>NW_012267283.1:10163999-10168990 GCF_000151885.1 Dipodomys ordii | reverse complement strand
GGAAGTGGCGCTGTGGCTCAAGTGGTAGAGCGCTAGCCTTGAGCTGAAGAGCTGAGGGACAGCGCCCAGGCCCAGAGTTCAGGCCCCACGACTGGACCAAAAAAAAAAAAAAGTCTTTTTATTTTAATTTTATTGTTAAGGTAATGTACAGAGGGATTACAGTTGCTTAAGTAAGGTAGTGAGTACATTTCTTGTCAAACTTGTTATCCCTTCCCTCATTTTTCTCTCTCTGCCCCTGCTATCCCCTTATACGTCTTAATTGAACAGAAGATGTTTGTTTAGCACTTAACCTCATATATACTGGAGCAGCCATTTTTTAGACAGTTGCAGTTACTGCATTGTATTATAATGATCTGCATAAGTACTCAAAGCTTTTGGTGAAGTAACTGATAAAGGTAATGCTTAGAAACACAATTGAGGGGCCCAGAAGGTGGCTCAGTGGTAGAGAGCTTGCCTTGCATGCATGAGGCCCTGGGTTTGATTCCTCAGTGCCACATAAGCAGAAAAAGCCAGAAGTGGTGCTGTGGCTCAAGTGGTAGAATGCTAGCCTTGAGCTGAAGAGCTGAGGAACAGTGCCCAAACCTTGAGTTCAGGCCTCACGACCAACAAAACAAAAAACAAAACACAATTGACCAACTACTCAAGAGTAAGGACATTCAGGGGAGGAGGATAATAACATCTTGTGGTAGAGTCTTAATGTTTTCTGAATCACAGACCACTTTGTTCTGTTGAATTCTATAGAACTTCTTGAAAATGCAAGTATGTGCAACATTTGGCTTTTAGTTTCATGGGATTCATGTATTCTGAAGCCAGTCCATAAATTCCTAGGTCAAAAGTCTTTCCCTAGGAAATTGCACTCGGTGAATTTACACTTACCACCTAATATCAATATGAATAACTACTGTCTCTTGGTAACTGTTTAAATAGATTTATGGTTATGTCTTTTTCTTGTACTTTTGTTGTTGTTGTGTTTTTTTTTTGCTTATTCATTTGTTTGTTCTTTAAGGTGAGATCTTACTATATAGCTGAGGATGGCCTCTAGCTTACCATCATCTTATGTAGTCTCCAAGATCCTAGAAAAGTACAAGAGTGTATCACCACTCCTGGGTCTCTTGTACTTTTCTTGAGTTTCCTTCGTACTTGCAAAAAGTTAAGTCAGATAGTTGAATTGTTTATGAAGAAAGAATTTTTTTCTAATGGTTATGGCAAAACTTTGCTGGCCTGTTAAAGGTGGGGTGGGGAAGGGTGCCCATGGCTTATAATCCTAGCTGCTCAGGAGGCTGAAGTATGAAGGATTGTGCTGTGAAACCAGCCTGTACAGAAAAGTCTGTGAAATTCCATCTCCCCTTTACCAACAGCAAGCAAGACTGGAGATTGTTTCTAGTAATAGAGCAGTAGTCCCTGAGTAAACACACACACACACAGACACACACAGACACACACACACACAGACACACACACACACACACACACACACACACACACACACCATACAAAAAGATAATAGAGTATAAATTGTGCCAGCAACTAAAAAGTAGCTGCTTCAGGAAAATCTGACATTTTTGTCAGTTCAGTAGCCCCAGGACCACCTTCTGGTATAGTGATTTGGTAGAAGGATTTATAAGACTCAGAAAAGCTATTATAATAAGTTATAGCTAGGGTTTATTACAGTGAAAAGATACAAGGTTAAAATCAGCAAAGGTAAAGACAGTCCTAGAGAGAACAAGCTAATGTTCCAGGTGACTTCTTCCACTAACATATCGTTTTTGTGCTGGTCCTGAGACTTGAACTTGGAACCTGGATATGTCTCTGAGCTTTTTTTTTGTCCGGTTGTGGGGCTTGAACTCTGGGCCTGAGCACTGTCCCTCAGCTCTTCAGCTCAAGGCTAGGCACTCTACCACTTGAGCCACAGCGCCACTTCCGGTTTTTTTCTTTTTGCTTATGTGGTGCTGAGGAATCGAACCCAGGGCCTCAGGCATGCAAGGCAAGCGCTCTACTACTGAGCCAACTTCCCAGCCCCTCTCTGAGCTTTTTTTACTCAAGGCTAGCACTCTTATCAGTTGAGCCACAGCTCCCCTTCTGACTTTTTTTGGTGGTTAGTTGGAGATAAGAGCCTCATGGACTTTTCTGCCCAGGCTGCCTCTGAACTGTGATTCTGAGATCTCAGCTCCTAAATAGGTACTATTACAGGCATCTAGTTCTTCCTTTTCTTTAATAATGACATATGACAGCACATGGTGTTACCTGTACCTTGGTGTCTAGAATTATTACTAAGAGGTCAGTTATTGTTTTAATCAGATTTTTCATTGCTGTTAGAGTATACCTGACAGAAGCAATATAAGGCAGGAAGGATTTATATTGCTCATGATTTTAGAGGTTTCTATCCATCATAGCAAGGAGAGGGTGGCAGAGCAGAGCCACTACATTATGTTAGCCACGAAAGAGAGGGAGGGAGAAGAAGGCTTTCTCCTTTCTTCCATAGGGGGCCCTACCCCAACAGCAAAAATAGGTAATCACATCACTGGTATAAATTAACTTATTGAATTGATACTACAAGCCAGGCCCTAAGGCAGACAGAAATATTCTTATCAAGGATAATATTCCAAGATTCAGAGGTTGTCCCAGGAACTCGTCAAGGCCAGTTTTAAAGACAAGTCTTTTTTGGAATGTATAGAATTGAGCAGCTCAGCCCTTCTGAGTTGAACAGTAAATGTTCAGGGAGTTGCTATACTCCTGACCTGCAGTCTGCTTAGCTGCTTCTTTTGTAGATGTAGTGGACCTCCTCTTGTTTTATACTAGAGACCTCATTCCATACACGCAGGGTTTTCCCTTTCCCATACCAGTGAGCAGTCATTTGAAAGTCTTACTGGATTTAGGGACATATCTTTGCTTTGTAGCTTCAGGAAACCACAGTGAAATATAAGTACCCATGTGCTATCTATTTAACAAGTTTTTTTTTTTTTTAATGCTGCTTTATATCAGACCTAGTGTTAGATGGTAGACTTAAGGAATGATTGACATATGTCCGTGGCCTTAAAGAACTTAGATTCTTACTGGGGAAAGTATTGTACTTCAGGGCACACTCATTAGAGAGCATGGCTGAGGGAGTGTGTATCTATATAGATGAGATGTTGGTAATAATTAAACTATCCTAAAGGGGTCATTTCTGCAGTGATTCATAAAATTTTAAGTAGCTATAAACGGACCTATATTCTCCAGTTGTAGCTATGTTGTGTAGGCGATTGGAATGTAAATGAATTGCTACTGATATAGTCTGCTTGACTTCATTCAGTGATAGTGACCCCAAGCTAGCTAGAATATATGAATTTCTCAATAGTTTGCACAAAGACAAATAGAAAGTGTTTGGCCCAATATGCAATACTACATTACCATAAATCCACTAAATGGCATTTCCAATCTACAGTGAGTCTTGTGGTAGTGTTTTCACACATTGCTCCTCAGTTGGGGTATATGTGAATTACAGTTTTGGGAGGTGTAACCATTAAAAAATGTAACCATTAAAAAATATACATTGTTTCAAATGGGAGGGCAAATGCTTGTTATACCTCAACAAAATTTTATAGGACAGTTTTTGTTTTCTGTACTTAGAAGCAAAATACTTAGGAAATACTTGGGGTGAAAATTTCACTTATTTCCTTGGGTTTCTGCAAAATTTCACTATATTTCCTTGGGTTTCTACAGATACATGACTCTCAGCAGAATTTGGATACTCTAAGAGTAATGGAGAGTTTTGTGTTTTGAACAGTGAATGCCAATTATATGATAATAGGTTCACAAATATATTAACAGTTGGGTGCTTGTTGGTCACACCTGTAATCCTGGCTACTCAGGAGGCTGAGATCTGAGGATTACAGTTCAAAGACAGCCTGGGTAGGAAACTCTGTGAGCCTTCATCTCCAGATAGTCACCAAAATGCCAGAAGTGGACTATGGCTCAAGTACTAGAATTCCAGCTTTGAGTGAAAAGCTAAAGGTCAGTATCCAGCCCCTGAGTTCAAGCCCCAGTATCATCACACAAATACAAAAAACATATATTAACAGAATAAATGTTGGATAATAATTTCACACTTAATCTTGCTTTTTTTTTCCCCTAATGAAGTCTTGTTCTCTTTCTAGCATTACAGTGTTTCTGCCACCTATGTACAAAAGACAATTTCACCTGTGTGACGGATGGGCTCTGTTTTGTCTCTGTCACAGAGACCACAGATAAAGTTATACACAATAGCATGTGTATAGCTGAAATTGACCTAATTCCAAGAGACAGGCCATTTGTATGTGCACCCTCTTCAAAAACTGGAGTTGTTACAACAACGTATTGTTGCAATCAAGACCACTGCAATAAGATTGAACTCCCAACTACTGGTAAGTCATTCTGTAACATTTTTATTTTCTGTATAAGAAAGCTTTTAAACTCTAAATATTATTTCAGAACTGGAAGGGATTTAGAAATTACCTAGTCCAACTTGTTCAAGGTAGAGGAAGAAGTTACTTGATTGTATTACAGATAAGAGTAAACATCAGCCGGGCACTGGTGGCTCATGCCTGTAATCCTAGCTGCTGAGGAGGCTGAGATCTGAGGATCATGGTTCAAAGCCAGCCCGGGCAGAAAAGTCCTTGAGACTTATTTCCAATTAACTGGAGATAAACTGGAAGTAGTGCTGTGGCTCAAGCTAGAGCACTTGCCTTGAGCTGAAGAGCACAGGGAAGCCCCAGAGTTCAAGCCCCACGACCAACCAAAAAAGGAAAAAAGTAAACCCGATTTTGACTACTGGATATGCATTGAAGCAGGTAAATAGCCTTTTAAAAGTGAGTTTTGATGAGTCCCACAGAACAGTATGTCCTTAGGGATATCCTTTTTTTTCCCCTTAGAGTGAATCTCTTTAGTTTTCTCCTTCCTTCCTTCCTTCCTTCCTTCCTTCCTTCCTTCCTTCCTTCCTTCCTTCCTTCCTTCCTTCCTTCCTTCCTTCCTTC
>NW_012267283.1:10158398-10163949 GCF_000151885.1 Dipodomys ordii | reverse complement strand
TTCCTTCCTTCCTTCCTTCCTTCCTTCCTTCCCTCCCTCCCTCCTTCCTTCCTTCCTTCCTTCCTTCCTTCCTTCCTTCCTTCCTTCCTTTTTTGCCAGTCCTGGGGCTTGAACTCAGGGCTTGGGAACTGTCCCTGAGCTTCTTGCTCAAGGCTAGCATTCTACCACTTGAGCCACAGTGCTACTTCCAGCTTTTTCTGTTTATGTGTTACTGAGGAATGCATACAAGGCAAACACTCTACCACTAAGACCTGTTTCCCTGCCCCTGTTTTCTTTTATTGTATGGTTCTACTTTATTTATTTTATTTTTATTACAGAGGAGGTACAATTACATGGGCAAGATAACCAGTACATTTCTTATCAAGCATTGTTGCCTCCTCGTTTCCCCTTCCCATACTCCTCCCTTCCCCCCACCCAATCATCACCCCACCCCCCACCAAAGTTGTTAAGTTCGTTTTTCAACATAATGACTTGTACATCTCATTGTTGCAATGGGTCCTGATTCTACTTTTTAAATCAGCTTTTAATAGGAAGGGATTAACCAGCAGCACTGAACAGTCTAGATGAGTTTTTTTTTTTTCTCTAAAGACGCTTTTTATATTTTTTGGTTGGTCATGGGGCCTGAACTGTGGGCCTGGGCTCTGTCCCTGAACTCTTCAGTTCAAGGCTAGCGCTCTACCACTTGAGCCACAGGTGCCACTTCCGGGTTTTTCTGCTTATGTGGCACTGAGGAATCGAACCCAGGGCCTCATGCATGCAAGGCAAGCACTCTACCATTGAGCCACTTTCCTAGCCCTCTAAAGATGCTTTTAACTTTGTAGTTTCACCTTATTTATGACCTTTACATATAAACTAACTATATATGATTGCTAACTCTTTTTTTTTGTTTGTTATCAAAGTCTTAGTAGAACAAGCACTTTGAAGACTTCATTGAGTCTTAGGACTGGATTAATTTTAAAGTTCTGAGTTAAACTTTAGTTTATCTCTCTCCCTAAGTCCCACATTCCTACTGTAATAATTGAGGAATATAAAAATGAGGGAAAACTTATATTAACATTAGCAGGCTAAACAGGAGAATTTCATCACATGCCAACACTTGTGAGGAATTGCTGTGGTTTTTATACAAATGACTAGACGTGTCAGGAGTTAGTGTTTTTCTGGCTGCTCTCTGCCTAGCGATTTTTCTAGCTAGAGTGCACTTACTAATCTTACCATACACTTGAGCTTTCCCTTTTTCCTTGCCAGTGAGAATCTGGAAAGTTTGCTTTGATTTAAGGATTTAAGAATTTATTAATCATACAAGATGTAAATAAAAATATCCCTAGCAAAAACTACCAGTACCTTAGACTGAGGAATTGGGAATGAGATTATTCTGTAAGGGCAAAACTGAACTCTCCTTGGCAAGTAAGTTGGTTTGGTTTCATTGTTTCAGGAACAGATCAATTACTTAGAGATGGTACAAGTTTTATGTTGATTAAAGTAAGGAGTACTGCTTTAGTTCAGAGGAAAAAGCACAGTCCTGTCAGTTATGAGAGAGAGGCAGCCCTCTACTATGACTTCACTAGCTGTCATTTCTTTGTGACATTATGTAGGCACCTGTAATTCTAATATGTTAAAGAAAATGGTAATTCTTGAATTTTGCATTTCCACTGTTTGAGCTTAAAATGTAGAATAGAGATTTGTAGGATATTGTGAAGAAGTTACTTCATTTTTAATGGTAAATAAAGTCCTCATTTCCAACTCCAGAGTAAGGAAACAGCAAAAATTACCAAAGAAAAAGATTTGGAGCTTTCAAAGATGGGGAAGACAGACTGAACTGGATAAATTAGCGTATTGTTATCCTTTGAAATAGTCTTAGCATTCGCTTAGGAAGAACTTTCAGGCAGTCCAAGGTCTGCTTCAGTTGTTCACTACAAAATAAGGATATTTTATAATTTTAGAGAAACTATATTTTTTAAAACTATGTTTTATCTAAACATAATGTTGAGAGCAAACAGCAGGTTGGGATTATGTAATTTTGTATCAATTTAGAGAAAAAGACAATAAGTGAACAAATGAAGATATGGAGGACAAAGCTTGGTGATCCAAAATGCTTATTATAGTTTCGGGAAATAACATAGCATACAGAAAAGATCAAGCAAGATTAGTGAAAAATATTTAAACAAATTATGGTTGTTAGCAGAATAATTTTCAAGAATGAAAAAAACCATATAGACACTAGTTAGCCTATAAAAAGATAACAAATATAGCTATAACATCTGATGTAAAAGATTGTCACACCAAAATCTGTCAATAAACCAAGATTTCTCATATACAAAAACAATAGCCATCTTTAGATAACTAAGTATTCAGTGGATATTGATGTACTTCTCCCTAAAGTAATCCAAATGAAGATCTCAAAAATAGGAAAGATACTATATAAAAAAATGGTGGTAAATAGCAAATCAGCAAAGCTTAGGATGACTGTCAGAATAATTGTAATTAACATGTATCCAAAATAATATACAAGATTATTAAAAAGAGATTATAAGAAAATAAATGGTTGGGACTCAAAAGCACAGGTGATTAAAATAGTCTAAGAAGAATATATGTGTACAAAACTCTACTTTAAAAATAAGGGATATAGGGGCTGGGAAGTTGGCTCAGTGGTAGAGCGCTTGCCTTGCATGACTGAGGCCCTGGGTTCGATTCCTCAGCACCACATAAGCAAAAAGAAAAGAGCCGGAAGTGGCGCTGTGGCTCAAGTGGTAGAATGCTAGCCTTAAGCTGACGAGCTGAGGGACAGTGCCCAGGCCCAGAGTTCAGGCCCCATGACCGGACCCAAAAAAAAAAAGGGATATAGTCAGGTGCTGGTGGCTTACCCCTGTAATCCTAGCTACTCAGGAGGCTGAGATCTGAGGATTGTGGTTCAAAGCTAGCCCAGGCAGGAAAGTCTGTGAGACTCTTATCTCCAGTTAACCACCAGAAAACTGGAAGTGGTGCTGTGGCTCAAGTGGTAGAGCGCTAGCCTTGAGCTGAAGAATTCAGGTACAGTGCCCAGGCCCAGAGTTCAAGCCCCACAACTGATCCCCCCCACCAAAAAAAGGATATATTTTGCTTATAAAACAAACAGGTAACAATCTTAATGTGAATTATTTCAGGGTGGTTAGGAAGAAGGTAATTTTTTAGGCTTTTTATCTGTATTTATACATCTTTTCTCCCTTGCCATAAGCATATACTGGCCTTGGAATAAGAAGATAAGGCACAAGTACTTAAGGAAAAAAAAAGATGACTTTAAAAGATATTTGTGGTAGTTTCATATTACTGGTTCCTATACTAGTAACACATGGATGGTCCTAAGATACTGGTGGTGGTTGGCCTTGTGATTTTGATATGGCTGGAGACCATGGGAAGAAGTGAGAGGGTGCTGACAGCTAGTGGTTCTAAAGGGAACTCAGTGAGGAAAGACTACATGATACATTTTGTTCTGGCCTTGAGTCCCGTGAGTGGACAGTGAAGCTCTGGGGCTAAGTGGTGGCAACAGGCAGTTAGGAAACGTGGGGAAGTAGGAAGATGTGAGTACTACCTACAGTGCTTTGTTATTGTTGATGTTTATTTCACTTGGGTCCCTTTTTCAGTGAAGCAGTCACCTGGCCTTGGTCCAGTCGAGCTGGCAGCTGTCATTGCTGGACCAGTCTGCTTTGTGTGTATTTCACTCATGTTGATGGTATATATCTGCCATAACCGCACTGTCATTCACCATCGAGTGCCAAATGAAGAGGATCCTTCATTAGATCGACCTTTTATTTCAGAGGGTACTACGTTAAAAGACTTAATTTATGATATGACAACATCAGGGTCTGGATCAGGTAATGTAATTGTTTTACTTTTTTCTATGGAGTTTTAAAAATTACAGTATTTATTATAATTGTTAAAATTATAGTATTTACTCAATTATAGTATTTATTAGTATTTGTTTAAACCTTAAGACATATTATTCCAGGTTTGAGCCTAATAAAAGTCGTTAAGCTTTGTCTATCGTTGACTATGGCTAATTAAGTGTAGATAAATTGGAGTTTACTTTTTTTGTTCTTGGAACAAGTGAGTCAGCTCCACAGTTGTATTACTTTCAGAGTATTCTCATATAATCTCATTTGTTTTTCATGAATATATGAGGTAGAAAGGATGAGGGCAACTGTTCTCATTATATGAAGCTGAAGTTCAGGGTTTTTTTTTTGCTGGTCCTGAGGCTTGAACTCATGGCTTGAGCACTGTCCTTGAGCCACTTTATGCTCAAGGCTAGCACTCTAGCCACAGCCCCATTTCTGGCTTTTTCTGAGTAGTTTATTAGAGATAGGAGTCTTACCACCTTTCTGCCCAGGCTAGCTTGGAAACTGTGATCCTCAGATCTCAACCTCCTGAGTAGTTAGGATTATAGGTGTGAACCACTGGCGCCCAGCTAAGTTCAAAGATGTTTAAATTATCTGCAGCTACCCATTCTATTCAGGACTGTTTAGCAACTTTATTTTTGTATTCAAAAGTTGGCATGATATAAATGTGTTGAAATTGGGATGTTATTTTATCAGGTCTGTGTTTTTTGTTGTTGTTTTAGTTAAACCAGTGAATTCTTAGTCATTTCCTTCAGAAAAAATATAACCACTTTATTATTTAATATAGCTTTGTGGGCACATGGCCCCTGAGATGTTTACTTTTCTGTTTTGTTGATTTTCATGGGATCAGAAATAATACTAATTGCCAGAATCATCCAAGGTAAATTTTAACATAAATATTTCACTTTTTTTGTGTGTGTGTGTGTCGGTCCTGGAGCTTGAACTCTGGGCCTGGGCACTGTCCCTTAGCTCTTTAGCTCAAGGTGAGTGCCCCACTACTTGAGCCACAATGCCACTTCTGGTTTTCTGGTGGTTTATTGGAAATAAAGAGTCTCATGGACTTTTTCTGCCTGGCTGGGTTTGAACTGTGATCCTCAGATCTCAGCTTCCTGAGTAGCTAGGATTACAGGTGTTAGCCACCTGTGCCCGGCAATATTTCACTTTTAAACTGAGAGGGAAGTGTCTTTTACTTATTTTTTTTCCTTTCTTTCATGTGGTTGGGAAGGATACATATCCCTATCCACTGCAGTTTTGGAATTTGATACTTGGCCTTCAAATTCCAGTATAAGCGTGGTTACTAATTAGTTCTGTGAGCTTGGTTAGGCTATATTTCCTCTTTGAACTTTTATTTCCTCATGAGAAATACAGAAAAGAAGCCAGGCACAGTGTCACATGCCTGTAATCCCAGCATTTGGGAAGTGGAGACAGGAGTACTGTGAGTGTGAGGCTAGACTGGGCTTCATAGTGGCACCCTGTCTCAAACAAATGAACATTCAAAAGAAGAAATACTGGGGCTGGGAAGGTGGCTCAGTGGTAGAGCGCTTGCCTTCCATGCTTGAGGCCCTGGGTTTGATTCCTCAGCACCACATAAGCAAATAGAAAAAAGCCGGAAGTGGCGCTGTGGCTCAAGTGGTAGAGTGCTAGCCTTGAGCTGAAGAGCTGAGGGACAGCGCCCAGGCCCA
>NW_012267283.1:10077017-10154383 GCF_000151885.1 Dipodomys ordii | reverse complement strand
GCTCTACCACTTGAGCCACAGCACCACTTCCGGCTTTTTTCTTTTTGCTTATGTGGTGCTAAGGAATCGAACCCAGGGCCTCAGGTATGCAAGGCAAGCGCTGTACCACTGAGCCACCTTCCAAGCCCTATTTGTTCATTTTTATCACCTGCCTCTACTGCATACTTTTCCTACCTGTTGTATTTCTTTTTTCTACTTTGGTTCTGTCCCTGTGGTAAAGGACAGTCAAATTGAACTTAACTTACAATGCCTACCCTGACCTTATAGGCAGGAGTTTCTGGATTATTTTATTGTACTATTTTATTTATTGTTTTGTTTTGTAAATGTAGTCTATATCTCGTGACATTTAAGTTCCTTAAAGGTAGAATTTCAGGACACCTACTAAGTCATTCTATATTGTGTGTTATGGTTTTTTGAGGCACATATTTCTGATTATGTGAATACTATTTATTTTTGTCTTTAGGTCTACCACTGCTTGTTCAGAGAACAATCGCAAGAACAATAGTATTACAAGAAAGTATTGGCAAAGGTCGATTTGGAGAAGTCTGGCGAGGAAAGTGGCGGGGAGAAGAAGTTGCTGTGAAGATATTCTCCTCTAGAGAAGAACGTTCATGGTTCCGTGAGGCAGAGATTTATCAGACTGTAATGTTACGCCATGAAAACATCCTGGGATTTATAGCAGCAGACAATAAAGGTCAGTAGCATTTGCTAACTCTTACAGAGGGTAACAAAGTCTAGTTAAGCCTTTTTTAAAGATCCAACTACTAAGTCTTATTATATTTGGTGAGAAATAGATTTAGATCCTAAAGATGATACCCATTTAGTCAAATATAAACTTTAGGAAACAGATTCTTCTTCAAAATTGTCTTGAGCTGGACACCCATGGTTCATCCCTATAATCCTAGCTACTCAGGAGGCTGAGATCTGAGGATCACAACTCAAAGCCAGCCTGGGTAGGACTCTTATCTCCAATAAACCACCAGAAAACCGGAAGTGGTGCTGTGGCTCAAGTGGTAGGATGCTAGCCTTGAGCTGAAGAGCTGAGGGACAGCGCCCAGGCCCAGAGTTCAGGCCCCAATGCCAAAAAATAAAAAAGCAAGATTGTCTTACCTCATGACTAAATGGTTCTAAATCTCATATTGGCTTAAAATATAGAACTATAATAGCCACATACTTGTGTTATTTTAGTTCTGGGCAGTTAGTTGAATATTATAAGGTAGAAAAATGTATAAACTGTGGTTGGTCAAAATTTGAAGTAGAGTAGGGCTTAGATATTTGTTTCTTTGTAATTTCTTCCAACCCAGTAGGGTATTTTAGTATAATAGTATAATAGACCAATGACCTTATTTGGGGGAAGGTAAAAATAATTTATCAATATATTCTATATTCTGAGATAGTAGGGGATAAATATTCATCTTTAAGTAAGCTCTGTTAAGAAGAAATGGTCCTTCTCCAGCTGCCTGTCTGTTGTTAATTAGGTGGACACACCTATATCACAGGTGCAAGGCCAAGCCAAGTGCGATGCTGAAGGAGCAAGAGGCTGCCTCAATAGTCAGTGTGATGGTGATTGCAGCAGTGACTTCAGACTCTGCTTCACCTGCTTCCTGGGCCTCAGTCAGTACTTGTCTCCACAGTTCCTACTTCTACCACACATCATTCTGTCAGACTCATGTTGCGACCCTCCCCTCAACATCCTCACCCTACATCAAGTGTATTTCTCAGATTTTCTATTACACAACCAAATGAAAACAACTAAGCCAGATGCTGGTGGCTCACTCTTATTATATAGCTACTCAGAAGATTGAGATTTTGAGGATCACACTTCAAAACTAGTCCAGGCAAGAAAGTCCATGAAACTTACTTTCAATTAGCTACCAAAAAAGCTGCAAGTGGAGCTGTGGCTCAAGTGATAGAGCACTAGCCTTAAGCAATACTCAGGCACAACACCTAGGTCCTGAGTTCAAGCTACTGGAGTAGCAACAAAATTAAAAAAAAAAAAAAAAGCAAATTCTTACCATTTTTTGTAGCTTGGCCAGACCTTTAGGCATCATTCCTTCTATCTCCTTCATTTCCTTTAGTGGTATTTATTTCTTCACAATATTAACTGTTTGATCTCAGATGGTGGGTATGGATTTTTTTCACTTCTGTATTTTCAAATTATTTACAATAAGCATCTTTTACTTGGTTAAAAAATATATAAATGTATATGCTTTATATACATATATTTGCTTTATATATATACTTATATGTATATTTACAGGAAATGTCCAATGTGTGGAAAAGTAGAGAATAGTATGCTGCTTCTTCACCAGCCAGCTTCAGTTATCAGCTCACTGTCAATCACTGGTCTCTGATCTATTTACATCTAACCAAATTGTTTGTAACCAATCCCAGATTACCTATCTTTTCATCTATAAACATTTTAGTTTTAGCTGGGTGCTGGTGGCTCATGCCTGTAATCCTAGCTACTCAGGAGGTTGAGATCTGAGGATCATGGGTCAAAGCCAGCTGGGGCAGGATAGTCTGTGAGACTCTTATCTACAGTTATCCACCAGAAAACCAGAAAGTGGTACTGTGGCTGAAGTGGTAGAGTGCTCACCTTGAGCTGAAGAGCTCAGGGACAGCCCCTAGGCCCAGAGTTCAAGCCCCATGACCAGAAAAAAAAAAGGCAAAACCCCCATATTTCAGCTCTTATCTTTAAGTGATAAAAGAGTATCTTTTATGAAACAACCACTCTAAATGATTTTCAAATATCCTGTCTGGTTTAGCTCTGCAGTTGTCTCTTTCCAAAAAGACAGGTTGTTTATTCAGATATAGTCCCAAGTTCACATATTGCATTTGGTTGATACTTCTCATACGGCTCTTAAAAATCGTTGGTTTCCCTCAACTGTTTTAGTGTTTGTTTTTTTAAATTTATTTGCTGAAGAAAGTAGATGGTGCTGTGGGCTCATAAAATTCTGTAATTTGCTAATTACAAAGACAATATGGAATGTCTCTTAGTCATCTGTATTTTCTTTAAAACCTGGCTTTAGAGGCTCAATCTAATTGAAGTTTAGTGGTTTTCCCTAAATACATACTAAGTATATTATATACTTGTTAGAGCACAAGAGACACATAATGTTTGATTATGACAATAGACAGTGATTGGCTGTAGGCAGCAATAATCAGTGGCTACTAATACTTCAATATTATTTAAGTTTTTAAAAAATAAACAAAAATGATCACACTTGGACCAGTTCCTTTGTTCTTATTTTGTTCTTCCTTTGAGCTACTTAATTCTTCCCTCAATCCTTCCATAATCCTTTCCCTCTTACTCTCTTTCCTCCTTTTTGTTTATTTTTGAAACAAGGTTTTGCTATGTAGTCCAGGCTGGCTTGAAACTCTTTGTATAGGCAAGACTGGCCTCAACTTGTGATCCTCCTGCCTCAGCCTCCCAAGGCCTGGGATTAATGGCTCATTTACCACACTCAGCTTATTCTTGTTACTTTTTTCAGCATCTTACTGATTTTATAAGAAGGCTAGAATTCTACAAATACTGATTGTTCTCTTAAAGGTTTTTCTATTCTGATTTCAACTTCTAAGTGACTTAGATCTGTATTTTGAAGCTTAAATCTCACGTAGTAGGGCATGTAGTAGGGTATGTTGCAAGTTGCAGACACATGGGCAAAGAAGCCAGAGCTGCTGTGTCTGAACTGATTCATTTGTTAAAAAGCAGCAACTAGCCAGGTGCTAGTGGCTCACACCTGTAATCCTAGCTACTCAGGAGGCTAAGATCTGAGGATCACAGTTCAAAGACAGCCTTAGCAGGGAAGTCATGACAATCTAGGCCCTGAGTTGAAGCTTCAGGACTGGCACCAAAAAAGGAAAAGAAGAAAAATGAAAAAAGGGCTGGGATGTAGCTCAGAGGCGAAGCGCTTGCCTAGCAAGTGCAATATCCTGGGTTGAATCCCCAATACCAAGAAGAAAAGACCAAAAAACAAACTAACAAAAACAAAAAGAAAAAGTAACCACGTAAATGGATGCTGCCATCTGGTGGTCACTGTATGAACTACCTAGCTAGCCCTACTTGGTTCTTCCCTGTTCCTTTTATCTTCTTTGTCAAGGCTTTAATGGACTTTACTCAGAACCTAGATCTTCCAACCCCAGGTCCCTTTTCCTTTATCTTTATCTTATTGACTTGGCTAATTGCATCTCATACAGCCCTGTCCATGCTTTGTCTCCCTGGTCAGTTGCTTCATGAAAAATCTTTTCTTCTACCTACCTATGTTCTTTTTCATTTCATGTTTGTGAGCCTTTCAAAATTCAGTCATGGAAGCTAGTCATGTACTTACAGAAAAAGATGGTTTGTATAGAGTCATAAGGGTTATGAAAAAAAAGTTAGTTCTTTGGAAAATAATGAGAAAACCCCCTTTAGAATCTGAAAAGTTCCATCTCTTTCCTTAATCTCTTCTACTCAGTGCTGTTGTTCTTGAAGTAACAACCTTCAAAATAAAAAAATCATGAATGTCAATTTTTTCTTCAGTTTTATAGCCAATAGGAGGGGAAGAAACACACTTTAAGCTCTTAATTGCCAACCATTGTACTACCTGAAATTTGAAAGTCTAGTACTGTGGTCTCTTTGAAATCTTAAGTAAAACAGAGTAAGATATGATGATTTTTTTTTTTTTTGCCAGTCTTGGGGCTTGAACTCAGGGCCTGGGCACTGTCCCTGGGCTGCTTTTGCTCAAGGCTAGCACTCTGTTTATGTGGTACTGAGGAATCCAATCCAGGGCTTCATGCATGCAAGGCCAGTACTCTACCACTAAGCCACATTCCCAACCCAAGATATGATTCTTGTATAAAGAAAAAACAGAGGCCTTAGCTAAGAAACTTGTCTGTGATCATGTAATTGATAACAGGTTGGCCCTGGATCCCAACCCAGGTCAGAATGAGTAAAGTATAGATCTTTTACTGAATTACTCTGTCTCTTAAAGTTGTAAGGCATTTTTTTTCTTTATAATTCTGTATTTTTCTAGTTCCTATCTTTTGTGGACTGGTCTAACCTAGGAGCCCATCTAGCATCTTTACCATTTCAAATTCATCTAACAGCTTGCAAAGGAACTTTAGAATTCATATTCATGGACCTTGGGTATAACTAGGTTCAGTCTGCTTATGTCATAGGCACTGCTTTGTTGTTGTTGTTTTTTAAACCAACTTCTTACTTGGTATCTTTGTGAACTATATCCATGGTCTTTGGCTAAAGATCATCACTATTAATGGAGGCTCATTGTCTTCTTGTCTACCCTTCTAACCCCATTGTGGTCAAGTAGGCTCCCTGATACTTCTCAGTTCCTTCCCTGTTGCTAGGGGTTTGGGGTTTTTTTTATTTCCTTTTACTTTTTTATTTTTAAAAACTGGAGTAGAACTCCTAATCTGGCCCCAATCTAGGCATTTAAAATTCCAGACTTGCTACTGTGTCAACTGACTACAATTCATTGGCTCCTTAATATTATTTATCCTTGTGTTATCTCAAGAATAAATGGATTACTCTGAGTATCTAAAGAATGTGTATGTAAAAGTATAGAACAAATGTCAATATATAACAGATTGTGAAGGAAATTCAAACTTAAGGGGGAATCAAGTTGTAGTAGTATGATATGGAGTTGAGAGTAATAGTGATTTGTGACTTTGAATATATAAGCCATAGTTTCTACAACTCAGCTGAAACATCATTATTGTTTTGCAGACAATGGTACATGGACTCAGCTCTGGTTGGTGTCAGATTATCATGAGCATGGCTCCCTATTTGATTACTTGAACAGATACACAGTAACTGTGGAAGGAATGATCAAACTTGCTTTGTCCACAGCAAGTGGTCTTGCCCATCTTCACATGGAGATTGTTGGTACCCAAGGTAACTCTTCAAATAGTTATTATTTAAACTTTAGATTATCATGAATCTAATGTGTATTAAATAGAAGTCAGCCTCAGTAGGGGTATTTAGATAGATTTTATTTTCTTGAAAACAACGTTTCTGTAGAAATATCTCAGTGTTAAAAGCCTGGGAATTTGTTTAGAGATTTTTTTTTTTTGTAGGCATTATAACAACATGGGTATTTTTGTGAATTCTTAAAAATGTAGCATTCAAGCTGGGTGCTGGTGGCTCATGCCTGTAAAGCTAGCTACTCAAGAGGCTGAGATCTGCCAGCTGGACAGAAAAGTCCATGAGACACTTAACCTCTGGTCCTGAGTTGAATCCCAGTATTGATGCATGCATGTGCATGCATGCATGTGCGTGCACACGTGCACATGTGCGCACGCACACACGCGTGCACACACACACACACACACACACACACACTTGGGATATCAGTCTGTAATTAGGTTTCTTGTAAAGAATTCATAAGACACCAATAAACCAATAACTCTTTTCATCTTCAGTTTTTTTCACTATAAGTCTTTGAGACTTATGTTCTTTGAGCATCATATTTTGGCCCATCATATCGTTTCCATTTTCTTTAAAGACAGAATTTCAGCAACTTTTGGTGTAGTGAGTCACTTGGTTGTTTAGTAAAAGTCTAAGTGTTGCAGTGATGTGGTAGAAAAGCTTTCATGACTGGAGGATGACTTTTGAGCCTAAAGGGGATGGTTGTGACTGATAATTCTTCTTAATAAATCATGTTTAATTTTTGGTTCTTTAGGAAAACCAGCCATTGCTCATAGAGATTTGAAATCAAAGAATATCTTGGTGAAGAAGAATGGAACTTGCTGTATTGCAGACTTAGGACTGGCAGTAAGGCATGATTCAGCTACTGATACAATTGATATAGCTCCAAACCACAGAGTAGGAACAAAAAGGTACACTTGTGAATAAGTGGTATTTAATGATTCTTGAAATCAGTTTCTTTTCCTTCTTCTAATTAGTATGTGTGTGTCTTTTCTGAAATTCAAACTTGGTACTTTATTGGACTGGCCATAGGAATATAGTGTCATGGTCTTTTCTGTTCTGAAGCCAAGATTACCTGACTAGTAAGGTGTCTGATAATAAAAGACAGCACTTCCAGAAAATATTTTCATTAATTAGATTAGTTGTAATAGTAACTGATTTTTGTAGGTTATTGTCTATTCACCACCATCTTAGTAGGTTTCGTGTGTGTGTGTGTGTGTGTGTGTGTGTGCTCACTCGTATGCATGCACGCATGTGCCTATCCTTATTTAATGCCTTCCTCAAATGCTGTATTGTAGCTAGTCCAACTGTTTGTATATATTAGCTTACCTGTCTTCCTTAGAATTTGTATGTGTTGTGTCCTTTGCTTTTTTTTTTTTTAACTTACATCCTTCTTTTCTTATAGAAAGTCTTTTCTGAACCTCACTCTTGAAAAGTTTTTTTTCTGATGTCAGTCCAGGAAGGGCTATCATAGCACAGTGAACCTACACCATTGAGGCATTTTCCATATTATGCTGTAACTGTCCATTTATGTATGTGTCTTGTATGTTCTGTTGGATTGCAAACTGCTTGTTTGCAGCCTTGTAGTGCAAGTATCCATCACAGTGCCTACCTGGCATGTGGGAATCTTTTCAAGAGAACCTATTGAGGTAACCCTACCATTAATTCACAGATGAGGAAACTACCTTGTAGAAGTTAAGAATATGAACAATTCATATGGATGGTAACCTGAAGAGCTCAGATTTCTGACCCCAAAGCCTTTGTTTTTACCAAGCAGAACATTTCTTCAAAACTACTGCTTAGACCTTGAACAATGCCAGCAGCTTTAGCCTGTCTAAAATGTACTTAGATTTCCAGATGCAGTGAGTATTCAGAACTCTCCATTGGCTTAAGAGATCCTCAACAGAGGTAGCTGCAAGTCTTCATGCAAGTCTTATAGGTCTTGACCTATAACCTTTGTAGGGTCTTTGAAACTTTATAACCTTGTAATGTAGTTTCAGCGTGAAAGCTTGCACACATTTTTATCTGTTTGTTCCCTGAAGTCTCTGCCATTCTTTAAATCCTGCTTTAGTTTAATTATTGTTACAAATTAAAATACATAGTCCTAGCATACGTAGTACATGAAGCTGGTATTCATGTGGTTATATTTAGTTATAATTGTTGTATATGTGTCTTCATAAGCCAAAATCAGATTTCAGGTAGTTTGAGAACTCAGGGTGAAACTATCCTTAAGGTTAAAACTGCTGTTTCAGCATTTCTTGGGATTTAATAGATGTCATTTATTTACAAACTGGCCTGGGTTTTCAGATATTTTTCTTGAGTCTGGTATGATCTCATTTTTGTAAATTGTGTGTACGTATATGTATAGAGAAATGTTGGAAAGGATGTTCATTCAAATGTTAATACTGGAGGTAAAAGGATATTTTACTTTGTACTTTATGTATTTAGGAAAGTTTTTTAAAAAATTGGAATGTGAACTATTTTTTTAAAGTTAATAATCATCTTGTACCCCTAAGAAATTTTTTTTAAAAGTTAAAAAATAATATGGCTGCTATTGAACAAAGTAGAATTTTGTCTTCTTTTTAGGTACATGGCTCCTGAAGTTCTAGATGATTCCATAAATATGAAACATTTTGAATCCTTCAAACGTGCAGACATCTATGCAATGGGCTTAGTATTCTGGGAAATTGCACGACGATGTTCCATTGGTGGTAAATGGCTCTTCTTTTTCCTTACAGTCCATTATGAGCAGAAGTTGTTCAAGAATTGACTTCATTTTATTGAATGAAATTCTACAGTTAACAGTCTGACAGGTGATCACTGAGAGTGCCAGAAGAAAAATGATGCTAAAACATGGAGTAAAGGAAATGACAAGCCATGCCAGTGCATAGCTGTATCCTAGTATTGACTTTGTTTCCATTTGACTCTCAGGCAGCATCAGAACTCAGTCTTTCATTATCTTGGACTGTGGTTATTAGAATGAATGGCTGCTTGTGAAGTCATGCAGAACTGGACCTTGTCAAACTTTTTTTCCCTTGAGATTGTGGTTATTTCCACCAGCTTGAGTAATATAGTAGTAATGCAGTTACCACTACATTAGATTAGGTTTCATTTTAGATGAGAGCATTTATCAGTGTTTACTGAAGAAACAATATCTTACCAGGTGCAGGTGGCTTACACTATATTTCTAGCTATTCAGGAGGCTTAGATCTGAGGGTTGTGGTTCAAAGCCAGCTGAGGCAGGAAAGTCTGTGAGACTCTTCTCTCCAGTTAACACCAAAAAAAGTTGTAAGTGGTGCTGTGGCTTAAGTGATGGAGTGTGGCCTTGAACACTCCAGGCTCTGGGTTCAAGCCCAGAACTGGCACACAAATTAAAAAAAAATATCTTAGGCTTTGAGATCTCCAGCCTTGGCTGAAACCTAGGACTGACCCAAGGCATTGAGGGACAGAGTATGGGAATTGTAGCAAATAGACATAGTATTGAGGGATACAAGTAGAAGGGACTTTGATTTCAGAGTTCCCTTACAGAGTTCATATTTCATTGATAAAGACTGTATATTCCAGTACCCAGAAAGAGGCTTGTACAATCATTGAACAAAACCTTATTTGCTCTCAAATAGGGTTTTAGGGGAAAATGTCAACCTGATCAGTATAGCTCATAGTTAGCCCTCATTATAAATAACTTTTGTCAATCTCATGGCTATGCTTAATTTCAAGGTGTGGGCCAAATGGTATCTTAGTTGTGGCTGATACAGATAAGTGCTTTGTTCTAATATCTGATTTAGTAATGGGTCATTGTAACAGTCCTCTTAGGTGATACTTGTAATTGTGTGTCATTGGCTGAAATAGATTTTTTTGTAACCACTGTAGGAATTCATGAAGATTACCAACTGCCTTATTATGATCTTGTACCTTCTGATCCATCGGTTGAAGAAATGAGAAAAGTAGTTTGTGAACAGAAGTTAAGGCCAAATATTCCTAACAGATGGCAAAGCTGTGAAGTGAGTATTTCTCCTTGACACGAATCCATTTTCTAAATTGCTTGTGTTTAGTATGAAGAAATTTTGTTTCTTAAGGAAAACAGACTAGAATTAGAATTTAATTTTCTTTCTTTTTCAAAGCATTTAAACCAATGAATTAAAGTAGTATGCTTTTCATGTTCAACTTTAAGTACATTAAAAGGATCAGAGAGTATTTGTAATGGCCATTGGCAGATCTCAACATTATTAGATCTGCCAGATGAAATAAGACTACTTTTAGGTGAATATCTCCCTCCCAAGAGTGCAACCTAAAGTTACTGGACAGATACTCCGTAGGAATTAGGAGACCTGTATTCTAAATTGTCTGGCTTCTATTTCACAGTGGAACTTTGGACAGATCACTTTACTTCTCTGAACTCAATATCCCTTTGTAAGATGAAGAACTTGTCTAAGATGATTATGAAGCAGTTGCCATTGATTTTGGGTTCTTATTTATCTGATGCCCCAGTAACTGTTAACCAAGAGTTTGGGGAAAATGCTTTCCAACAGTGTCAACACCTTCTCATTCCTAGCTTTTACAAAAAGTTTTGAAAAACTGTGGCAGTTGTTGTAGTGATGTAGCTTTTAGATCTGACATTTTGTAGCTTAGGAGTAAAAAGGTGGTCATGTAAGTAATTGGTTCTATATCTTAAAATAATGTAGGACTCCAGGGAAACTGTATCATACAAAGTATGTTACCTCCATAAATAATTAAGTATTCAGGCAGGCACAGAAGAGAAACAGGTCATCATTGTTAGAGAATTTGTATGTAACGTCATTTGATAAATGATAATATCTGAACATTTTTTTTTTTGGTCGGTCGTGGGGCTTGAACTCTGAGCCTGGGCGTTGTCCCTCAGCTCTTCAGCTCAAGGTGCGCGCTCTACCACTTGAGCTACAGCGCCACTTCTGGTTTTCTGATGGTTTATTGGAGATAGGAGTCTCATGGTCTCTCCTGCCCGGGCTGGCTTTGAACTGCGATCCTCAGATCTCAGCCTCCTGAGTAGCTAGGATTACAGGCGTGAGCCACCAGCGCCTGGCTTTGAACATTTTTTCTATGAAAAGTTTTAAGTTCATAGCAAAATTTAAGGCACACGGGTTACCCATATGTCTCACCCCCACACATGTATTACCCTTTATCTTCCAGATAGTCCATTGGTCACAAATGATGAGCCTATTTTGATATATCACAATCACTTGCACTGCATTGGGGTTCACTGTTATTATTGTGTATTCTATTACTTTGGACAAGTGATAACTGTATAATTATCATTTTATGTAGCAGCAAACAGAAAATTTTCATGGTTCTAAAACCTCACTAAGTTTTTATAGGTTCAAGTCACCACATAAGCTTCATCTTTCTGCTTTCTGTTTTTTCATTTGTGCATGCTTCTATATTGATCTTTTGGGGGAACCAGTCTCTTGGCTCCTTCCTCTTCAGCTACTCACATTTCCAAAGGACATTCTTTTGTTTTTTGGTTAGTCACAGAGTTGCAGTTAATTTCTCAGCAGGAGCAGATTCATTCTTTGTCTTGTCAGCACTGGTTTAAGGTTCAACTTTTTTTAACCTTTTGAGTCTACTAAGTAAGTTTCCCTTGACTATCTAACAGCTGGCACTCCTACCATTTCACATGGAAACGGAAGTCATTTCCATTCATTTGCTACTAGAAGTAACACTAAAACAAAATCATGTGTGTATATGATTTTAAAAGAAAATTTACAGGTAGGGATTCTAACCCAGATGAATGGTTTGTGCATTAATTAGTAATATGCATTAATTATTTTTCTTACATTTCTTGTAGGCCTTGAGAGTGATGGCTAAAATTATGAGAGAATGTTGGTATGCCAATGGAGCAGCAAGGCTGACTGCTTTGCGGATTAAGAAAACTTTGTCACAACTCAGTCAACAGGAAGGCATCAAAATGTAATTCTGCAGCTTTGCTGGAACTCTACTTTTTCCCAGATCTTCTCCTGGGTTTTCATTTGGGAGGTCAGTTGTTCTACCTCACTGAGAGAGAACAGAAGATATTGCTTCCGTTTGCAGCAGTGTAATAAGGTCAATTGAAAACTTCCCAGGATTTCTCTGGACCCAGGAACAGCCATGTGGGTCTTTTCTGTGCACTATTCAAAGCTTCTTTCCCAGGAAAGTTTCAAAATATTGTGTAGTCTACCTTTAGTTTTTATTAACAAAACTTTTTTTTTAAAAAAGATGATGCTGGTCTTAACTTTGGGTAACTCTACTTTGTTGAAGATCAACTTTGAGGGAAAAGGAGCTGGATTGTTGAGTTACGTAAAACATTTATTTTTCAAGAAAATGATTTACTCCTGGTTAGTACATTCTCAGAGGATTCTGAACCACTAAAGAGTTTCCTTCAGACTTTGAATGTAGTCTTCTATAGTTTTTCAGGATCTTAAAACTAACACTTATAAAACTTGTATTTTGAGTCTAAAAATGACCTCATATAGAGGTGAGGAACATAATTTATGCAATTGTATTTTGTATACTATTATTGTTCTTTCACATATTCAGAACACTACATGCCTTCAAAATGGGATTGTACTATACCAGTAAGTGCCACTTCTCTGTCTTTCTAATGGAAATGAGTAGAACTTAAAGTCTCTGTGTTAAATCCTTTAGTGTTTGAATTCAAGAAGTTATTTATGGGGTAACACAAACTTTTTGTTGTTGTTTTTAGAAGGGTTTTGTGGTATGTTGTCAGTATTCCATTTTGAAAATGCCTTTTTCCTACCGAAATGTGCTTGAAACACTAAAGAAATGCAGTGGCATTAATAAGTAAATGGTTATCATGGTCATGTTGGAATATTCTCACATTGAGCTTTTTAGTTTGGTTGTATTATCTGAGTAACTTCAAAAAGTCAAGTGGCACTCTAGATGCTTACAGTGCTCTAATAATTGTTCCTTTATAGCAAACAGACTGTTATCTATATGGAGAAGTTTTGTCTAGCTGCTTGTGAAAAGTTGTGTGGTATTCTATAAAGCCATTTTTTTCTTTATCTCATCAAAGACAGTGTTATTTTTTTTAAGAAAGTAATTACACTGAAGATTAGGATGTGGGTAATGTTAAATACTAGGCTTTTTTCTAGGCAGGCAGTGATAGATTGAATAGATGTGTTTGGTGGTCGCATAGTCACACTTTTTACTTAGTGTGTTTGGTGGATTCTCTGTGAGGTTAGAAAAGAGTAAGCTTCACTTTGAGAAAGGCAGCTGTTAATTCAGTCTTTACTTATCTCATGCAGATGTTGCAACTGATTGATCTACATGGTTACGTAATAAATTCAGTGCTCCTCTAATAATAGGAGAGGTAGTAGCTAAAGGACATTCTGAGTAGAGGTTTTACACTTAAGGATATTTTTTAATTAAAAATACATGTTCAAAGTAAACTTGTCATGGTTTTTTCATGTGAAGTTGAAATTAGCTTGTTAGTGACTGTTTTTTTACTTCCAGTTCTGTAAGTGTTTTCAGGGCTTTTACAGTTTTCGAAGGCTTTTTTTTTTTTTTTTTTTTTTTAACACTGTGATCTCATTCAGAAGGGGAGAACTGGCTGTGAGACCAGGCTTTGATTTCTGTGTTGTCAGTTCCCCATAAAGGGGTCAGAAGAACCTTTTACTGTATTTGGGTCAGGAAGAGATTGTGAATGCCTGAATAAGGTACATTCTGATAATGTCTTATCTGTTACACATAGAATAAATTTGGAAGACTATTTGGTCTTAAAACCAAAGCAGTTTTTGAATGAATGACTTATAGGAATTTAGTGTCAGGAACATAATGGGGAAAATTTGCTTAGAAGTCAGTATTTTGACTACAAATTAGAGTTTTCTCTGTCGTTACCATGATTTCATTGGAGTAAATAAGTTTGAGAAGTTTGTTTTTCATAGTTGTTTTATACTTACCTGCTTAATAAGCTCTAGTTCTATGATCAGGTACTGTTTTGGGGTATTTTGTTTGCTATTTCTAAGCCTTTAAGACCTGCTTTATGAAGCCCAGGGGACCAATGCATTTTATCACTAAAACTATTTTTGTATAATTTTAAGAACATGCCAAAAGTTGTCTGATTTAAAGTTGTAATACATGATTTCTCACTTTCATATGGGGTAATTAATGTTTGCTAAAGATATTCCTTATAACATCAAAGATTGAGTTACAATTACACTGTTCTTGCCTTTGTGGATAAATGTACTTTTGATATATCAGGGATTTTTTTTTTAAGTTGGAATTTAGTTCTAAATTGAGTTTACATGTTACTATGCTAATTTCCTTTTTGGGGGTAAGGATAGCTTGATGAATCTCAATTGACTAAAATTGAAAATAAAATTAACTTAAAAAATGTCATAGAACATTTACTGTGGCCATAATAGAAAATAAATTTGACTTGAATAATACTTCAGTCCCACAAAAACAAAATTCTTGTTTATACTGCCTATCTAAAGATGCTTAATTTCTAAGATTTAACATGACTAAAATGTATCTTCTGGCAAATTAACCTACTTATGTACTCTTGCCAATACTCCAGAGTAGTGACAGAGAAAGAAGTGTGACTTACTGGAGTATAGATATCCCTGGTTCTTCCTTCATATTTTCAGCTCTGTTTCTCCCAGTCTACCTTTCTGCTTGCCCCTGAGAGACCCTTTTCCAACCTCAGCCTTTTGACCAAAGGGTTGCTTTTGAGTCTTAAGGGTAAAATGGTTGATGGAAATTGTGGGACATACTTTCATTACCTTGAGTTGTTGGATGTGGTAGGTAGTAGTCTCTGGGTCTGGACAGTAAATGAAAGAGGCCTGGGGATGCTCCTGCCAATTGCTTTGCTTTGACTCTTTGCCATGGATAAGAAATAGGATGACTGCAAGGTAGCAGCTGTGGCAATGGAAGTTGTGACAGAAGCAAAGGCCTGTTGTAGTCCCTTGAAGGACCACAGAGTGTGAAGAGCTGAGCTTGCAATTCTGCTGTAATGATAGTGCTCAAGAAGTGCCTTGAGTTAATAAACAGTGCCCCGGCCACCAAGAATTCCAGATTTCAGTTCTCACTGCAAAGTGTAAGTCGTCACCTAACCACAGTGCACACATGTGTGAGCACTTTTTTTTCTCTGAGAACTGTCATATATTGACTGTTTTGTAAAATAAAGTACTAATAAGCATGCACAACAAAATCAGTATCCCTCTAGACATATCAAAAGTTTATTTTCCATGCACTAAAGTAATGATTGTAAGTCAGTTGTTTCTTTTGTTTCATGATTGTGGCAGTGTTTTGACTACAAGGCATGGGGATTCCAAGTGCTGGTTCTTTCATAAGTCTGTAGAAAATACTCAAATATTTAGAGATTCTGAAGAATATTTCTAGATGTGTACTGCAGCTTAGTAAGTCTGGTTTGGATGCTGGAGTACCAAGAGCCCTCTTTCTAGGAATGCTGTGAGGATTATCATTATGATATTTTTAGTCTTGTTACATAATCTTATTTGTAAACGTAAACTTAAAAAATATGGTTAATAACATTGAACCTGTTTCTTAACACTTAAAAAACTTCAGTGAATTTGTTTTTTTTTTTTGATAAGATTTGTGAATTGAGTATCACGCACCATGTTTTGATACCCCCTTTTCACGTTGTGCCAATGGAATGGGGTATTTAATATTTCTTTATATGTCAAGGAGATGCTTCAAAATGTCAATTGCTTTAAACTTAAATTACCTCTAAGAGACCAAGGTACATTTACCTCATTGTGTATATAATGTTTAATATTTGTCAGAGCATTCTCCAGGTTTGCAGTTTTATTTCTATAAAGTATGAGTGTTATTTTGCAAAATTACTGAACGGTACTGTATTGTTTATATTTGTACCCCAAATAACATCATCTAGACTGTTTTTTATTGTACTTGTGCAAATTTTTTTGAATTTTGTCAGTGTAAGCTTTGCCCTTTAAGGTATGTACAGAACATGTCCATATAAATTTTCATTTAAGTTGAATGATTTTCAGATGCCTGTAAAAGAGGAGAGAACATAAATTGCATTTCCCCATAAGTCTTTAAAAACTATATATTGTATTTGTAGTAATATTCCATATGATTGTAAATAGGAGATAGAAGAGTGATGCTTATGTAAGTTCTTAACACTACAGTAGAAAAATGGAAACAATGCAAATAAATTCCTCTTTCCCAAATGCCAATGGCTGCATTCTTTTCTGGAGGCTGGGTATGAATAAGCTTCCAGCTCATTCAGGCTATTGTCAGAATTCATTCCATTCTATTCCATGGGATTGTAGGACTGAAGTCTCCATTGCTCTGCTGATGTTTGGCCAAACATCAATCTTAATTGCCTCAAGACCCTCTCTTCTATCATTAACACCACTCACAAAAGGTGAGTCCTTTGTATACTTCCTTTCTCTGATCACCCTTCTGCCTCAACCCTCCTCTAGTTATTCCACTGCCTCTAAATCCTCTGCTTTTAAGAGTTCATCTTATTTTACTGGGCCCATTTAGAAAAATGCAGGATAACCTCCCTAGTTAGTAGCTTCTATTGAATATGCAAAGTCCTTTTACAGCAGTACCAAGATTTGTGCTGGATTAAATAATTAGAAGATGGGAATCTTTGAGATAGATATATTTACCTGCTATAATAAATAGGTTTAGTTTTCCTTCTTGAAGTGGCATTAAATTATATAAAACTAATTATAACACTATTGTGAGGTATATATCAGAGGTGCAGTGTAGAACTAAAGTGATATTAGAACAAAGCTATTTTTATTGGAATTACATTAGCCTTAATCTAGAGAAGACTAGGATAATTTGAGACACATATTATTGCAGCAACCACTGAAACATACTAAAAAAAATGAATTGGAATGGCAGCATACTAAAAATAGGAAACATAAAAGGCAGAAAGATGTATTTCTGTGTCTGATAGATCTCCCCAAATCCTGGTTATTTCTTAAACCCTCTAGACTTTCTAGAAAAACTGGTGAGTGCCAGCCCACAAACTGACATAGTACCAGAAGACAAGCATTCTCTGTATGCCCAAGGAAACCAAAATAAGGACAGGAAGCAGATGGACTGTGGGTGGGCAGACCAAGCAGTTTCTGGAAAAGGGTTACAATTACAAAGAGGATTGTGCTGAGGCTTGAATGTGTTGACCCATTTGCAGATCTAAGACAATACTGGCTATTAAGATGTGCAAGCATTTTTAAATTGCAAGAAGATAAGAAGAGAAAAGGCTAAGCTATCTGTTCTCAAGTTTATATTTGTTTTAAAGACAAAAGTCATGAGGTCAAAGTCACTTCAAAGACGATGAACCAGAGAAGCAGAAATACATTAGATATGAAATGAACTGAACACTCAAAGGCTAGAATTGATCAAGATCATTAAAATAAAAAATAATATCAACTATCTGGGATCCGCAGAGGCACACTTTAGCTTCAGAAGCCAGTCTGGGAAGAAAAAGCACAGAAAACTCAATCTCCAGCTTATTAACCAGCAGAAGGCAGAAAGCAGAGCTGTTGCTCAAGTGGCAGAGTGACAACTAAGTGAAAAAATAATGGATGGTGCTCAGTCCTTGAGTTCAAGCCCCAGTACATACACATAAACATGACACTGCTGTTGGCTAATTTGTCCTGATATAACTCCCATCAGAACAATACATTTTTCCCCCATGTGTGCATAAAGCATTGGCATGAAAGACCATATGCTGTGCCATAAAACAAGTTGGAAGGAATTTTTTTTTTATATTGTTAGGTTTTTAAAAAGAGGTAGAGCTGAGTAAGAACTGCACCAGCACGCACGTGGTATTCAGGTAAGGGGTAGGTTTATTCAGTAGACCTGATGGGACCAGGCAAGGTTGGCACTCCACGTGGCTGGGAAAGGCCTGGGAATGAGAGAGAGCTGGGAAAGAGAGGAAAGAGCTAGAAAAGAGCAGAGAGAGGGGTAGGAACAGTAGCACGCACGTGGTATTCAGGTAAGGGGTAGGTTTATTCAGTAGACCTGCTGGGACTAGGCAAGGTTGGCACTCCACGTGGCTGGAAAAAGAGAGGAAAGAGAGAAAAGAGCTAGAAAAGAGCAGAGAGAGGGGTAAGACAGTAGCACTCACGTGGTATTCAGGTAAGGGGTAGGTTTATTCAGTAGACCTGCTGGGACCAGGCAAGGTTGGCACTCCACGTGGCTGGGAAAGAGAGGAAGGAAAGAGCTAGAG
Organism: Dipodomys ordii; assembly: GCF_000151885.1. Classification (NCBI taxonomy): domain Eukaryota; kingdom Metazoa; phylum Chordata; class Mammalia; order Rodentia; family Heteromyidae; genus Dipodomys; species Dipodomys ordii. Next base: position 10,136,246 of record NW_012267283.1, on the reverse strand, counting down.
CAGAGAGAGAGCAGAGAGAGCTAGAAAAGAAGAGCAAGAGCAAGAGCTGGAAGGAATTTTAAAAGGACTGATATAATAGAAAATAAATTGAAACTAAGAAGTGGTCAACACATTTTGCAGGTCTTGAAATATACAAACACTTTTAAATAACCAATGTAGAAATTTCAATGTATAATGAAGATAATTTCCACTGAATGATAATGAAATGCAGCTAGAGTAGTGATTTAATGAAAATTTTGTAGTTTTTAAAATGAATACCTTAAGAAGATAATGAAGATAATAAATATAAATGCAAAAATCTTTAAGAAAAACACAGTGTTAACAATCCAACAACAAATAAGGAAGTTTATATACTAAGATCAAATGAGGTGTGTCCTATCACTGCCAGCCCCATTTAATATCCAAAAATCTGGATTATTCATTATGGATTCCATATCCAAAGGCACATGGTACCACAAAGACCACTAGGTGTATCAAGTTAGTGCAGTGCTGTTCTGTAGTGCTTGATATAATTTACCCAGAATGCCCACTCAACTTCCACTAACGACAAGCTATTCTAAAACAAATTTAAAACTTCACGCAACACTACTGGCCCTTTTTGGGTTAGGAGGGTTTCTATAACTCTTATTTTTCTCTTGGGACACCATTTGTTTTGGAAGAGTCATATTTTTACAAAAAGAGGTGGAAATGCTTATCAGATCACATGATGGATCTAAACACAGCTGATGAGAATGTAGTATTGAGTTTCCCATCAACTGAACTGCATATCTTGTGTACAGGAGCCCTAAATTTTATTCTGTTTTTGAGATTTTGAAATTCCTTTTTCTTTTTTACTGTGTTTGGTCAAATCTACATATAATCTACAAATAAGGAAGGGTTAATGTTTCAAATTATGAGAAGAAATGATAGAGCACATGATTGACTAAATAGAGAGCGTTTGATAGGATATAACATCCATCTACAAATAGGATGAGTATTACTGGACAAATTTGATGTAGAATTCTCAGTCTAATGAAAACCATCAGTGAGAAGCCCACAGCTAATGTATTTAATGGTGAAGAGAATGATTTTCTACTTAAATCAGGAACAAGGAAAGATTGTCTACTTCAGAGAAAAATAATGTGCAAAGCCCTCACTCCTCCCCTCCAAAAACTAAAATGCATTCAGATTAGAAAAAAAAAAAGTTAAAAGTATCATCAGAAGTAACAATCTTGTGTGATCCTAATGAAAATTGAAATTATACTAGCAGTGACAATTCCCCAGGAATTAAAAAGAAAACTCGCATAACAGAATTAAGAAATTTACTAATTTATTTCTCTAGAAAATAATGAGTAGAGACTGCCCATATTGGTTAGAGGTTTCTACTAGTACACAGACTTCTCAAAGTGGATTACAAGTGCAACTATACCCTGGACGACGTGTTCCAGCGGAACTGGAATCCGTAGATATCCGCCACTGATGCCCAGCTAGGAGCTTAAAAACAAAAATAAAAACAAAACAACCTTGACAAGATTCTAAAACACACTGAAATAAGAAGAATCCAAAATAGTCAAAATACTTTGAAAATAAAGGTGGAGTAATTTCCTAATCCAATGTAAGGCTGCATTCATCGAAGCAGTTTGTTGGCATACAGACAGGCATTTAGAAGAGAACCCTTACATGCATGTCCAGTCAACCTGTATGCCAACGCAGAGGAGAAAAGGAAGTGTTTTCAGTAAATGGTGTCCATGACAATAGGATGCCCATGGTTAAAAAGGAGGAAAAAAGGCAGTGAGGAAGGTAGAGCTCATTCTAGACCTAACAGCATCAAAGCAGTACAATTGCTAGTATAAAACAGATAAATCTTGATGACCTCGACTTAGACAATATGGCTTTAAAGAAAAAAATTAATAAATGGATTATGATTGCCAACAGTAAAATCATTTGGGCTTTAAAATACTTAAGAGCAAAGAGAAAACAGCAACTAAAAGGAGGTATTTTGAAATGAACTGGTAAAAGATTGGTGCTCAGAGTATACGAAGAAGTTACAGATCAGAAGGACAAGCAAGCAATCCAGTTTTAAAAATGGCCATGAGATGTTTTCAGACTGTCCCCGGGAAGGTACAGGAATGTCTAATGAGAACAATTCTTTCTTAGTATTTCCAAATCATTTGACCCACTAACTTCATTTATATTCCCCTGTGGACCCCCATAGGGATTTAATATTTTTACTCTCCTTACTCCTTGAAGGAAGCAAGTTGTTTTCACACATTCCCTTCCCAAATACCTAACCCCAGAATGAACAAAACAGTGTTGGTGGTTAGTTGGCCACCATCTCTGCTAGGCAGTTGGAACTTATTTTCTTAGGGAACCTGGCAAGGCCTATTTGGGGGTACTCTAGGGCTTCTCAGAAGGGTTCCCCAACACACTTTGTTATTGATGCTACATCTTTTCATACACACACTCCCCTCTAAGTCACTGTTGCTATGATAGTATTGCATTCTGTGGATCTGAGGCTGCCTGTTGTAGCTGGATGTGAAAAATCCCCCAAGTAACATTTTTGACTTATTTCTGTGACTCTCCTGCCTAGGGCCCAGGACTTAATCTCAGGACAGGCCTGGAGAAAAGCTTACTGATTGAACAGGCACCGGGTTACAGGAGTCCTACCAGAGTAAGTACGATGTGACCCAGCAGCTACGGAGGTGGCTATTTACAGGGGCAGTCTTCCACCCTGGGGACCCCCAAAGGCAGGAACCCCAGCTTTCATGCAAGGCTTTTTGTGAGTTTAGTTGGTAGGTTTAGTTTTGGTGTCTTTCCATCCTGACCTACCAATCTTTCACCTTCCCTTGCTAGTATATTTTATTCATCATTTACTTCCATTGTCCTTTTACTGATTTGCATTTTTCTCATGTGATGTTACTTTTTAAAACATGGTCTCTTGGGGGCTGGGAAGGTGGCTCAGTGGTAGAGTGCTTGCCTTGCATGCCTGAGGCCCTGGGCTTGATTCCTCAGCACCACATAAGCAGAAAAAGCCAGATGTGGCGCTGTGGCTCAAGTGGTAGAGCGCTAGCCTTGAGCTGAAGAGCTGAGGGACAGTGCCCAGGCCCAGAGTTCAGGCCCCACAACCGGACCCAGAAAACAACAACAACAACAAAACATGGTCTCCTGCTTAGTCAGAACTCCACACCTTTTAGTAAGATCGAAATTTGGGACATTTTGTGTTATTTCAAGTGAAAGAGTGTTTTTTTGAGCACTGCTTATCTAACAAATCCTGCCCGTACTATTCATCTCTTCGCATCTCTTTTCTTACATTGTCTTCCTCCCCTCTCACCCTAGAATTCTTACTTCAGTTATCCTAGACCTCATCCCATCTCAGGGCCTTTTTGAACCAGATGATTTTGGAGTCTTTCCAGTTCTCCTATTCGGTGATTCTGACATATATTTTACTCTGTTTCTTTTCTAAAATCAGTAAGTAAATAAAGCCTGTTTTGGTCAAACTGAGATGTTCATATTTCAACCTTAATTTTTTATCTCATTTTTAAATTTACTTTTTGTTGGTCAAGGGGCGCTGTCCCTCAGCTCTTCAGCTCAAGGCTAATGCTCTACCCGTTGAGCCACAGCACCACTTTCTGGTGGTTTATTGGAGATAAGAGTCTCACAGACTTCACTGCCTGGGCTGGCTTTGAATCATGATCCTCAGATATCAGCATTCTTAATAGCTAGGATTATAGGTGTGAGCCATCGGTGCCCGGCTAATTTTTTATTTTACTTTTGGGTGAGATAAAAATCACTTATTAAGACCACCACGGACAACCCACAACACACATACTAGAAAACCTTTTTATACTGTTTTTAAAATTAGAGGTTACTAATATTTTTTTCACAGCTTCACAATCATTCCCGTAAATAATTACAAATTAAAAGGGCCACATTAAGACAGTGAAGGGCTAGGCACATTGACTCATGCCTGTAATCTCAGCAGCTGGGGAGGTGGAGATCAGGAGGATCACAGTTCAAAGCCAACCTCTGACAAAAAAAAAGTCTGGCAAAAAAAAAAGCTGGTGTGGAAATACATGTCTGTAATTCCAGCTGTGAGAGTGGCCATAGGTTAACAGACTAATGTCCAGGGTTGGCCCCTGGAGAAAATAGGAGACCTTACAAAAACAAAACAAAACAAAAAAACTAAAGAGCCAGGCACTGGTGGCTCACACCTGTAATCCTAGCTACACAGGAGTCCGAGATCTGAGGAGAGTGGCTTGAAGCCAGCCTGGGCAGGAAAGTCCATGAGACTTGGTTAATCAGAGATTAACCACCAAAAAGCCAGAAGGAGGGCTGTGGCTCAAGTGGTAGAGCACCAGCCTTAGGTGAAGAGGCTGCAGGACAGTGCTCAGGCCCTGAATTCAAGTCCCAGTACCCTCTCCAAAAAAGAAAAAAAAAATTCTGGCAGAGCAAGATGTTACTCTTGTTTCCCTTCTCCCTGTGTCCTTCTGGGTGCCTGGCTCCAAGCCTTTGCCTTACTGTGGCCTGGTTAGAGATTTGCCACCCTTGGGTGGGTTCTTTATTAGGGTGAACAACATCTACTTCTTATACTGTGACTGCTGTTTCCCTAGCTTCTCTCTGTGAACCCTGATTTATTATACAGTCCGGTGAGCTATGCTTCTAGTGATAGGCAACCCTTCAAAAGGTAATGTGTTAAAAAAAATTAAAAACATATTGTGCTAAAATAAAAGATTTTTAAAAACAATTTACTTATTTCAATATTTGCTTGTTTCCAATTTACTTATTTTCCAAATCATTTTCAATAGGTGGCAGTGTTGCTCTTTCATTGGTTTTTCATCTGTGAAAGGTTTGTTTTCTTTAAAATTGTTATTATAAAGTTGATATACAGAGGGGTTACAGGTACATAAGTCAGGTAATGAATACATTTCTTTTTGGACAGTGTCACCCCTTCCCTCACTCTCTCTTGGTTTTGGCTTTGTTTGAATTAATATAGCTTCGGAAGGAGAGATTCCCTAAAATGTGTTCTTTTGATTCAATTTGAGTGTTTCGCTTCAGGTCATGGCCAAGAGCAATAAGTCCTTTAGGCAGACTAAAAATTGAATAAACCTTTAATATTCTAGTATTGAAAGTATTTTAATTACATTCTACATGCTTATGAAATGTCATTAAATTTAGTAAGTAAAAATGAAAAATGAAAGATGAACAAATACGTATATATTTTAGATGCAAATTATATACTATTATACATACAAACACATCCAGATCCACACATCTATGGGATCACATTGTTTCTATTATTCTGCAACCTACATCTGCTTCTTTCCACTATGTATGACTTCCACATCTATATGTAGGTTCTTCTTCTTACTTACAGGGTTTATAACATTTACATTCTGTTCTAGAACTGTAGACAACTGAATACTTCAACCCCAATAAAAATAGCATTCACCATACTGTGTTTACATAAACATAGTTCCTACAGGAAACTGTGATCAGCTGTGCAGAGGAAGAGGAAAATTCCAACTATTTAACCCTTGGCACACAGCTGTCCTTTCAGTTTTACGTCCTTTACTTTTCCTCACTGTTTTTTTTTTTTTTTTTTTTAATCTCATATTTTGCCTCTTTGTTTTTGCTTTGTGATACTGGGGATGAAACCAGTGCTTTGTCCATACTGGGCAAATGCTCTGCCACTGAGTATAACTCTAGTCCCTAATCTCATTTTCTTGAAATTTCATTCTTATATGCCTTCTATTTTTCCCAAGTACTTCTTGGAGTAATTTGTAAGTTTGAGTGCACACATGACAAAATTTTCTCGCATAGCTGATGGCTGGCAAATTCATATTCAAACATATTTTAGGCCCCAAATTCATATTCCTTTGGCATTCTAAAGGCATGGTTTTAGAGAATTTGTGATAAGTCTTATGCTAGTCTGATTCTCCTTCTCAGATAACCCTTTTTTCTTTCTTTCTGGAAGCGTCTAAGACTTTCTCATTGTTCTTAGGTTTCTGAAGTTTCAACCATCAGTATTTATCTAGGTATGGGTCTTATTTCCATTTGTCCTGTTCAGTATCTGTTAGGCTCTTAAAATCTGAAGACTTGTGTTTTTTCCAGACTTGGAAGTTTTTCTGTCATATCTTTGATTTTCGTTTGCCTCCGACTTGTTCCATCCTTCTAAAACTCCTGTTGCATTGATAGATGTTGTCCTCGTGTGTCTTTTCTCCACCCCCTGGCTTTGCTTCCATGTTTCCCGTTTTGTCTCTTCCATATGTTCTCAGAGATATCTTCGACGACGTCCAGATAATGGGTCTACTTCACCGTCTTACCATTCCTTTATTCATTCTGTTTCTTGGATTTAAAAGTTTGTAAGCCTCCTTTTAAATTTCTAGAAATTATGTCTTCTAAAGCTTTTTCTTTTTTCTTAATGGCAGGTTCTCTCACGTTCTCTCAAATCTCTCCAAAGACACTTGATTTTTAAAAAAGATATTTTCTGCTGTCTGCTTTTCTTCAGTAATGGCTTATTCTGTTTTTGTTTCTTTGTTCAGCTCTTTATACTGTCAATTTTCCTCAAATGTGTGGTAACCTATAGGATGTCTGTGTACTTTCATAAATGAAGGCTTCAGAGAGGATCTGGTGTGGCTTGTTTCCTAAGAAGCCCCTCCTGAAAGGCAGGACCAGCTCCAAGTTCAAAGTCATGGGCCATGTTAGCAGACGTGGTTCCAGCCTGCAAACAGCATCCTCGGGATGCCCACACTTGCAAATGTAAGCAGGGCTTGAGCACTCTGCTGTGTTTTCTCACTGGGGATAAGTTTTCCCCATCCCTCCTACCCCTAACTTGCTGGACATGACTGGTGTGGAGATTTTGAACACCCAAAGTCTTGATCTGCTTTTCTCTTAAGTTGTAACACCCATTCTAGGATCCTTTCCTAGATAAATCACCCACTTTTAAAAAGAGATTTTTAAAAATAGTTACTATAAAGGTGATATACAGAGAAATTACTATTACATAAGTCAGGTAATAAGATTTCTTTTTGGACAGTGTCACCCCTTCTCTTGCTCTCTTACTTTTTTTTTTTTTTAAAGAATAATTCTTAGCTGGGTGCTAGTGGTTAATGCCTCTAATTTTAGCTACTCAGGAGGCTAAGATCTGAGTATCACAGTTGGAAGCCAGAATGAGCAGTAAAGTCTGACCCTTATCTTTAACTAACCTCTAAAAAGCTGGAATTAGAGCTATGGTTCAAGTAGTAGAGCGCTAGCCTTGAGCAAAAAAAAGCTCAGGGATAGCATCCAGGCCCTGTACTGACACAATCATAATAGTAATAGGAATAATAAATAACAACAACAACAATAATAATAATTCTGAAGTCCTAATATCCCAAGCTACAAGATTTCTACTGCTAGTTGCTCTTTGTTGGTTGTGGATATGAAGACTGTGATGCAGGTCAGTTGCTGTGATGGTGGTGTCCCTGTGGACTGCTCTGGCATTCTCTTGAGTGTAGAGTTGCTTTGCTACTCCCCTCGAAGAAGAAAGCTTATAATGGTATAGGAGCTGTAGTTTTCCTGTGTTCTTTCTTGTGTGCTTTCTAGCTTCCAGTAGTTTTCTCAATAGATTTTCTGTCTTGTTTGCTAGCCCTCATATGATTTCATTCTTTCAATAATCCCTTTTATTTTATTCTCATAGGTTCATGGTATAGTGGAAAAGTAGATGAGTGTGTTTAACTTGTGACTTCTAATCTAATGTATTTTGCTAACAACCTTTTCCTTAATTCATGTGGTTCAAAGGGCATAAGAAAGGTACACAAAGTGAAGCATACTTTTTATCCTATTCTATGTAAAGATGACTTATTGTACTTTTTTTTTTTTTGGTGCTGATCTTGTAGCTTGAACTCAGGTCCTGGGTGCTGTCCTTGAGCATGTATGATCAAGGCTAGCACTATACCATTTGAGCCACAGCTCCACTTCTGGCTTTTTTGATGACTTATTGAAACTAAGAGTCTCGTGGGCTTTTCTTCTGGACTGGCTTTGAACAATAGTCCTCAGACTTTAGCCTTCTGAGTAGCTAGGATTTATAGGTGTGAACCTCTAGCACCTGGACTCTTATATTTGTGCAGCTCTTCTTCCTTTAGAAATAAAGATCCAAAGTTTACTTGGGCTCCCAAACTGCTCAGATAAGAGGACACTTCCTAGGTTTGTCCATGTGGTTAAGATGTGGCCAGTGGTAGGTAAGTAGAAGCACTGTGTTTCATGCTTCAGAGACTCCCCTAGAGGTGTGGCTATGCCTTGTCCTTTCTTTACCCTCCTCCCCGACTAGTTGGGCTGGGGATATGGAGGTGAGCCATCCTCATAGGCAGAGGACAACACAAATTCTGTATGGATGCAGAGCAACAAAGTGGAACCTGGGCCCTGGCACTTGTCACCATTATTCCTGCCTTGTTTAGTGAGAGAGGAGGGAAATGCCTTCCTCCTCTTCTTCCCCCTCCTCCTTCTCCCAGTCCTGGGGCTTGAACTCAGGGCCTGGGCACTGTCCCTGAGCCTCTTTGTGCTCAAGGTAAGTGCTCTACCACTTGAGCCACAGTACTACTTCCAGCATTTTCTGAGTGGTTTTTTGGAAATAAGAGTCTCACAGACTTTTCTGCTCAGGCTGACTTCAAATAGCAATCCTCAGATCTCAGCTCCTGAGTAGCTAGGATTACAGGCATGAGCCGCCATCTTCTTGAAGTCTTGTATTTGGGGGGTCACTTCTCATAACAGCCTGTGTGGTCTTAACTGATACAGTAGTCTCAGCTCTAATACAGTAGTCCCGACTCTCTTTCCTGGATGCAACCATGTGAACACATTGCTGGATCCATCCAGGAATAGTTCATGTATAACTCATTCAGCACATGCACCCACGAATGAATGCATGCATATATACATAAACACACATGTATACCTATAGACCCTTTGCCTTTACAGAAATAAGGCTGCAATAAACAACTATCTCTTAAAGAGGTCAGGCTCTGTCTTCTTTATGCTGACAGGCTATATATCCTCAAACCCCCAAACTCTGCAGCTGAATGGTTCTCCTCCCTCCCTACTGGAACATGTTCTGCTGGGGACTCATTTTCCTTTTCCTTTATAAAAAAAAAGAGTGGCAGAATAGTCCCAATCATAGAGAATAATGCCTCTGTGAGGAGTTCCAGTTGACTTATTTGTGAGTGAACCTTTCTGGGATCTTTAGATGACAGAGTGACAGGGATTGGCATGTATATGTGTGTGTGTGGGGGGGGGGGGATATAGGTGGATTCCCAGGGAACCTATTCTTTAACCCAGCCATGGTGCTGCTCAGGAAAGGAAGAAATTGTGCCTTGGCCCCTGGCCTTCCTCTCCTCTCCCTGCTGCCACAGTTCCATGCTGGGTTTAGGACCCTGGCCTGCTCCGTGAAGTAAGGTCCTGGAGGTTGGACAGTGTCCCTTTGAACTTCTGCCCTTTCTAAAAAGGAGGAAGTGGCTAGGGGTCCACTCAGGTTGGCCTGAAAGGCATCAGGAGCCATCAGAGCTCAAATTGCTGCTCTACAGGGGCTTTCCTATGGCTCCTTTTCCTTCATAGAAAGCCAAGTTTGCCTGTCCCTGGTTTTCCTTATTTCCCAAGGTGATAATATCTCAGAATCCAATTAAATTTTCCCTCTGTTGATGGGATGAAGCAGTTTGAGCTAATGTCCTCTTGATTGAAAGCTGGCTTTCCTAACAGACTGGTAGGAAATGACCCCTCAGTTCTATAGAGGGTGTACCCACAAAAGCTTTCACTTACGAACCCAGAAAGCACCACTGGGATTTTTCTCAGTCCTTATTCTGATCACTGAAGGGTTAAACACGTGCAGGCTCTGCTGTCCTCAGGGGTGCCAGCTGGTACGCCAAGGCCATTAATCATCTGGACTGGGGCTGCCTCAGCCACACTTACCAGCAATTAACCCAAGGTAGAGGCAGTATTGTTACCGCCCCATACCCTCTTTTGCACACCCAATTACTCAAAATTAACATTTACCAAGCAAAGTGCCTGTTAATTGGAAGGGCAGTCAAAAGAAAGGCCACACACCTAACAGTCTAACTTAATAATCTCAAAAGCAGCCATTAATTAACAAGAGAACATTTCCATTCAGATCTTGTTTAGAGAGTTATCTCTGTGTCTGGGTTTCTGAGCTCAGCTGTGCACTCCAGCCGCCTTCCAGAGCACCTTGCTAACAACTCAGATGACTGGAGAGAGAGGAGGGGAAAAAAGCCCCACTCATCAATAAAACTTCCCTTTGAAGACTGTACCCCACCCTGCTCTCCCCCACAGTCAGGGGCCTAAGGGATTCCAGGAGATCATCTTCTATTGCTTAGATGGGGAAACAGGAGCAGACGCAAAGGAAGATAGTGGCCTAGGGTCAAGGGTTCCATACTAGCAGTGGCCTCCCTGACCTGGTTCTTGCTTTGCTATGGCCTTGTGCACACAAGTTCCATGGTGTACGATGCCAACCAGTTTTGCCAGCTGTCATGAAGCTGAGTGAAGCTCAAGAGGCCTTTGAGATGGGATGGGGGTTGGGGGATGGGGGGAAGAAATGGATCTGTTCTGCAAGGATCTTCAAATTAGCTCCCATCTTCCCTTCCAACCTGTGCATTGAATTGGCAGCTACACCCCAGTCTAGAGAGTCCTGGAAGACATGCCTTCCTGTCTTCCTTACTCTTACTTGTCAGCCTTGACCCATCTCCTTCACCCACAAGGCCTGCCCACTATATCCTGGGCATCACTTCAACCCAGCTCTTCCTTTCCTGTGCACATTCATGGTCCCATGTCTAGCTTGTCCTCCAGCCATCTGCCCCTGGCTGGTCCTTTCTCAGCTTCCATTCTCTTACACCACCTCTCCTCTCCTCTGTCTATGTAGGAAGCTTGGCTGTCCTCCTTCCTCCCTCTGGAACTCCACTTGCTCTGTGGAAGGCCTGCCACCCTTCAGCTAGTGATAGAGGTAGCCTGAGTCCCTCTCTTGGGCCCTGAGCCTCCTCAGAGCATTGTTCCTTCTCTCTCTCCCTTAGTGTCTCAGGTCCTCTCTGCACCAGTGACTCCCATTCAAGACAGCACAGCTAGCCGGGTGCTGTGGCCCACCTGCCCCTACCAGCTACTGGAGAAGTGGAGATGGGATGATCACTTGAACCCCTAAATCAGAGGCCAGTCTGAACTATGTAGCAAGACCCCATCTCAAACAAAACAACAAACTAAAACAACCTTTCAAAGATGACGCAGTGGCCAACTTTCTCTCCTTCCCTCAAGTAGACATTATACTATTGCTTCTTGTTACCACCCTCCCACTCTCAAATCCCCATCACCTACCTTCTGACTGCCCTGGTCATGTGGAACTTCCTTGTCATGACACCCAGGAACATAGTCAAGGTTTTGTTGTTATTGTTGTTTTTAGTATTATCCTCCCTCCTTTCCTCCCTTCTTCCTGAAACTCACTCTCACACAACTTCCTAATTCCCTTCTTGTGTTTGCAGACGTTTCTTTCTTTTCCTCTCAGGATGTCTGTGCTGAGTTCCTTCTCATCCACTCAGTGGCTTCCATTACCAGCTAGATGAGAAGGCCATCAAGACAATTAGACCAAGACAACTAGATGCTCACATTTCCTTTCTGAGTTCTGACCTGACTCCTGAGCATTAGAAACATAAGCCTAGGAAGCATCTCACCTGGGAGTCTTGAAGCATCTTCTACTCACTGTGTTCTAGGCAAGCTCAGCACCTTCCCCTGGTTCTGCTTTCCCTCCAGGTTTGCCACATCAATGAAAGTATCTCAGCCCTGCTCCAACTCATGTCCAATTGGTCAGTTAACTTCAAGCCCCACACATTGATCTCCAGTAAGACTCTCCACTGCCATGAGTTTGGCTGTGTCAAGTTCTAAGCATACCTCTTGCCGGCAGAGTGATGCTGATAAACCTGGTTGTTTTTTTTTTTTTTTTGGTGGCTTTTTCTTTTCTACTGTGTGTGTGTGTGTGTGTGTTTGTGTGTGTGTGTGTATGTGTGTGTGTGTGTGTGTGTGTACTGGGGCTTGAACTCAAGGTCTGGGCACAGTCTCATAACTTTATTTGTCCAAGGCTTGTCCCACTTGGTGATTAATTGGTGATAAAAGTCTCATGGATTTTCTTGACTGGGATGGGTTCACTGTGTGATCCTCAGATCTCAGCCTTCTGAATAGCTAGGATTACAGTCATGAGCCATCAGCATCAAGTCATTAAGCCACCTGGCTAAAACCTGGTTTTTAAACCGTCACCCCATTGACTGGCATAGCATTGGCTCCTTGATCAGATTCTGTAGAGTCCTCCATACCATGCCAGTGTGACATACTGGGAAATTCCTGGAGTAGTATGAAGGTCCTAATCTCAGCCTCAGTTTTCTTTCAAAAATATTTAAAATGAGGCCAGGCGCCAGTGGGTCACACCTATAATTCTAGTTCCTCAGGAGGCTGAGAGCTGAGGATCGATGTGCAAAGCCAGCCTGGGCAGGAAAGTCCATGAGACTCTTATCTCCAATAAACTACTCAGAAAAAACCCAGAAGTGGTGCTGTGGCTCAACATGGTGTAGAGTATTAACCTTGAGCAAAAGAGCTCAGGGACAGCATGGAGGCCCTGAGTTCAAGCCCGTTGATGGACAAAATAAAATAAAATAAGCATACTGCTGATAATATTTGACATCCCCTTTTTTGTGCTGTCACTAGGGCTTGAACTCAGGGTCTGGCACTGTCCTTGTACTATTTAGCTCAAGACTAGTCTTCTACCACTTAAGCCACAGCTCCACTTTTGACTTTTTTTTTCTTTTAGTGAATAATTGGAGATAAGAATGTCACAGATTTTCCTATATGGGCTGGCTTAAAACCACGAACCTCAGATCTCAGCCTCCTGAGTAACTAGGATTATAGGCATAGCCACCAGCACCCATCTTAATATCCTTTTCCTAAATAGTGTAACATTTCCATGAGGTGCTCTTATGCCCATTGTATAGCTAGGGAAAGCTGAGTATTACAACATCCTTGTTCACAAATACAGTCAGGCATCATGGATGACATTTCAGCCAGTGACATATCAAATACAGGACAGTGATTTCCTGGGATTATGTGGCCTAGTGAGTTCATATCCATCTTAGTTTAAATGCATGATACTTTCACAATGATGACATCACCTCACGATGAATTCCTCAGAACTGATCTCTATCCTTAAGTACCATCTGACTGGTTAAAGCAGGATTCAAAGTCAAGTCTCACATTTCCTATGCTCTTGCCTTGATCCCATGGGAGAGCAGAGGTGAAAGATTCCAGTGACTCAGAGGCCACTCTGCGCAGACCATAGGCCTAAGAGCCCCTCTCACATTGCAAAGGTCTTTTCCTCGGGACCGTGGTGTCCCTGAGTTCTGGGTCAGAGAACACCCACCCCATCTTTGTTACAGATGGGACAGATGTCAGATGTGGAAAGGATCAATTGCCATCTGCCCAGGCTCCCCTTGACAAGCTGATCTTTCTAGTAAACATTTCATTAGCTCCTGCCAGGCTACAGCACCTGCTGACAGGACTGAGTTGAGGGGAGGGGCCCTCAGCTTTAGAGAATGGCTCTAATCTCTCTGGGGTCTTTGGTGCCCCTGGAGGCAGCTAAACTGCGCTGGAATATACCTTGTATGCACTGAAGGAATCCACATCAAACTTCAAGGTTTGAGTAAATTCTGGAGACATGTTCTTTTTGTTTCCTCTAGGTTTTGTTCATGACACACCATCTAAAGATGACCTCCCCACATCCATTCCATGGTAAGTTGTTGTTTTGGGGGCTTGAACTCTGGGCCTAGGTGCTTACCCTGTGCTCTTCAGCTCAAGGTGAGTGCTCTACCACTTGAGCCACAGAGCTACTTCTGGTTTTCTAGTAGTTGATTGGAGATAAGAGTCTCAGGGACTTTCCTGCCTGGGCTGGCTTTGAACCGTGCTCCTCAGCTCTCAGCCTCTTGAGTAGCTAGCATTACTGGCGTGAGCCACCAGTGCCTGGCTCCATGGTAAGATTTTATAGCCTCGGCTTTTCCCCCATCATACCATTCTGTTGCTACTGCCACTAATGATAATGCCTGCTGTATTACCCACAACCACACAGTGTGAGTAGGTACAGTCATACTTCCCCATTCTACAGGAGAGCGAGAGACTCTGAAGGTTCATTAGAGGAGTCAGGGTTTGAATCTAGGCATATCTCACTCTAAAACTTCAATCCTTACCTTCCATGTTGGTCAGCCTAAAATTACTGGGACAAAATCCAGTAGATCCCTGGGATCCATGGACAGACACATGGTTACAAGGCCTTTGAGAAACATGTGGATCTCAGGATGCACAGAGTTCAGCTTTCTAAAATCAACCCAGTTTTCCTATACTGTATGTACAGTAGTTCTGAGCATCCAGAGCTCAAATGGAATCAGCTACGTTACTGTCACAGAAACTACACATGGATACTACTCACCGAGAACCAGAGCTTATCTCAAGTTCTTTATCTCAAGTATTGTGAATGCATGAGTCATTTTTTCCCAGAGTGACACCCAACTTCCGATAAAGTCAACCCATCTTTCAACAATCTAAATCTTTCACTTTGCCACTTTAATTAAGCACATCCACTTTGACCATGCTTACTGGGTGCCATCTGCTTTTTGGAAAGGCAGATTTTTCACAAAATGGATGTAAACAGAAGGAGTGATAACAAGAGACTTGAGTTTCTCCACACCAACTGGGTTGTGTAATGTGCACATTTTTGTTTTTACAATCTCTTTCTACCTTTTTTTTTTTAAATCATACTTGATCAAAAACTCATGTAAATCCACAAGTGAGCTGGGTTATTGGTAACACAACTCAAGGGAGGGAAGGTTCTGGCTCATGGTTTCAGAACCATGGCCAGCTGGTTCAACTCATGTAAGTCCAAAGTGAGCTGGGGTTATTGGTAACACAACTTAAGGGAGGGAAGGTTTGTTCTGGCTCATGGTTTCATGGCTGGTTCCATGGCTCGGGGAGGCCTGGCTGGGGCAGAGCATCGTGGCAGAGAGCTTGGATAGAGAGGCTGCCCACCTCATGGTGGCTGCAAAGCAAACACAGAGAAAGACATCAGGGTTCCAGTTCTGCCTCCGATTCTGCACTTCCCCCAATGATCTAACTTCCTCCCCCTGGGCCCCTTCTCGGGAAAAGTTCCATCACATCAAATCAACATCATTGTGAAGGCTGAACCTTAATGAAGCTTGTGGGCCCTTGGGGTGTGCTTGGGCAAACTGGATTGCCCAGCATCCGCCTTGACCATTTTTACAGTTTGTGAACTTACTTGACTAACGTCTGGCTTTCCTAGTCAAATTTTGAGCTCTACAAAGTAGGACTGTAACACAACCCCGATACAGTGAGATTTCTTTTTGTAAGAAAGTGATACAAGGTATTATACATGAGTTTATTCAAGCCTTTATTGCTCCCAGGCTGATTTTTGTTGTTGCTGGGAGAAACAATGTTTGCTTTTGCTATGTAAATCTCTCATTTCCAAAACTACCTCCCTGAACCCAACCTACTAAAAGTGATCTCACATCAGCCTAGAAAGCATCCTGACACAGGCCTATAACTCCCATGGCATGGTTCCTTTTGGATGCTTTCCAGGCAGAGAAAAGGGAAATAGTGACATCCTGCCAAGAGGTGACTTCATGCTAATTGGGGTGAACCTGGAAAGGGGCAGCTCCTGCTGCTGTTGACAGACAGAAATGTGGCTTCCTGGTACCAACCTTCATTTCCTGTATTGCTGGGAGAGGACCAGCCTGAACTCCTACTGTCTGACCAGAAAGCCTTTGGCTTGGAACCAGTGAACTCAGTCTCTACTACCATGCTATGGGAAGATAAATAGAAAACACTGAGGAGATAACTGAAACCACCCATCATCTCACCGAGACAACAAGGTTCAATATGCTGTATGGTAGTTGAAAGTTTCCTGTCTTCTTTGTGCTGCACAGTACTTGCACACAAAGAAAGGCAAATGTACTGGGTATGGGGTTCTGTAGCCAGTTATTCTCACAGAGCCAAGTATGGTGACTTTATTTCCATATTAATGCCAATAGGCATGTTGCATTGGTAGTGGCTCTGTGACATTGTAACATTCGTATGGTAAGTGCTTTATTTACTTCATCAGCTATTGATGGGTGCTGTTCAATGCTTTCTCCTGTTTAAAGAGTTCTGCCTGGGATACCCTGTGTCTATTCTTGTGTCTTCACTTGCATTCTCACCCCCTAAAGCAAGCTTTGTTAACAGTAACCCCACTATTTTGGACCAATAATTGTTATTCTGAGGGACCATCCTGGGTGTGGGTCCACGGTCAGCCCCTACCCACTATATGCAAGTGCCATGCTGCTCTGATGTAATAACAATGTCTATTGACTGCCACTTGTCCCCTGGGTAGCAAAATTGCCTCTGCCTGTAAACATTTGTCCTAAGGGTAAAAGGTCTCAAGGTAAAATTAACACTTGTTAATGTTAAGATTTTGACTGAACCAATTTTATTTGTCGCTTCATATTCCAAACAACTGTAGATATGGCCAATTTAAGGCAAAAAGAAGCCAAGGTACCAGTATTTCAGGCCTGTAATCCATAGCTGCTCACATGAGAAAAAGTATTTTTTCTGTCAAACTAAAGTGTATTTGGTATTGTGTGTTGTTATATCCTGGAACTATTTGCTTTATTTACTTTAATTGTAACTATTATTTGTGCTGCTTGTTACCCGCTAGCCATGTTAGAGAGATACACATCATCTGTTGAAGATGGTAAAATCCTAAGTGGAAAAAAAGCAGAACTTTCTATAGGAATTAAGGAATGGCCCCGTTTTTAACCTTACTGTACCTACTTTCTAACCTTACTGTACTGTATGTAGACGGAGCCTCACTTCTTGACAAGGAGGAGGGACACTTTGGATTGAGATAAAAGCCTAGCAAACTGCCCTGCACAGTGCGCTTGCCTAGCTCTGGGGAAAGGAATGGCATTGCACCCTTTTGCACAAAAGTAAGTTGCCTTGACGACATCTGTATCTCTTGTGTGTCCATTCATGTCTGATACCCGGAGAGCCACTGTGGCATTTCTAACACTCAGGAGACTGAAACCTGAGGATGGCTGTTCAAAGCCAGCCTAGCAGCAAAGAATGTGAGATTTTTATCTCAAAAACCAAAAATGAAACAAAAGCAAACCTTACAATATTGTACTATTAGAAAACAAAAGAAAATCAAATAGTAAAAGTGTAAGACTAGATCATTCACCACAGAGACAATAGTGAATGAGCCACTGACACTTAGAAAAATGTATCAGCCTTATTCTAGTAGCTATTTACTTATTCCTAAACTCATGCAACCCAGAAATTTTGAGTATGAGGCCTAAAATTCTGGTTCCAGTGTCACAGGCAGGCAGGCGAGAAGCAGTGTTCCCACAGGTGCCTTCCTGAGGCTCTAAACTGTGTCCCCCCATTCTGCCTCCAACCCTCCCCCCAAGTCTACCTTTACATTGTAACCTGCTGGATATGCCTAATGCCTTCCCATGCAAGGCGAAAGTTCAGCTCTGAATGTGGCTGTTAGGAGGGAGTGGGCTCTGGGAAGCCTGACCTGAGGCTTGACAATAATTAGTTCAGGTTAATTATTGCCAATCGGTAGATTTACAGCCAGAGAGCCTCTTTTTCCCCCTAAGCTGGGACCTCTGGAGGTTTCTTTTATGAGCTCTGAGCCCTGAAGGAAGTCTTAGAGTAATGAATTTTCCTATAATCAGATTTGAGGGTTTTTTTCCCTGAGCCATGCCGTCAATGGGAAGGTTGAATGCTTACTGGTTTATTTGACCACAGACAAGAAAGGTGATGCCCAAGGCATCAAAGATGCTGACTGTATTGGAAAGTGACAAGACATGTTAGAGACACCTGCCTCTGCTTTTAGAGGGTGTGGATTTATTTGCCTGAGTCTAGGGGAAATACTTTGGAAGTCATTCTTAAACCGTCTGGTAGTTTTATCTGGAGCATCAGGGAGTAAGAATCCTGCTCATTCTCCAGGTGAATTGGGACATTCATCTTGACCTTGACCTGGTTTCCTATGGAAGCAACACTTTGTATACTTGTTTGTAGATATGGAATTTCTTGCTTCCCTTCCAGCCTAAACTGATGCGTCCCCTCTCCTCCCCGCCCCTCACTCCAAGCACATGCACTCAAGTCTCCTTTCTGTCCCTCTCTGACTCACACCCAGGGAGCACTGGCAAGGTGTCCCCCTCCTCCAGCCCTGGGCTCTTCTGAGGTTGCTGCAGGATGGTATTTCTACTCAGAGCACCTGTGGCTCACTTCTTTGCAGGTGTTTATCCGGATCTGGGGGGCTAGGGTTGGCAATGAGGCAGGGGATGACAGCCATCAAATAGGGCCTATGGATGAAGACCTCAGCTGCCCAAGGTGAGAGGACTCTTGAGGCTGGACGGTCAGTTTTTCAGAGCATACCCAGTTGGGCTGAGCCTGCTTCTGGAGGCCAGTTCTATCCCTTGTTCCTTATTTCCTTGCCTCATGGCCTGCAATCACCTCTCCAATGAACTGCTTGCACCCAAATCCTTGGCCAGGAGTCTGCTTTGGGGTAGCTTAGGCTGAGACAAATTCTCATCCATTTCACAGAGAGGAAAACTGAGATTTGGGAATAGGGCAGTGCCTTGTCCAAGCCACCCAGAGAAGGGGGCTGCTGATCAGGCAGAGAAGGATCTCTCTCAGGTGGGTGTGAGGACCTGCGGGATGACTCTCGGTGCTCTTCTAGCTCTTCTCCTTGATCTTTTTTTTCCTTTTTAGAAGGGTTTAAGGAAAACAAAGTCAGAATTGGAAGTCTTCTTCCAGGTTTGGAAGGAGTTTTCTCCTGTTATAATTTGGGATTGCTGCTAACCTGCCTGTGTTTTCACCCATATACCTTTCATCCCTGTCTTAGATACCTCCCAACCACACCCATCTGCATTGCTCTCGTTTCTGGAGACCCATGTTAAGCTTGCCACCTCTGTTCTAATTGGCCTGCTGGGCCATCAGGTTTGTGGGTCATTACTTTCCATGCATTTTGTCTTATAAGCATTTTCCTCATCTTGCCTTATT
Source organism: Dipodomys ordii (assembly GCF_000151885.1). NCBI lineage: Eukaryota > Metazoa > Chordata > Mammalia > Rodentia > Heteromyidae > Dipodomys > Dipodomys ordii. The sequence goes on along the minus strand of NW_012267283.1, from coordinate 10,117,148 downwards.
CAATTCTTATGAAACAGATCTTCTGATTTGGTATCTAATTCAGAATATGTCTTCCCTCTTCTATGGCCACATTTGGCTTCATGCAGTGAGTATATTTAACAGTGTATTTGGACCTTATTATCTGGTTTTTAGTTTCTCTGTTACTCAATGTTGATAAAGCCCATGTTGAGATTTTTGTGGCTTGTAACTTTTCAACACATCTATGAGAACAGAGAACTCTCTGGGCCCACTGTAGGGGTTTTCCAGAACCACAGCCTCACTCATTTCCTTTTGCTTGCTCTCACTTGGCCAGTTTCTCTCTCTTGACCCAAGACAACAGTGATGAGTTGTGCAGAAGCATGCTGTGATGCTTCTGCAGTGATGGCTGGCGGCTGGAAGCTCTCAGAAGTGAGGCTGTAGCAGCCATGCCAGGTCTGATCTTGGGGCAACATTGCAAATTGACTTTCTCAAGTAGTACAGAGGAGAAATTTGGAGACATGGCCAGCTTTTGAGTGTTTGTGGCCATCAGCGCCAGTCAGAGGAAGCCTTCGCTAGCAGATGTCTCAGCAGACAGCTAACTGGCAAAGATGGGCCTCCTGCAAGCCAAGTGGGATGGGGGACAGAGTGGGGGTAAAGAGGGAGGCGGGCCATGAGGCCTCTGCCCTCCCACCCACCCTCTGCGTCTTTGCATCCTCCTCCAAGCTCACCTCTTTTTCTTTGTAATTGCTGATTTTCTTTCACCTTAGGGCAGGTCTCCTGGGTGACATGAAAGGAATTCTTGAGACAGTGATTTCTAGGGAAACTCTCATCCCCTCCCTTTTCAGAGCCCATATACTGATTTTAGACAGGAATTTTGTGACGGATGTGGAGTGCAAAACCCACAGACGTGATGGCCAGAGGTTCCAAGAGGGGTGAGAGGGTGAAGTATCCTGACTAATTCCAGGAAAGGAAACAGGAAAGGGGCAGCCAGAGACACAGCCATGGCTCCTGGGTAATGGCTGGGCTCAAGTCCACAGCTGCCTCCCACCAAATACGGGCAAGAAAGCTATCCATACACACGGGCCGATTAATACTTGTACATACAAATATACACATGCAGCCTAACACACACATGCACACACAAGCACATACACATACACATGTGTGCACAACACATAGGCAAATACACATACATACATGAGGTGAAGCTAAACATCTAGAGATGCAGTCAGGATGGGGATGGGAGAGTTGGGAGTGTTTGAGATCTGCAGGAAATAGCAAAGAGCCTCTGCTGACTTTGTTCTGCATGAGTGTAAGTTGCATTGAGCTGCTGATCACAGAGGCCCTGACAACAGTGGTCTGAACAGAAATAGAGGTGTAGCATCAGATTCTTTGGTGCTTTCATCATTTCACCAAACTCTTGGGTTCTTTCTTCCATCTTTAGTGAATGGCTTTCTTCCACAAGTTCACATCATAGCCCAAGATGGCTGCCAGTGCCCTTAATATATCTATATCTATGCATCTATACCTATGTATCTATAAATATTGATATAGATGTATCTATAATCTATGGATATAGATAAATAAATCTTCCAATCGACCAAATGCCCTATCTGTCTGTCTGTCTGTCTGTCTGTCTGCCTGCCTGCCTGCCTGCCTGCCTGCCTGCCTGTCTGTCTGTCTTGTACCTATTTGTATTTTGGGCAGGAATAGGAAAGTGGAGAAGAGCAAACACTGCCTTCTGAATGCCTCAGACCCTCTGAAGTAGTTTCTTGAAGATCCCTCCTAATATCTTCGGCATGCATCTGACTGACTACCTTATCTGCTGAGAAACATGTTTTCACAAGCAGAACACTTGCCATATTAAGCAGTTGAGAATTCTGTTTCTAAGGAAGAGGAGACTAGTCAACTGGGCAACCATTAGCAGTTTTTGACTCAAGCTCCCGGAGGACAATGAACAAAGAAAGAAAAACCCTCCTCTATCCTCTTAGTGTGGAGAACATGAACATTCATAAGCAGTTAAAGCCCAGGACCTAAAGCTATAGTCCGTTCACTTCTATTGTCTTGGTGATGTTAGAGGGAAGGTCTGGCCTGGGGTTGGAGGAGACAGAATAGTGTCTCTGGGCACTGGTACCTCACACCTGTAATCCTAGCAACTCAGGAGGCTGAGATCTGAGGATTGCAGTTCAAAGCCAGCCCAGGCAAAAAAGTCCCTGAAACTGTTATCTTCAATAAACTGCTCAGAAAAAGCCAGAACTGGTGCTGTAGCTCAAGTGGTAGAGTGCTATCCTTGAGCAAAAGAAGCTTAGGGACAGTCCCTGTCTAGAGTTCCAGCCCCAAGACTGGCTAAATAAATAAGTAAAATGATGCCAAGTGCCAGCTTCTGCTTAGGTCTCAGCTTGAGCATGACAGTGCTGAGGACTGAGGAGTCCCAGACACTTCAATGGGGGGAGGGGAGGGGAAAAGGGGGGGGCAAAACTCTTAAGTAGATTGACCTGACTTGTAGATTTTACTTTCTAAAAGATGACATTCCTAAGCTTATTGAACTACAAAACTCACTTTGAGTTTTGGAGTATCACAGGAGAGAAATGTTCCCCAGAGTAAGCACTTGGGGAAGATGGTATGACAGCTCCAGGCTTCAACCTTGCTCTGCTGGATTTCTCAAAGTACCACCCTTGGGATACCTACATTACAATGTTCTGAGCTCCACTCAGTTACTTTCTCAGGCCTGGAAATGTGCATTTTGCTAAGCTCTCTAAGCTGCCCTCATGCTCACTGAAGATTGAGGTCTAGTTCGGTGACAGAGCAGAACCTCCACTTTACAGATGCCATGACTCCATCATTTTCTATTCAGATTCTTCCTCCCAGGCCCTCGAAACTCATTTCTGTCACCACCATGCTCCGTTCAATACAGCTTGCATTTATCTTTATTGCTGATCTGTTTATTGATTTAGGCCCATCTCTGCCATCCGTCAAGCCTGGATCACATTTTAATCTTGTCCTCTAAAGTGGCTGAGATCCCTTCCAGCTTTGTGGCCTCCAGAAATCTGATTAGCTGGGTCTTCATTCCATCCTTCAAGCCTTTAATGAAAATATTACGTGGCCCTGGTTTGGGGATGTCAGTAGATAGGGGGCCCCTACACCTGTCACTCTTCCCAGTGCCATAAGAGGTGAGAAAACATCTCTGCTCTAGGTTGCCACTTCCTCCCATATGAATATGCATAGAATACAAATACATGAACCTATTTATTTATTCATTCACTAAGCATTAGCGCAACAATATCTTTAAGGCACTGTATCTTTCCACTCATCAATGGGATGCTCATCTCAGGAAAGATGTGCTGCGGAAAATCAGCTTTTATGTTCAAGGCAGCCCAGCTCTATCTTTAAGAGGCATATGATATGCAGCTTTTCGTAGATCACCAGAGCTCACTTCTGCAGCTTCTTGTGTCCCAGGTCACTGCTGGGATTTTGTCCTCTGAGGAGAGTGCTGATGTCACCTCTCTGTAGAAGCTGGATGAGGTGCAGATGACTTTGTTCTTCATAACCCCTGGAAAGCACTTGGTCCACTGGCCACAAGGGGGCAGTGGTCTCACATACAATCACACATTTCCCACACAGGCCAGGCCTCCACCTAAGAAACCTGAGAATTTGGCAGAGTGGACTGTGAAGAAGAGAGAGATGATGGGAATTCCATCCCCACTTTTAGGAAGTTGGTGGTGGCATGTTCCAGTCCTAGGGAGTGTGTGGTTTAAGCATGGCTCCTTCAGTACAAAGATATCTGATTAAGGAAATGGAGAACTGGATTCAGACTAGGATAGATACTCTGGTCTTAGATGCATCCTGGGTAAGGGAGGGAGGATAATGCTGCTTATCTCACCCACCTTACCCAAGTGATTCCAGAGTTTAAATGAGACACCATAAGAGACTCTAATCAGGGTATAAGAGTTTGGGTGAGCTAAGTCCTCAACTGTTGCAACATAAAATTTAAAAATTGTTAATTTAAGAAGCACTCTAAGACATTTTTTTGCAGTGATCACTAGAGGCCAGAAAGCAAAATTCATTAAGAGTGGTTTCTTATCCCAATGACTTAGGAAGCAGAAATGGAATTGAGGTTCAAGACCAGCCTTGGCAGCAGCTATCAAATTCCTATCTTGGAATTAGGCTGTGCATGGTGGTATAAACCTGTAATCCCAGCTACTTGGAAACAAAGGCAGTAGGATCACAGGCAAAGGTAAACTCTGGCAAAGGTGTTAGATCCTATCTGAAAGACAGATTAGAGCAAAAAGAACTGAAGGTATGGCTCAAGTGATAGAGTAACTGGTTAGCAAGTACAAAAAAATTGAGTTCAAATCCCAGTATGGTTAAATATATATATATATATATATATATATATATATATATATGTGGTTTCTTTTGGAGAGTACGGTTCTGGATGAAGAGGCACTGACATTTTGATTGGTCACTGTAAGTTTTCCTCTGTTATCTGGTTTTTGAAATTAAAATTTGTTGGTTAAAAAACATCTGCAAAACAGGTACAAAAGGGGATATAGGAGCTAGTCTATTTCCCACTTCTTTTCACCAACTCAGAGGCAAACACGGTTCTTTGGAGCCAAAGACTATTAACCAAGTGCAGGCCTATGCTATTATTTATTATATCTTGGAGACAGGCCCTAGCTACATATTTAAGGCTTCTCCTTTTTAAAAATGGGTATACTATGATCTAATCGGTACCATCCTGTTGGATATTTGTTTACCAATTTGTTTACATATGTGCTACCCAACTAGACTAAAATCTAAATAAAACCTTGCTGGTGGAGTGACCTGGTCTGAGCCTTGGAAATTGTGTTTGTAAAGAACCTGTGTTCACAGTCCCACCACCAGTGTCTTGTCAGTGTTTTGCCTTGATTTGGGTTGGTGTTACTGTGGTGGGGTCTGTTTTCAGAATTGATTCCTTCCTTCCTCATTGAAATAAATGAAGTCAGACTGTTATATAATATTGCTTGCTATGAAGAGTTCTAACTTCAGTTTTATATTCATTACATCTTTTTTGGCTGTCACTTATTCTTTTACTCAACAATAAGTTGTTGAGCTCTTTTTATGCTATTGATCTAGCACACACATTGTGATTGGATGGATGGATGGATGGATAGATGGATGAACAGATGGGTGGATGAGTGGATGGACAGAGAGATGAATGGATGGATGGATGAACAGATGGATGGATGGTTGAGTGGATAGATGGATGAGTGGATAGATAGATGAATGGATGGATGGAAGATGGATGAACAAAGAGATGACCAAGCCATATTTCTGCTATAGTTCTAGTAATGGGGTTAATGTAGTGAAATATTAGGGATCTGGGATAATCTTTTTTTCCCAAATTAAAAAAATGCACACACATGTACATGTATATCCTTGCCAAGTCTCCAGGGACAGGCATCTTTGTGGCTACATACAGTGTCTGCCCTGGACTTGCCTGTGGCTTCCTCAGCTAGCCAAAGCTTTCTCCCCTATCCATGTCAGTGCTGCCTTTACTGGTGGGTTGTTTGTGCTACCCTTCCAGCTTTACTTGAAACACCAGGCCCTTCTTTTTCTAGCCAGAATCCTCTTAACCCTACCCTGGGAGCTATTCCCTTTGTCCTCACTACCTCCCCCAATATGAGGACCCTCAGCTCCTGCTACACAACATAATCAGAAGCTGGATGCATATTTAAAAGCAAGTAGTATATTAACAATTTACGTGGAGGTTGTAAGACCCACAGTGAAATATTCCATCCCCTCCTGCCGAAATTATCATTCCAAACCACGGAATACATTAGGTTTTATGATCTACTTGCTTCTTGGGGGAAATATAAATCTTGAAACATCATCTTCATATGACAGAGCAAAGAGTCCCCCGGGACACAAGATGTTTAAGAACATTAACTGAGAATCAGAAATAGTTGGCGATTAATATCAGGGTTTTTGTTTACGAGCACAAATAAATCCCAGGCCTTAGGGCTGACCTGCAACAAAGTCTGCATGCGATGGGAACTCAGGATGGCAAATGATAGAGGAGAAAAGAATCTGAATTTAAAGATGGGGGAGGCAGGGTTGTGGCGTTTAGAAGCTAATATTTTTCTGGCCATAAATTTGTATGCTGTTCACCTATTCCTAGTCACCAACTCAAATAAAAATGATCAGTCCTAGGAATTTATATTGCTGGCCCAAAGACAGCTGAGCTTTGTAAACGGGGTCTTGTGAAATGGGGTGGCCTCTTTTTCTAGGATCACTGAAGGAGAGCCCCTCATTTTTCCTTCATCCCCAAGGTGAGGAGCCAGAGGTAGTATTAGGCAGGAAGGATGAAGGAGGGGTGCATTGGATTTTGGAGGCTTGAATGCTTACAAATAGCATGAGATGGATTGGGATGGAAAGATACTGCTTTGGGGGGTGAGGAGAACCCTGTTTGCCTCCCCTCTTGTGAGTCTTGGGTATGTAAGATGCCCAAGATGTTTGGAGCTGGCCAGGTATCTTCCTTGGTCCAGAGCCGTCATAGACTGCCCATGGCTCCTAGTCTGGTGTGGAATCCTGTGAGCTTTGCCTCTGACCCCCTTCAGGCATACTTCCTACCACGCTGTGTGTGGGGACTTGGCCCTTGTGTTATTTCCTGTTCCTTTTTCAGATCCCGCAGCTACTGCTGGGTTATCTTTCCTCTTGAGGCATTTGTGAAGCAATGGCTTACCTTAAAACAGTTCAGAGGTCATCTTCTCTCTGGGGACTTCTTAGAGTCCTTTGGGGAGAGGGAGTATGTTGGTCAGCTAGCTGGCACTGTGACAAAAATACCCAAGACAATCAATCTTAAAAGACAAAAGGGTTATTTTGACACATACTTCTGGAGGTTCCACCCCATGGTTACTTAGCTCCATTGCTTTTGGACCTGTGGCAAAGCAGCACATAATGGCTGAAGTACATGGTAGAAGAAGGTGCTGTTCATCTCACAGTAGTCAGGAAGCAAAGAGAATGACCAGCGTCCTGCAGCCTGCTTTGAAGGCATGCTCCTGTCTTCTAAGATATCCCTTAAGGTTGCCATCATTCTCCTCCTCCTCCTCCTTCCTTTTCCTCTTCCCTTCCTCTTCTTTTTTTGCCTTTTCAAGTTTTAAAAAAAATTATCTTTAAGGGCTGGGAATGTGCCTTAGTGATAGAGTGCTTGCCTCACACGCATGAGCCCTGGGTTCCTAACTACCACATACATGGAAAAAGCTGGGACTGGCACTATAGCTCAAGTGGTAGAGTGCTAGCCTTAAGCTAAAGAGTCTCAGGGACAATATCCAGGTCCAGCATTCAAGCACCAAGACTGGCAAAAATATCTTTAAGATCCTCCTCCTGGTGAACTTTTTCTTACCATACTGTCACTGTCTGAGAGCAAGTGTGCCAGGCTGCCCCTGGGCTTCTCAAAGTGATTACTCAACCTTCCCTCAGTACACAAGGCAAGGTCACCTCAGTCCTCTTATCCTGCTGACCCTAGGAATTAAGGAACATTCAGGACAGAATGGAAAACAAATCTAGAGACGAACACTAGCACTTCAGGAAGTCATGGTCCCAAGGCAACCATTCCTGCCTCACGCAGAAGCTCATGCTGCCAGAATTTTCTATAAAACCTTGTTCTCCAGTCCACTAAGAAGAGGACTGTACTTTTGTGCCCCGAAAAAAACAATGTGTGATCCTCTTTTTGCCTGGAAAAATGAATAAATCTGAGCTGAGTACCAGTAGCTCATGTCAGTAATCCTAGGTCCTCAGAAGGCTGAGATCTGAGAATTGTGGTTTGAAGCCAGCTTGAGCAGAGAAGTCTTTGAGCCTCTTATTTCCAATAAACTATAAAAAAGCCATGAGTGGAGCTGTGGCTCAAGTGAAAGACCACTAGTGTTGAAGCAAAGAGAAGCTCAGCACCCAGGCCCTGAGTTCACACCTGGATTGGCACACACGCAAAACAATGAATAAATCTTTAGTTCATTTTCTTCAACACATATTATCGTTTAGTAGTTGTACAAAGAGATTTCAATTCATCATACCAGCTTGTGAGTACAAGGCATCTTGATCAATGTCAGCCCTTTCGTCATCCCCTCCCATCTCGCCCAACCATGTTCACATATGTACATCGGATATTATTTGCTCAGGCTTTCTCTTTCCTTTTACCCCCCTGACAACATAGGCTTCGGCTTCCTGGTATTCATTTTGTGAAGCTATGAGTTAGTTGTTTGAAGAATGTCCACTTCTTAAAAGTTCCATCACTTCTAATAATGCCAAGATGGAGACCAAGTCTTTGAGCTGCAGACCACTGATAGGGCACTTGAGATCCAAGCTAGGGGAGGTTGTTTTTCCCTTTTCTAACTTTGTAGTCAACCCTAAGTGTCATTCTCTAGAGGAAGAAGGTCTTTTGACCTTGCCGGACACAGAAGGGGGATATGTTTCTTCTCTCCCTGGTGTTGGATTGCACCAAGTGACTCACAGAGACAGTGGAAAGACATCTGACCTGAGGCCTGGAGAAGCCATGTACCTCCTAAGCTCCCTTGTACCTGTTGTATTTTCCATGAGAAGAATGTGTTCTCGAACAGACTATAGCTCACAGGGAGCTAATCTGAACCTAGGCTGGATGTGGAGCCAGCTTCCGTGACCCGGCCTGCCTCTGAATTGAAAATGAAGAAGAGAAATGCTGGATGTGGGAAGTCACTGAGTTCTGAGGTGGTTTTGTTATGCAACTGACTTGTACACCCTCATCTTGGGGCTGAACTCCAGAGAAGGTAGTATCTGCCAAACTTGGAGGAGTTAAAAGTTATCAGGATTAGCGCTGTAAATCCCTCAGAGGAGCCACCTTTGTGCTGGTTCCATATCTGATATGGCATAAAAATGGTACGGCAGCCCTTGGTTAATGAGAGGTCTGGCTACAGGGGCAGGGATGGTGTTCCTAAATGGATATCTGAGTCTTGGAGAGAGTCCAGGATCCCCCTGTAATTGGTAGGGCCAGTGGAACCTTGGAAGAACCACTTGATGCATGTAGATTAGGGTTGAGCTCAGGGAAGCAGAGGCAGGACTCAGTCATGTCGTGCTTCTCCAGCATACAGCGTCCCAAACCAAGGTCACACAATTTCATTTGCCTTTAACCATTATGTTCTTCCAATTTCTCTAGGTTGTGTATTACACAAACAACAACTCAAGAGTTTTAGAACACTTTGAAGAATCATCTACGTGTTCCTGAAAGGTGTTCCAAATAACATTCTAAATAACATTGCGATCATCACAGCAGCTCCGGGGTGAGGGACCCTGAGTCTGAAGTGACAGGTCTTATCAGCTCCATCCCTGGGGATGAAACCTTTCTTATTCTAATCACACCTTCCCCTAAAGTAACTTTTCTACTTCCATCCCCACCACTCTCCTGGCCCTGCAGTCTGAAAGGAGCTTATTCAGACAGCTGGTGGACAATGTTTCTCCGGCTGGCTTAATTGGAGGAAAGGAAACCTGTAGAGAGTCTTATCTGGGGGTAAGCGTCTCAAACATCCAAGATTATGTCCCTGTCACCTCATGACCCATCCTCTTCATGCCACCTTTTAATTTTGGTAGCAATTACGGTGTATATGGATAATGCCCATTAGCATATTCATGGTCATCTCCTCATATTTATTGTCCCTACAACTCATTAATCTTCATCTACTTTGTGTGCTTGACAGCTCAATCTATTTTGCAATCTCTGGGAAGCAGCCATAGCCCCCCAAAGCCTTTGTTTTCCTGTAAATAAACTATATTGGGGACCAGAGGACAATGGTGCATCCCCGTGTGATTGACACCGGCCACAGCTACTAATCAGGCTGGGACTTCATCGCCAGCTGAGTCGAGTGCATTATGGGGCTATTGTTCCAATGCTGCCAGGGCAAGAACACACACGGCCAGTCACCTTCGCAAGATGGGCTGATTGTTCGTCAAGATTAGACCGAGTTGCCTTATTATCTATCCATCCTAGACAACAAGGCATCATACCCAAACAGACGCATTTACAGCCATGGCCAGTGCACCAGCCAGATTTGAATTGCTAATGCCTAATCTGCCCAGCACAGATGTGCAATGAATATTTGGATGTTGTTTTTCCCATCCGTTGAGGAGAATGAATTGATGAGGTGATGAGTATTTAGTGATGGGTTCTGGCTCAGAGCCAACAGCAGAGTTGGAGCACTTGCACGGGTGATAATCAGATTACCCCCAAAGTGCCTTTGCCACAATGCAGCAAATTTTGTAACAGCCTAGCAGGGCCTGTTTCTAGTTGGAAGAAAGTTTTCCTTCTAGTCTGCAATTAGATCTTTGGCTAGGTTTTTCAGACTTGCAAAAGATAGAAGTTTGCAAATACACACACACACACACACACACACACACACACACACACACACACACATATTCCTTATCTGACATCTTTTAAGGCTATGAGAAATAGACTAGGAGCTAACTGCTTATGTTTGGGTTTGATGTCACTGTTTATCTGTTAAGCAGACAGGTTAAAACAATTCTACTAGCAATATACGGCTGATGTGAGGATTAAATTAGTATATATGTACAGATCTAGTCTCAGAACAATACATGCTTAGTAAGAACTCAACAAATGTTACCATTTGTTGCCAGTAATGTCATTATTATTGGTCATTTCTTTTGCTTTGTTTTTTTCTCAGTCAACTTAGTGACACTGGAAATAAAGCCATCCTCTCATTTCCTTGGGACCTCTCAAGGCTTCTACCATGCTACTTTATCTGGTATCTTCTTAAGAAAATGGAATCTTTTCAATACTTGTATGACTATGGAACACTTGTCCCTAAAACATTTCTGGCAGATGTTTCCCCAGAACATTTTATAGAAAAGTTTGCCATGAAGGTAATGGAATGCTTACAAAGCTGTGAAAGAAAATTGTGGTTCAAGGGGCTGGAAATACCAGTCCAAAGTAGTGAGGAATTACTCAAGAATGGAAAGCTATTGATTTCATTTCTTTATCTTCCATGCCTCTCACAAGGGAGGTTTTATAGAGTTCGTAGTAAAATTCATGTGGAATAGAAGCTGTGGGCAGAAGGGATGTGGGAAGGGATGGCTTGTCTGCCAGGCCTCCTTGGAGTTTTCTTTTTCTTTTTTTTTTTGTCTGTTGTGGGGCTTGAACTATGGGCCTGGGAGCTGTCCCTGAGCTCTTTAGCTCAAGGCGAGTGCTCTACCACTTGAGCCACAAGGCTATTTCCGGTTTTCTGGTGGTTAATTGGAGACAAGTGTCTCACAGACATTTCTGCCTGGGCTGGCTTTGAGCCGTGTTCTTCAGATCTCAGCCTCCTGAGGATCTAGGATTACAGGCGTGAGCCACTGGTGCCTGGCTGGAGTTAAGTTTTAAGCGGTTCTCCATTCCTGAGCACTGGAGAGAACGCCTGCTTATCTGCCTACCTCACCTCAGAGACTGCTTGTTTCCTTCCTGGCACACCCCCTGCTCCTATTCTAGCCATATTTCCTGTGATTTTGAAACATGGGATCAGCTACAGAGCTCAGGGTTAGGTGGCTGATATTACCTGGAAAGCCATATCTAAGCCCCTTGCCACTGGCCTTGCTTCATTAACATACGTGAAGGCCCCTAAACCAAGGTGGGGGGGGGCGGCATTCCAGAGTCCTTCACTGAGCTTCTGGTCTGAATGTGAAACTAGATCTGTTCCTCTCTAGTGAAAGAACCACTAAGATAGAGGCCTTGGCTGTTAGTGGATGTTTCCTGCCACGAGGAGTAAAGTGGTCTATAATGGAAGATGACACATTATAAAGAGATAGTGTTTTGAGTTGAGTTCCCAGCTCCCTTTGAATATTAAGTGTTAGCTGCATGTAGCCCCCTGCAGTTTTCCTTCAATTCTGTGAGCTGTCTCAGACGTTTCCTAAAACCTCTCCTTTTCTGCTTAAAGCTGAATTTCTGATCACTTTCAACCAAGAGTCTGGACTAATGCAATCACTAAACACGCCAGTGTTTCTTGTGTCCTGCTTGTAATCCCATAGTACTTTATTGAACTGAAAGTGTTGTTAGGTTTCTGGGCTCCAGAGCTTACATTTTGGCATAACGCAAGCAAGTTAACACAGTTATTTGGCTTGAAAAATAAATATTTCTAGTTTTTTGGGATTGTTTTTTAGCATCTCACTAGGTAGATTTTCAACATTTTCACATGCCTGGTATTTATTCAGATTTTTGCTTTTGCTGCCTGTATTTGCTGTTTTTAATTTTTTGTTGTCATAAAATGTACAGGGGTTGCAGTTACCTAAGTCAGATAATGAGCAGGTCACCCCTTCCTTTGCTCTCTCCCAGTTTTTCTCCTGTCTTCACCTCCAAGTTGTATAGTTCATTTTCAGGATACTTGTATTTGCCTTTTAAATTTAAAAATATTCAGTTTTAGGGGCTGGGAATGGGGCTTAGTGGTAGAGTGCTTGCCTAGCATGAATGAAACCCTGGGTTCCATTCCTCAGTACTACCTAGATAGAAGTGGCACTGTGGCTCAAGTGGTAGAGCACTAGCCTTGAGCAGAGAAGCTCCAGAACTGGCAAAAAAAAAAAAGTTTTAGAATTTAAGGCCAATTACTTTACCTCTGAGATACTTGTACTAGCAAATATATATATATATATAGAGAGAGAGAGAGCAGAGTATCTCAAGTAGAGCATTAGTTGGCAACATTAAATGTCTAATATGTTGTAAAATAGTTTAGTTTTTAAAAATAAAATATCATTACTTCCTCTTTTCATGTCAAATTCTTACTTCCTCTTAAAGATGTGTCTCTGACACATAATTGTGCACATAATTATGGCACAATGTGGTTTTGATACATGCATCCAATGTATAACAGTCAAATCAGGTACTCTGCATTTCCATCATTTCATTTGTTTATAGTATCCTTGGGATGAGAACACTCCCAGCCCTCTTTGCTAACATTTTGGAATACACAGTATCCACTGTGGTCATCTGTGCAATGGAACAAGTGCAACTTTGTACCCATCTCTCCTACCTCTTCTTTCTCGCTTGCTGTCCTTCCAGCCTCTATTCGTTACTCTGAGATTAACCTCTAGATTCCATGGCAGGTGTAAGATATTTCTCAGAAAAGCCACTCTGTCTGGGCTTTTTACCCATCTCTGTAAATTGATTTAGGTGACTCAGTCACCTCTGAGTGGCTTTGATTCTAGGAATGCAAAGAAGGGACATCACAGGACAGAGAGTAGCCCTGGCAGAGGTGGCCAGAGAAAGGCTGACTGGATGAGGGTGTGTGTGTGTGTGCGTGCGTGTGTGTGTGTGTGTGTGTGTGTGCAGTGATGTTAGAGAAGGGCTGAGGGTGTGTGTGTGTGTGCATGTGCAGTGATGTTCTGATGTTCCTGTGCTTCATTTTCTGTGAGGAAGATACAGAAGATGATAGGGTAGAACAGGTATATGGGGCAGGTCAGGAGGTGAGGATGGATTTGAAGAGTGACATGGTTGGTCTGCCCAGCTCCTCTGCTTCTTGGCTGCAAGCCTGAGTCTCACCTGTACAAGTGCCCATAATAACCTAAAAGGATGCTGTGAAGAGAACACGTGACAACACAAGCCTGGTGCTGGTGGCTCACACCCATAATCCTAGCAATTTAAGAGGCTGAGGCCTGATGAGAGGATTAAATGAGGCTTTTGCTCTGGGTCTTCTATCCCCATGGCCAGGGAGGGCTGGTTCTTTAAGTGCTAGGATTACTACGGGTATGGTCTTGACAGGTCACTTCCCAAACCACAGCTGGGTTTGGAAGCTGTGAACATCTCCAGTGGGCAAAGCCAACCAGCCATGAGTCAAGTCAGAAACTCAAAGTTCATGGCAGACAGGACTGTGCAGCCCTTTCAGACCTGCAAGAACAAGTTACCGGACGAAGACAAGCCAAAGGCCTATAACCCACACAGCTATGATCTATACAGAAATGGTCACATAAGCAAAAGATCTTGTGTTCAGGAAAGGTGAGCTGTGGCGAGCTATCACAATATGAAATCACAACATGACTGATTCTAGTCTTCACCCCTGAGGTCAGAGCCTGCAGGTTTTACTGGAAAGGCTGAAGTTCCTCAAAACACATACCAAGCCACAAACTGCAGAAGACCTAACTATCTACTGGATACTAAGCGTTCAAAGTGTTAGAAAGTCCGTAGAACTTAGGCTGTTAACAGTCTAATTTTGCAGAACTGTTTATTTTGTTTGTTTTTTGCCAGTCCTGGGGCTTGAACTCGGGGCCTGGGCTCTGTTCCTGAGCCTCTCTGTGCTCAAGGCTAGTGCTCTACCACTTGGGCCACATCATCACATCCGGCTTTTTTTTTTTTTTTTCTGTTTCTGTGGTACTGAGGAATTGGACCCCGGGCTTTATGCGTGCTAAGCAGGCACTCTACCACTGAGCCACCTTCCCAGCCCCACAACTGTTTTGTTTTGGTACAGTGCCAATTGGCCCACATTCTCCTGTGAAATATATGCACGTGAGGATTTTGATCCCCCAAAGGAGCCCCCGACATTGTTCTGATGGTGTCACACAGACCCATTTCCTACATCCCCAAACTGCAACAGTAAGCAGGTAACATTTCTATCCTGTGGCAAGTGTTGCTTCGAAGCACTCAGCATTCTGTGGATACCTGTCATAAGCACCCTATGAGACAGTTATCCCAGTTCACAGGGGAGCGCATTGAGGGGGCAGACCCTGTCTCAAGGCCATATGGGCCGTCAGCCTCTCGGGAGCTGATTAATATGGAACACATGGCTACTGATAGGTCTTGTTTTTATTAGGTGTAAAGGTGCTTTATAACTGCTTATTATTTGCACTTGGATTAACAAGTAAATAATGAACAGTAAGACTAGTGAATGCCATAGAAAAACTGGGAGCTTACTTGTAGTTTGAGATGTGAGCGGTCAAGATAAGGTTCATGGAAGGCCCTGTGTTCTACACAAATGTTCAGTCAGTGCAACACTAATATTAACAGAGCTGGTGACATAAGAGCTTAGATGACATTAAAAACTAGGTCCTAAATAAGATGTACACTATAGTTTAGGTCTTTTGTTGTTGTTGTTGGTCCTGGGGCTTGAACTCTGGGCCTGGGCACTGTCCCTCAGCTCTTCAGCTCAAGGCAAGCATTCTACCACTTGAGCTACAGCGCCACTTCTGGTTTTCTAGTGCTTTATTGGAGATAGGAGTCTCATGGTCTTTCCTGCCCGGGCTGGCTTTGAACCATGATCCTCAGATCTCAGCTTCCTGAGTAGCCAGGATTACAGGCATGAGCCACCAGCGCCCAGCTCAGTTTAGGTCCTTGAACTAAGTATCTCACTTGCTAGGCAGGTGCTCTACCACTTGAGCCATGTCCTCAGCCTTTTGCTTGCTACTTTTTGCATAGGGTTTAAACATTTTTGCCTTGGGCTGTACTTAGTTCACGATAATTCTATTTATGCTTTCCTGAGAAGCTGAGAACAAAGTTGTGCCAGGACATTTGGCTTATTTGTTGAGATAGGGTCTTTTTGCCTGTGTTGGTCTCAAACCATGATTCCCCTATGCCCATCCCAAGTAGCTGGAAGTCCAGGCATATACCATCAGGTCCAGTCTTACAGCTTCCATTTTAAATGTCCCCAAATATTTCCAAAACCGAGTCTCCAGCTAATGGTGCTATTCAGAGGTGGCAGAACCTATAGGTGGAGCCTAGTGGAAGAAAGTCAGATGACTGGTGCATGCCCTTGATGTTGGAATCCTGGCTCTTTCCTGTCTTTGCTTCCTGGAAGCATTGAGGTGAGGTCTCCTCCACACATCACATGCTACTGTCATGATGTACTGAGCTTCCACAGACCCAAACAGCACAGCTACACAACCATAGACCGGCCTCTTAAACTGTGAGCCAAAATGAACCTTTCTTCTTTTCAAGCCAATTATATCATGCTTTGTCACAGTACTGCCTGGCGAAGTGATTAACACAATGCACGTCACGTCACAATACGCTCATCATGTGTGGATAGTTTACCAGTTCTAATAACCAGGTTTGGTTATCTTATTTAGCAGCACCAAAAGAAATAAAGGAGGCTAAAATCTAGTGCTTTATTGTCTTTTTACTATGCAGAACATGTTTTATCACGTCTCAGAATGTAAAAAATACAACACATCATCTCTATAAAAAACACTGCATTCTTGCTATCGCCCAGGCAGGGGTCTAAGCAAGGATTTCTTAGCAGCTGACAGTAAATACTTCAGTGAATGGAGTCTGGGAACCACAGCAGTCTGTCTTCATGCTCTGATGTCATATTAACCAATTTTGATAACCATATACTTAAAGCAAGAAAACCGATTAAGGCACAATATAATTAACTACTTATATGCAGAGCAACAATAATCCAAAAGATATAATTCAAATATTCTGCCAAAGGTGGAATCTACAATTTTTTAAACAGTAGTAGGACTTGGAATGTTTTTCTGAAAACGTAGGTGGAGGTATTAAATAAAAAAAAAAAATCCCTCTATACTAGATTCTAGGTTCCTGTTTTTGGTCTCAAAAGTGGTTTTACAATCCATAAAAATGATGGTAATAAATGCAGCATAAAGACTTTAAGAGAATGTGATTATACTAGCAGTTTGGTCACATACTGGTAGAGCTGTTCTGTAAATGCCTCAGAGGAAAACTTCTCCTTTACCCTGGCCCTTCCAGCCAGGCCCATAGTGACTTTTAAGGATGGTTGGTGGATAAACTTTTCTATTGCTTCTGAGAAGTGTACCGGGTCAGGCTCACACAAAAACCCTGTAACGTTGTGGACGATGGATTCCAAGGGTCCACCCGAGTTGACAGCAATGACTGGGCACTGCATGTACATGGCCTCCAGAGGGACGATACCAAAGTGCTCATTGCTGGGTGTGTAAAGCACACACGTGCAGCCATGGAGGAGTGAGATTTTCTGCTTGTCTGAGAAAGAGCGCAGGAAGGTCACATGCTGGTCAAGGTCGGACTGCTGGACTTTTTTCTTTAATTCCTGATAGTGTTCCACATTCTCTAGCACTCTCTCATCATAACCACCTGCCACTATCAGATGAACCCTCTCCCAATCCTGTGAGGCCAACCGTCTTCGCAGCTGGACTAGAGTCTCCAGTGCCAAGGTCAGATTTTTCTTCCTCTCATATCTGTTGATAGAAAGGAAGAGGAATTTTTTCCCCTCAGGGACTAGGTCATCAAGTTTTTCAGGAACAGCAGAGTCAAAGCTGGTGACATTCAGAGATGGGTAGAGCACATGAGGGTCAATGTGAGACAGGGACTTGAAGGTTTCCTTAAAAATAGCAGCTGTGAAATTGCTGTTGACCAAGATACAGTCTGCCATGCCTGTGGTGTACTCCTCTAGCCAGTCAATTGGGGCTCTGTACAGCCGTTTCAGAAAGGAATCTCTCCTGGTGAGAAGCAGATCTGGGAAGTGACAGTAGAACAGGATCTTCTTCCGCCGTCTGGCCAGCTTGAACACTGGGATACAGGCAGACACCTAGCCAAAGCAAAGCCAATGGCAGGTAAATAACTTGGACAACTTAACCATAACCAAACCAAAGGCACAGACACCTACCAGGAAACCCACCGGGTCTCTGGGCTCCTTCTGGGCACTGCCTGATTGAGCACTGTGAGCACTCATCCGTGCCCAGTCTAATGACTGGTGCATAGAAAGCTGGTAGACATTTGCAGGATGAATGCTAAACATTTAAAGTTCAAAGAAAGTGTTTAAAATTAATAATACCCGATAACATTGAATGTGAGGTGAAAGGAACACACTATCATTTCAAAAGGTAATACTAACAACATTGAGATGCTTTTTTTCACATCCAGTTTCCCAATTCTAGTTTATATTCGATATTTTCGGGCCTAAGTATCTCAGTTCGGCACATGGATTCCCACAGTGGACAGTGCAGCTGTAGGAGCTTTCTCCTTCTAAAAAACTAAGTGGGCTGCAGCTTAGAGCAGATTCCAGTAACAAGACTGCCAAGGCTGGAATTTACAGGGCAGAAAGGCTGCCTTAATTTCTTTCTTTTTTTTGAGCATTAAGTCATTTCACAAACTTATGTTCTTGCATTTTTATAATTTATTTTACATGCTACCCTTTAAAAAAATTGTGTGCGCGCGCGCGGGGGTGGGGGTGTGTCTTGGGGCTTGAACTAGGCCTGGGCACTATCAAGGATGGCACTCTACCACTTGAGCCACAGCTCCACTTCCAACTCTCTAGTAATAGTGGATATCCGGTACTTTCCCTGCCCGGGATGGCTTCGAACTGCGATCCTCAATTCTCGGCCTCCGGAGTAGTGGGGATTCGCGATGTTTACCACCGGCGCGCGGCGGCGATCTGTCGCCCGGTGCAGACGGCAGGCGTCTCCCTCCCGGCGCGCTCGCAGGTCCGCTCCGATCGCCGGGCCGCAGCCCACCGAGGCCCCCGCCGCCGTCTCACCTGGTCGCACACAACCACGTCGAACTCCTCGTCGGCGAGGAACAGCACGTAGAGGGCCAGGAAGACCATGCGCACGTAGGCGCAGACCGCGGCGCCCCGGCCGCCGGGGCCCAGCCCGCGGGGCAGCCAGTCCCCGGCGCAGCGCACCGCCAGCCCCCGGCTCTCGGCGAAGCAGTGGCCCGGGTCGTAGTGCGCCGTCCAGATCTTCACGCTACACCCGCGCGACTGCAGCGCCAGCGCCGCGTCCAGCACCAGCCGCTCGGCACCACCCACACCCAGATCCGGGTGCAGGAACAGCACCGAAGGACCAGCACCCGAGTCCGGGTTCGGGTCCTGCTTCTCCGCCATGGCTGGACAGCCGCGCCTGCGCACAGAGCCCCGCGTCCCGAGGGGGCTTTAAGCCCCGCCCTCTGCCTTAGCTGGCCATTGAGGGACGACCCCGCCTCCCCTCGCGTAACTCCTTAAGGCCACATCAGCGCAAACCTGTGGGCACCTGGCAAGTGCCGGAGAAAGTTTCACAGCAGACTTTGTTTATAGCCTCTCTCTCAGAGGGAATGGGTCGTTTGAAGCAGAATCTAGTACAATCAGATCATTTGCAAGGGATATACTTCATATTTAGCCTCTAGGTAAACTGCGTTCTGCAGAATTTCTGCAGGCATATCCTAGGGCAGCCAAGGCGTCCTTGGAGCCAGCGAGGACCCTGCCAGCAGGCCTGGGGGCGGGGCCTGAGTTCATCTTTCCTGTTGCGGGTCCTCTGGGTGCTCAGCAGTCTTCCTTGCGGTCCTCAGTATCCTCTGCTGTTTAGCTGCGGTCCGCTTTTTACCCTCCGCAGCCCTCCAGCTTCCAGCATGGTACGCGGCCCCAGCCTCCGCCCCTGGTTCCCTGCTCTCCCCAGGCGCGCCCACTCCTGCCCGGCGTCCCCTCCTCCCTGCAGCTCCTTCCCTGTCTCCCTAGCCGCCCTCGGGGTCTCACGATCTGTCTGCTTGTCTTCCTCCACAGCCGGGCCCGACCCCCAGCGGCACTAACGTGGGCTCCTCAGGGCGATCGCCCAGCAAAGCGGTGGCCGCCCGGGCCGCGGGATCGACTGTCCGGCAGAGGTAAGGAGCCGGGCGGCCCATTGGACGCAGAGATGGGATCCGAGAGGTCGCTGGGCCTGGGAAGGAAATCCCAGGGCTTGAAAACACTCCTGGAACTTTCAGGCTCTCCAGGCCGCAAGGAGTCTGAACTACGTGGGCCAGGGGAGAAGCTGAAGGCCTTCTGGGAGGGGAGGCATCATTTCCATCTCTGTTGCTCGTTTTCCTGCCCTTTCTTTAAAAAGGAAAGTTAAAGTAGGTAAGGATCAGGGACAGTCGAAGCTGAACCGTTCATACTGATGTAGGTAGGTTGGTGACCCAGGAGCTGAGCTTTGCCTTTACATTCCTGCCCAGAGGTCCTGTGCACCCCACATTTAACATGGCGTGTCTGGCTTCAGTCTTCTTTCACACCATTTCCTGTAGATGGGACAAGCTGACCATGAAGAGGGCTTGGCCAGTTGGGGTCACAATCCTAAAATGCCTAGGTACTCAGGAGCCTGAGATCCAGAAGATAGCGATTTTGAGGCCAGCCTGAGCAGAAACTCCATTTCCAGTTAACCAGCCAAAAGCTGGGCAGGAAGCATTGACTCAGGTGGAAAAGCACCAGGCAAACAAGCCTTGACTTCCAAACCCAGTACTGACCACAGACTGTGAAAATGGCCGCTTTCTAAAACTGATGGCTTGAAGATAGGTGAAACAGATTGCAGCTCAGAGAAGGAAATTGTAGTAGAATAGTCAGAAATGGCAAGTTCATTCTGACTGATAGTGTCCTGTCCTTTAGATATTCGAGGGAAGTAGTTTAGAAACCGAGGGCTTAGAGTGTTGTGTTGCTCCCTTGGATTTCAGAGATCTTTGTAACAGATGGATATGTGATGTGGAGATTTTAAATTTCAGAGTTGGATGGCATCTTACAGGGTTCAGTGTGGCAGGGCCAATGTGACCAGACAGAGTATAAATGGCTGTCTATAGAGGGACCCTACGATATTCTCTTTTGGAAGTTTGCTGTGGGCTAAGTATTTTGTGAGTGTAATGGTTTATTTTGTGAGTGTATTGACTCTTTGTAACTTTTTAGAAGAAAGTTTGAGGTTCATGGGTAATAATGCTTTAGGTTATATAGCCTGTAGAGTTTCATTCTTTGTGAATAAAATCATAGGGTTAATCATATCTAGGGAAAGAAGCAGTACAGGATTTAAGGTCAGAACTAGGGTTGGAATACTCACAAAGCTAAGTATAGTGTTGCTGTGGAAATGAAAAGGAGCAATAATGCATCAGAAACAATAAAACCATGAAGTGCTACACAGTGTTCAAGCAGAATTAGTGGGAATCAGGGACATTAAGATAGTCATTGAATAATTATTAAAAACTCTGCTGCTTGGCAAACTCTGTTTTAGCTTGGAAAATGTATGAATGAACAAGATAGGCAGAGTTTGTCTTTATGAACCTTATTGCAGTGTAGGAGTTCATGAATAAAACAAATACACCATGGCAATAAGGGCCATGAAAAGAAGTAAAGCAGGGTAAGGGATTAGAGAGTAGTGAAGATGGCTGTTACTGTTTAAGGTATCCCGGGTGGGCTGTGTCTGGGCAGAGAGCTGAAAAAAGCAAGAGAAGCAGAAGGAATGGTTAACTGAAGTCCTTGAGCTTTGTGTGTTCCAGGAACTGAAAGCAGGCTATAATGTTCAACAAAGGATGTAAACAGGTGAAAAAACCAGTTCGTGGGGCTGGAAGGTGGCTCAGTGGTAGAGTGCTTGCTTTGCATGCATAAGGTCCTGGGTTCGAGTTCTCAGCACCACATAAGCAGAAAAAGCTGGAAGTGGTGCTGTATTTCAAGTGGTAGAGCGCTAGCCTTGAGCTGAAGAGCTGAGGGACAGCACCCAGGCCCACAGTTCAGGCCCCACAACTGACCAAAAAACAAGCAAACAACAACAAAAAAACCAGTTCGTTAAGGTATGAGAAGAGGAGGGCAGTCACACACTGGTTAGAAAGAGAGAGCCAAATAGACCCAAGTAGAAATTGAAGAGAGTAAAGTGGGCTCTGTTATTGGCTTTACTTAGCTTCCCAATGAGGGAATGGACAATGTTTTGAGTACATTTTGTATTTCTAGTGGTGTTCAGGGATCTCCTGCACACCAAGTGCTAGCAGAAATATGGAATTTTCCATACTCATTCCTCTGGGGCTTCTGACATCCTAGCTTTGAACACAGGAATTGGATTGGCAAGATGCAGGAGCCATGGCCCACACTGGGTTTTTCTTCCAGTTGGGAAGAGGAGGGACATTCAGGAGCCTGCCCTGTAGATTTAAATGGTGTGCATCTTTGCATGTGAATACTTTTTTCTAAGTGCATGCCTTCATCTGTAAATTCCTCTACTGTTTACAATGTGTGCCCCCAGACAACAGCCATACAATAGTGTTCCAAGTTCCCAGCCTACCATGTAGTCTATAATGTCTGAAACAATGCTACAGTGCAGTAGGCCCAAGTTATTGACCCTGATTGCTTTCAGAGTTCTATGCTGAATGAATAGCTCCTCCTGCTGGACCCAGGACTCCACTCTTCCACTCATGCAGCAGGGCAGGGCAAGGTCCTTGGGCTGTAGACAGCCTTTTTGCATATAGAGTGTGGCATAAAGGCCATGGGGGGCTGAGAAGGGCATTAGGACCAGAATTGGGAGGCAAGTGGTGGTAGGGATTGGGTTTTCACTTGCATGTCTGTCCTATTCATTCTTCCTTTTGCAAACAATCCAGAATTAGCAACCCACACCATAAAGTGGGATTTTAAGGGAGGGGCCTTTTCCTCTCCTCTTTCTTTCTCCTCACCTAGGGAGATGAATGGGCCAAAGAAGATGCCTTTCAACTCACCACTTACCACTTCGGCCCTGTTGGAATAGCTAGCATAGGGGCAAATAGGCCTGGTTAGCAGTATTTCTGTCAGGGTGCTTCTTGGCCCAGGCTGCCTGCACCACAGACCTCATGTGTGCTGAGTCTCCAACCCTGTGCTGTGGACAGGTTCTGTTTGGGTGTTTCCCACCACTTTTTACTTCCTGCCACTCTGTCCAAGATGTATATTATATAGTCAGTTCATCAAAATAGCAAAGCTTCACAAAGTACTTTTTTTTTTTTTTGGTTGGTTGTGGGCCTTGAACTCTGGGCCTGGGAGCTGTCCCTGAGCTCTTCAGCTAAAGGAGAGCACTCTACCACTTGAGCTACAGTGCCACTTCTGGTTTTCTGGAGGTGTATTGGAAACAAGAGTCTCATGGCCTGTCCTGCCCGGGCTGGCTTTGAACCATGATCCTCACATTTCAGCCTCCTGAGTAGCTAGGATTATAGGCGTGAGCCACCAGCGCCTGGCACAAGTACTTTTTAAAATACAGTCCCATTTCTGGGACTGTGATATAATTAAAACTTAATGCTTTTTGTCTCTTCTGCAATAAATATAGTAATTTAACACTTTAGTATAATTTTAAGATCAAATTATATAGATTCAGGACTCTTTTAGTATGAGGATTTCTTACTTGGATTCACAGAAATACGTGTGAAGAGAAACTGACTTTGCTCAGCCAGGTGAGGTGGCTCATGCCTGTAATTCCGGCTACCTGGGGATATAAGTAGAAGGATCATGGTTGAGGTACCCTGGCAAAAAGTTAGTGAGACCCCATCTTAACAAATAAGCTGAGAGTATTAGCTAAAATGTCAGCTATGTGGGAGGTATAGGTAGGAAGATCACGGGTCCAGGGCTGGTTCTGGGCAGAAGTAAGACTATCTGAAGAATAAAGCAAAAAGGCTTAGGGGGTGGAGCTCAAATGGTAGAGCTTCTGCTAGGCAAGCATGAAGCCCTGACTTCAAACCCCAGTACTGGGGTTTGAACAGTTGTCTTGACCTTTCTAAATTATCCTCATGTATGAAGTAGGAAATAGTAACTTTCTCAGGGTAACTTACTGTCACATGACAGTAAGTACGAAGTTCATAATTGTTGGCATTATAGCAAGTAACTCTAAAATTTGAGTACTGGCAAAGACATTTTTTTCCTTATTTATTCTTTTTTTAACTTGGTGCCAGTACTGGGGTTCGAACCTGGGCTCAAGCCCTGGTCACTTAAGTCCCTTAGCTTTTTTGCTTAAGGCTGTTGCTCTGGTACTTGAACCACAGCTTCACTTCCAGCTTTTTAGTGGTTAAATTAGAAATAAGAATCTCAGGCAGTTTCCAGCCCATGCTGGCTTTAAACCACAGTCCTAAGACCTTAGCCTCCTGGGCAGATAGAATTACAGGCATGAGCCACTAGGGCCTAGCACCTTATTGATTCTTTTTTTGGGGGGATCCAGTTGTGGGGCCTGAACTCTGGGCCTGGGCGCTGTCCCTCAGCTCTTCAGCTCAAGGCTAGCGCTCTACCATTTGAGCCACAGCGCCACTTCCGGGTTTTTTCTTTTTGCTTATGTAGTGCTGAGGAATTGAACCCAGGGCCTCATGCATGCAAGGCAAGCGCTCTACCACTGAGCCACCTTCCCAGCTCCACCTTATTGATTCTTTAAAGGCACAGTGCTAGCCTATGTTATAATGTGGTTCAAAGGAGTTCCAAGGAAAGGCCCTTGGTAATGTTTTTCTTTATTTCAGGAAGAATGCCAGCTGTGGGACAAGGAGCGCAGGCCGCACGACCTCGGCAGGGACCGGAGGGATGTGGCGGTTCTACACAGAGGATTCCCCGGGACTCAAAGTGTAAGTCTCGGGGTCAGAACCCATGTGCGCATCCAGGGTTTCAGAGTGTGGCGTGCTGCCTACCTTGCTTGTGATCCATAAGGGCTTCATTTGCACCAGGCAGGCCGGGTGTCACCTGCCCATTTGTCACTTTAGACAGGTTAGGCCCTGAAATGACGTCGGTGTGTGGCGTGAGTGAAAGGCAGGGAGGCTCCGCCTGTCGCCCTGTCACAGTAAGTGATGGCAGCAGGGAGAACTAGAGGGAAAACCACGTAATGAGATAAGATTGCTCTTCATTTGGTGATCCTGCCTCACGCTGGGAAAGAGAAGGAACCATTTGAATAGGAATTGGGTGATTTTTCACAGTCCTCCTGGAGGCACAGGCTGATGTTATTACAGTCTAATGCAAGTTTTCCCATTAGGCTATGTCACCAAAAGTTCCCCAGCCTCCTTGTGTGTGGTGGTGTTTGTGGGTCCGGATCAGTGTGTGAGGGAGGCGGGTATCCAGGAGCCCCCGTCCCATGCTTGCCTGCCTCACTTGTCATGGTGCCTGGTGCTGTGGCCAGTCCAGCCCTGCAGGCCTCTGCCAGGCCCAGAGGCTCCAGAACACCGTTCTGACTAAACCCCGTGCTAGGATGGGCTTCCTAGTGGCAGCGGTCACGAGGAGCGCTTGGCGCATCTCACAGCACCTTGACCTGCATTGCAGGTGTAGTTTATGAAGGCTTCCTTGGAGTCCTGGAGATTTGGTTGGCTCCATTACTGTGATCCAGGAGACTTGGAAGAATGTATTTGCGAGGTACTCCTTGGGTGTGGGGGTGTGAGTTGGTAGTCTTCCTTCCTGTCTCAGTTAGAGGTAATTTTCCTGAGAATTTCAGAGGCAGTGTGAATTCCTTTGTTCTATGGGGATCTAGTGGACTTGTTTTAAACCCTCTCCAGAAGTTGGGCAAAGGTGTTCATTCTTCTGTAGCCTAGTCTGGCTCATGCCTGCCCTGGGCTTCCTGCTTCTGAACAGCCAGACTCGCCATTTGTGTCTAGGCCTCCCAGGAAGTGGCTAAAGCCCCATAAACCACATTCTCACCACAGCAGAGATAGGGTTTTGTTTTTTTTTTTGTTTTTTTTTGTGTCCGGTCATGAGGCCTGAACTCTGGGCCTGGGCGCTGTCCCTCAGCTCTTCAGCTCAAGGTTAGCACTCTACCACTTGAGCCACAGCGCCACTTCCGGCTTTTTTCTTTTTGCTTATGTGGTGCTGAGGAATCGAACCCAGGGCCTCGAGCATGCAAGGCAAGCGCTCTACCACTGAGCCACCTTCCCAGCCCAAGATAGGGGTTTTTGGTGAGAGGACACAGTTGGAAATTTCTGCCTATAAATCCATGTCTGGGAGAAGTCAAGCAACATCTTGGTGCTTCATTTTTCTCCATCAGGTTGATAACTAGAACTTCTTGGGAGGTATTGTAAGCCTACTTTGTGAGTATTCATTTATGTATGAATAGCCCAGCGGTGCTATAAGATAGGTATTATGATGAATGACACTTTACAAGCGGGAGGCTGAGGCTTGAGAAAGGTAAGGGATGGGGCTTCAGTGACAGGATTGAGAACTACTGAGTCTTAGGCTCTGGGACTACCCTCAGTTTTGTGTTCTGGTTGAGGTTTTAATAACATCTTATAGTAAGGGAGTAAGATGGAGTACAACGTGATGTCATCTCTTCCTGGATCTTTTACCTTTGTGTGCTCCCTCCGCTGTCTGGGTTTAGGAAGCATGGAGTATGGTAGCGGAGACCGTAATCTCTGCACTGCTTTTGTCCAGTCATGGTCACTGTCACTCTGCTGTGGTGATTATGATGATTC
The DNA here is from genome assembly GCF_000151885.1 of Dipodomys ordii. NCBI lineage: Eukaryota > Metazoa > Chordata > Mammalia > Rodentia > Heteromyidae > Dipodomys > Dipodomys ordii. Next base: position 10,091,128 of record NW_012267283.1, on the reverse strand, counting down.
CTCTTCCGTGGCCTTTCAGTCTCTCTGCTCCTCAGTTGTATCTGGGGGGTGTGGGCAGGAAGAGTTAAAGGGGCAGCGCCTGAAGTAAACTTTACAGCTTGTGTAAATTCAGGGAGTTCAGTTTTCTGTTTAAGAAACCCATCTATTAATTTATAATTGGAAAAACATTTGATGTAGGGAAGGGCAGATGAGTAAAAATCTGTTTATTTCCTACATTGGATACATAAATGTAACTGGGTCTTAATGCCTGGTGCCTAGAATGTTTGTTCCTTGACAGGACCTTGAGGCAGTCAAAATGGAATCAGAAAAACTGAGTTCAAGTCTCTTCCTGTCCCTCTTGTATGTTCTAAGCAAGTAATAATAGTTCCTGTATTCCTCAGTTTTCTTTGTGTATCAGATGAAATTAATACTTGTCTCATGAGTTTGTTGTGCAGGTCATATGGGGTCATGTGTTTAAAGCCATCTCATCAATTATATAATGTGATGCTCATTGTATCTCTAACACATTGTAATTCGATGGGAAAGTCTGTCTTTGTGAGAGGTGATTTTTTTTTCCCAGGATATCTGAGTATTTCATTGTATATTGGTTGTGTGTTTCACGGAGAGTGAGTCCAGCTGCAGTGCCATCATCATGCCATCACGATAGCTTTGAGAATGTTTTTAGATGACGTAAATAATGCCCCTGGATACTACGGAAGCCCCCACACTGTCCTCACTTTGCCCCTGGGCGAGCTTGAGTGTAAGCTCTAATAATACCTTATTACTAAAGCACGCATGCCTTGTCTTCTTATTTCTAGTGGCCCCGTTCCAGTTTTGGTTATGAGTCTCCTGTTCATCGCTTCTGTATTTATGTTGCACATTTGGGGCAAGTACACGCGTTCGTAGATTCGGCTGCATCCATCTGTCATCTGAAGAAGAAGGAAAAAAAAATACCCAGCATATCTTGGACCAAAAGTGAAGTGGTTTTTCTGTTCACAAGAAAGAAATTTTCTGGAAGCATATTGTTTTACAGGGAACATAACACGAATTGATGGAGGAATCAGATTTTTTTTCTATGTCGAATAAACTTTTTAATTGATCTATCCCAGTCTGGTTGCTCCTGTCTCTGTGCTAAGGCCTTTGTCTGCCTGTAGGGTTGCCATTGATTAGGTGGAAAATTGTCTTGTGGAGATTGTGTTCTTGGCTGGATTGACAGTCCCTCACAACCATGTACTCATTCAAACTCCAGGATACCGTAATTAGCCTCAGCGTGTTTCTTTTCCCCCAGGGTATTTTTTGTCCTGGGGATTGATATTTGGGGTATTCTGTGATGACTCTGCCAAGAAGATCTGTGCTCAAAGGCAATTTGATACCAAAGAACAGTCAAAGAATTGGAAACCAGAAATCTTGGATGGATGTTTGCTCATTCTGTTCTTCTCAGATAGGGTCCTGAGATAGGGCCCTGCTATGTAGCCCAGACTGGCCTCTAACTTGCTATCTTCCTGCCCTTACCTCCCTGGTGCTGGGCTGACTTACAGGCATGTGCTACCATGCCTGGCTCCTGTCCTCTGTCTCTAAAACACTTGCTGATTTTCTCCCCACCCCCACCCCCCATTCTTAATTCTCAAAATGTACACCAGATTTCCCATCTGTTTATTTCTCCTTAACCTAGTTTGAAAGGGTTACTTGGATAAATTGGATTTATCAATAATATTTTGTTTTAAAAATTAGAAGACCTTTAACATTAGAATGTAATGTTGACACATTTCTACACTAAGTTTATTTAATTCCATCCCAGTGGAAGTTTTTTTTTTCAATTATTTAAGTAATTGTACAAAGAAGCTCCCATTCTCTAAAACAGTATATGAATACAAGGTGTCTGACAACATTGTCACCCATCACTCCTACCCCATCCCTTCTCTCTCTTTTTTTTAAATTTTAAATTAAAAATTTTTTTTAATTTCACATATTTCACAGTATTGTGGAATAGTGATTCTTAAAGTCACAAACACATTTTAACCTTCACAAGGCACATTGTCATTATCATGGTCTATACAGTTTGAATTCTATGGGCTTTGACAATGCAAATCATTTTTTCCACATCAGGTGACGTTTACATTTCTTTCCTTTTGCTTAGTGTAAGCTGTTCTCTCTTTCCCTCTCATTCCTCCCTTCCCATCGCTGTCTTTGGGTTGCTTCTTTTTCTTCTCTGAAGTTTTTGAAGCTCATGCTGTCACTGTTAGATCTTAGCACATAGGTAGAATTTGCTCATCTGAGCAGCTGAGAATTTCAAATCCAATTCCTGCAGCAGATGTTGTCCCTGGGGAGCTCCTGACAAACCAGCAATGGGGAAAAAACAATGATGAGGTGAGGGAATGAAAAAGATGAGTAATTGAAAGTCACATCTTCATCCAACAGTAAGGCTGCTTCAAACAAATTCTTGGAGCATTGAAATGGTTTCCTAAGTGGCTCTTTAAAATTCCTAGATGTAAAGTTTTTTGGCTGCACGTTGAAAGTATGTATTTTCACAAAAGATTTCTTAGGGCAATCTACTGGGGTGGGGGTGAGGGGGTGTGCTCTTGTAAATCTTGGCTAAATGGTATTTTATTGGGGGAGAAATTGATGTAAAACTGGCTTCTTGGATTCTGTGGGTTGCGTATTGCATGAAACAGGTGTTTATTTTTGGAGAGCAGGAAAATCAATTTCATTTGGAAGAAATTGAAGCTGACTTTATCTATGATGGACTTATTTTTCCTGATGGGCAGATTAGTAGAATGACAATGGTCAAGTTATACCTTTAATTTGGAAAAGGATCTGATTGCATGTGTGTCTGTGTCTGTCTTGTCTTTTCCTAGACTGATGCTGTGGCCCCCACAGGGGTATTTGTGGGTTGGGGTGCAGGTTCCTGTCTGCCTAGCTGTGACGGTAGTGGGTAGTGGATGGGGAGCTGAGAGCTGTGGCGTTTTTCTAAGCCAATGATTTCTAAGCAGATGCTAGATTTCAGTGGTAGATGAGATATTTCCATCTAAACAGAAGGAAGGAAGGTTGGAGTTGGGTGTAAAGATGTACAACAGCTATTAGCTGCTTTTGGCCTGATGACATAATGCTAATACTGTCACTGAGAATCACAGTGTTCAAGCTGGTCCTTTCTCTCTTGTTCAGTTTTTATTGTGGTAAAATACACATAAAACTCGCCATCTTAACCATGGGAGCAGAAGCAGCTGAGGAGTGACGTGGGAAAGTGAGTTTCATGGTGACTGCAGTCTGGGGAGAGGTTTTTAAGTTCAATGGAGAAAAGCATGTTAGGGAAAGGCCAAAGTTCCTGAAACTAGTGGTGGATGGAAACTCTAGAAATTGGTTTGGTCCTGGTGCGTTGTCTTTCCTTAGCCACAGATTTATTATACCAACAGCCGTCAAAAATTTAAAAAAAGAGCCGGGCGCTGGTGGCTCACGCCTGTAATCCTAGCTACTCAGGAGGCTGAGATCTGAGAATCGCGGTTCAAAGCCAGCCCGGGCAGGAAAGACCGTGAGACTCCTATCTCCAATAAACCACCAGAAAACCGGAAGTGGCGCTGTAGCTCAAGTGGTAGAGCGCTCGCCTTGAGCTGAAGAGCTGAGGGACAGCGCCCAGGCCCAGAGTTCAAGCCGCATGGCCGAAAAAAAAAAAAAAAAAAAAAAATTTAAAAAAAGAATAAATCTTCAAGATAAAGACTAAATTCGGGGCTGGGAAGGTGGCTCAGTGGTAGAGCGCTTGCCTTGCATGCCTGAGGCCCTGGGCTCGATTCCTCAGTACCACATAAGCGGAAAAAAAAAAAAAAGACTATAAATTCCTGTGTGTATGTTACCCACTCCATCCTGTGTTACCACTTGTGTGTAGATTGTTCTGTCAGTCTTTCCTTGACCTTAACTTTGTGGAAGTAGTGGCATACTAGGGATTGAACTCAGGGCCTATCGCTGTCTCTGAGTTCTTTTGCTCAAGGCTGGTGCTCTACCACTTGAGCCACAGTCCACTTATGGTTTCTGGCAGTTAGAGATACGAGTTTTACAGACTTTCCTGCCTGGGCTAGATTTGATCCTCAGATCTCAGCCTTCTGAGTAAGATTACAAGTGTGAGCCACTGGATCCTGGTTTGCTTAAGTTTTTTGAGATGTATTTTTACTATGTTGTCTAGGCTGATATTGAACTCGGGCTCAAATGGTCCTTCTACAATAGTCTCCAAGTAACTGTGCCACTTTGCCCTAGGGTTTCTTGTCTAATTGGCAGTTTAATACCCCATTTTGCGCAGAAGGAAACTGAAGTTTAAGTTGTTCAGCCAATGAGGGGAAGAACTGAGATTTAGCTTTACTTTTTTTTTTGGTGCCAGTCTTGGGTTTTGAACTCAGGGCCTGGACATTGTCCCTGAGCTTTTTTGCTCAAGGCCACAGCTCTACATTTGGCTTTTTGGTGGTTAATTGGAGGTAAGAGTTTCACAGACTTTTCTACCCAGGCTGTCTTTGAATGGTGATCCTCAGATCTCAGCCTCCTGAATAGCTATGATTACAGGTGTCGGCCACTGGTGCCAGCTCTAGCTTCACATCTTTGACTGACGTACTAGAGCCACATAGATGAGACTCCTAAGTACTGATTGGGGGGGAGGGGTAGGCGAGTGTCACAAAAGTAGAGGTACAACATAGAACTTCTAATGTTCAAGAATGTGTGGCACTGACCTGTGGATGTAGCTTTCAGCCTTAGTGTTCGGCTTTCTGTGCTGTGGTTCTTCTGTGGCTCTTATGGTTATAGAGGAAGGATAGTGTTTATTTATTCAGAAAACATTTACTGAGCACCCTGTATCACACCCTTGCAGCGGGCTTTAGAAATGACCCAGCAAGGAAGCTTGTAGCGTAAAGGGCTGGGTGTTGGAATGAATGTGAGTCCTTAGTTCCGTCTGAGCTACAAATGACAGAACAGCTGTGTGTTTATGGAGAAACCAGGCAGGAAGACTCTCACAGACCCTTGCCATTAGCACAGAGGTAACTTTTGCAACCACAGTTTCACTAGTGTGTATATGTGTGACAGGCCATGGCGCCATGATCTGTGAAGCTAGCTCTGCTCCATGCCTCCAGGTAATGCTTCTGTAAGGTCCTGTGGCCTGCAGAGGAAAACCAGGAGGGGGGAGAGTTCTTCACTTGGTTTCAACTGTTGGCCTAAAAACCCAATAGGATTCTGGGATGCCCTAGCTGGAAGAGCATTGTGTTCTCTCCTTTGTGCAATAGGGGATGAGCCCAGAGAAGGGAAGGGGCTTGCAAGAGATTGCACAGCAATTCTGTAGCAGAGCAGAGGCCAGATCAGGCTTTTTGCTTGCTGTCCTCCCTGGGGCTGCATGGGTGAGCCTGTGGCTGGGTTCTCAGGAGAGGGGGCAGGGTTGGTCAGCAAGGCTAGCTAGTCATAATGAATACTTGTTAGCCAGGTTAGGACAAAGTCAAGAGGTTCATGGGACTTCCTGGGAAGACAGCACAAGGAAAAGCAGCCACCAGAAAGAACAGGACCACAAATACGAGGTAAGCCAACCCCGAGAAGCTGACAAGGAGGGTTTGAACAAAGGCTGCCCTGAGTGTCCTTCCTGGCTGAATAGACATCCAAGCTGTAGTCCTATTTATTCTGGATGAACCCATTTCAAAGAAGCATCTACAAGCGTATGCCCTGAGAGAGAGAGAGAGGAGGACTTCACTGCATATGAAGGGGTTAAGTTGATGGCGCTGACTCTGGCCCAGGGCAGCATGGTAATCGATCACGCAGCTGTCCGTCCCTCATCTTCCCATGTGTTCTATACAAGCTTGGAGTTACCAGTGAGAAGCTCTTATCTGAATCGGCTTGCTGGGTAGAAATTGGGGCAGCCTACTGCTTAGATAATTGCGCCTCAAACTTCCTCTTGCACCAGGGTCACCTGGAGGGATCCGGCTGTTGCCGCCTGGCAGGTTTTGAATCTCCTCTCTCAGTGGAGTCACACATGGTCAGTGCCCAATCAGCCATGTGGATGTGCTCACTTTGTTCCTGTTTTGCTTCTTTCAAGCCTCAATCATGGTATGGTTAGTTTGGGGGAAATTTACCCTGTCTTTTATGACTTTTGCATTGTGTGTCTTAGTAGCCTGTTGGTATGCATGGCATGTAGCCTGGACTGGGCAGTCCCCAGGGGCCAGACAGGCCTGATTCTCACCTTGCCTTCTCTCATTTTGACTCAGTAACTGCACCTCCTCTTCATGGTGAATGCTGCCAGAATGAACAGCATAGTCTTGGGAGATGCCCTCTGTGGCAGGCTGCAGGAGGCTCATTACTCTGACACCTCAGAGTGAGGACTTAACAATCCTGCCAGGCAAGAATTTCCTTCCTGAGTGGACTCATAAATACTGCTGTGGCTCCTGCTTCCTGCACTGCAACAGTGTAAGAAGCGGGGAGTCTTGGCTCTGTCCTCTTCCCCAGATCCTCCCTGCAGGAGGCTGCTGAATCCACATTGGCTCTGTGCTTCTGGAAGAGAAGGGAAGGGCGGCACTAGGGAGCCATGAAACATTTATATTAATGCTATGTGTATTCTTTGCACCGTTTGGGGCAGTCTGTGGGTAAGCCGACATTAAAGTAAACGTAGGCACATGGTGAGTTGTCATTCTCTCTGCACTATGGTGATCTATCCCAGCTCACTGTCTTTTTCTTCTTCCCCCCTTTTCCTTCCTTTCTTTTCTTCCTGCTCTTCCTCTTCCCAACCCTCTTTTCCATCTAGCCTTCTATTAGTCTCTTCTGTTCTTTTATTTATCATCTGGAGATGTGACCATAATTGGAGAAAGGGTCTTGTAGTCAGGGTCAAGTTAAGCTGAGATCACTAGAGTGGGCCTGTCCAATATGGTGGATGTCTTCATAAGAGGGAGGGTGGTCATAGACAGCCATAGAGGAAAAATATCACATGAGTTTGAGGACGGTCATCCACCAGCCAAGGAACAGTTCTTTCCTCCAACAGCCTTCAGGACGAGCAAGCCTGCCAGCATCTTGGCTTTGGGCTTCCAACCTTCAGAATGCAAGGCAATATATTTCTGTTTTTTGGGTTTTTGTTGGTGTTGGTGGTGGTGGTGGTGGTGGTCGTCGTCGTGGGTCTTGAACTCTGGGCCTGGGCGCTGTCCCTCAGCTCTTCAGCTCAAGGCGAGTGCTCTACCACTTGAGCCACAGTACCACTTCTGGTTTTCTGGTGGTTAATAGGAGATAAGTCTCACGGACTTTCTTGCTTGGGCTGGCTTTGAACGGTGATTCTCAGATCTCAGCCTCCTGAGTAGCTAGGATTACAGGTGTGAGCCACTGGCGCCCGGCTTATTTCTGTTGTTTAAGGCACACCCTTTTTGGGCGTTTTGTTACTGCAGCCCTAACACACTTAACCCACAGGTGTTAAAAGAGAAGCCAGTCCAAAGCCCCCTGGTGTTTCTGAATAGCTTTCCTGGTCTTTCACATCTGTAGCTGCTATGCAGTCTCCTGATCTCTGAACCCCTAACTTCTCCATCCCTAGCTTGCTTGGTTTCTGTTTTTCCAGCACCTTCCTTTGGAGAATAAGACATTAGTGCATCTCAAAGCCATTTTTGTTGTGTTTGCGCCCATATTGGGGCTTGAACTTAGGACCCGAGTGTTGTCTCCCAGCCTTTTCACCTTAAGGCTGGAGCTCTACCACTTGAACTTGTTGGTTAATTGGAGATAGTCTCACAGACTTTTCTGCTTCAAACTGTGGTCCTCAGATCTCAGCCTCCTGAGTGGCTAGAATTACAGGAATGAGCTACTTACTGGTGCCTGGCAGATCTAGGGGCCAGGGCCCTACTCTACCCTCCAAGTTAGAGTAAGTAAGCATCCTGGCTGTTCTGGGGCATAACGCTTTGAGGAATAAATCTAAGGCAGTCCTGGGCAAACGGGCAACTGGTCACCGTCCTTCAAGTTTGTGGCTCTTAAAAAAAATATTTTATCCAACTAATGATTGCTGTTTTTCTAGAGGAAAGCCAGTCCCCATTAAGAACTGGGTTTATGTAGCTCTAACTTGGAAGTGCCAGACACCTGGCTTCCTGAAGAGAACCTTCCAGACCTATTTCTTAATGTCACATGCTCTGCTTCTTCCCACCCAGGTTGCTTCTGGAGAGCTCTGCCCTTTCCTGCCCTCCCCCAGCTCTGCCCACCCTATTTTTCAACATTACTGCTTTTAATCTCCTTTACCATCCCCTTTTCAAAAACTTCTTTCCTGATTTAATTACTATTCCTCTTAATTCAGTTTCATTCTCTTGATTGTCGTTAAACTCTTAAAGTTGTTTGCCCAAAGAATTTAATGGCCAGGCCCTGTGCTTAGAGATTAATGGTGGTCATTTTGCCTTCGAACACAGGTACTTTCTTACTTCTCTTTAATTGTCTTAGCGGGGAAGGAAAAGGACCATCCTTCTTCCCGTGACTTCTTGGAGAGTAAACACTGCTTGTGGCTTCCTTTTCAGAGAGAGAAAGCCAGGCCTCTGAACATTTTCTTGACCATTCTACTGACCAATCTCATCAGCATCTAGGCATTAGCCAGGCAACTCCAGGCTCCTCCAATGGGCTCCAGCCATGAACATTTCTAGTGCTTGTGACTGAGAGATGTGTTCTTGCCACTGAGCTCAGAATGGGAACAGAGGCTGCCTCTGCCCCAAGCATTCTGCTCAGCAAGGTTACAGCCAAGGCCGTGGCTTAAAGGAGCAGGCACACTTTGAGCTGAAACTTCCTGTCCCTAGGATGTCCTCCTTGGGAAATAAGAGTTGTCTGCCTGTGTGCTCCTGTCTGACATCCTCTCTATTGCTGCCCTTTGACCTTTAAGAGAATTCCCCCCAGACTCAACCCTTATTTTTCCACAGCTCAGTGACTCCCGCATCTCCTCTGGTTTCATGTGTAGACCCTTGCCAAGTGGTTGCAAAGGCAGAGGGGAGACCCAGCGCAGGCTGCCTACTTTGTTAGGGAGTGCAGTGGACCGCCCTGTGTGGGTGAGAAGCAGGAAGTGTGGGTTCCATGGGACTCCTCCAGGGTCTAGGAAATTAGTGAACATGGAGTCTCCTGGCTCACCCAGCTCTGAGCCCAGTTCCATGCCTATGGGCAATCAGGTGTAACTCCATCAGAAAAAGAAATAATAAGCTCAAGCGCCTGTTAGCTCATGCTACTCAGGAGGTTGAGATCTGAGGATTGCGATCGGAAGCCAGCCTAGTCAGGAAAGACCGTGAGACTCTTATTTTCAGTAAATTATCAAAAAAAGCTGCAAGTTGAGCTGTAGCTCAAGTGGAGGAGTGCCAGCTTTGAGCAAAAGAAGCTCAGGGACAGTGACTAGGCCCGAGGTCAAGCACAGGACTGGCAGAATAAAAAAAAAATAAAAAATAAAAATAACAAATGAAAGGAGAGAGCTGACTTTATGTGAGGAATACGTGAATAATTTCAAGGAAAAGAATTCATACAGTTCTTGGCCCATACTATAAACTGTTTTGCATTGGGTAGTATTGGGTCCTATATAAGTCACAGAATCTCTAGCTCGGAGGTCTGAAAAGGGAGTTGGAGATCTCTAGGTCCTTCTTCCCACCCTCTCTTAGCTTTTGGCCTGGCATCTTGCTTGGATTACTCCAGTGATGGGGAGCTCACTGCTCTTGAGGAGCCCCCTCCTTTTGAGGACTACTCTGTAGGTGGAGATAGGCTCGCAGGCCTGCAGGGGACGGGAAAGCGGCCCCCCTCCCCGACAGTTCCCATTATGCAGGCTATCACTAAGAGATAATTCAACACCCAAGTCAGTGACTTACAGTGGGGCCTCCAGACCTCGTGTCCTCTCCACCCCTGTTCTTAGAGTCCCTAAGGCGATGATGTGGTGGGTTGAAAGGAAATACAGCTAATTCAGACAAGGTTTATGGACAAAGCCTGGAAGACCATGGAGGAACCTTTGAAATCACCCTTTCCCTGGGTTCACAAGGATCATAAATGATACCATCCATCTCTGGCTATTCATGCTCATTAAATGTCAGCATACAGAGATTAGAGCTCATGAGAGCCTCCATCCCCATTACCCGGGCCTGCTGGGCTCCGTTTATGATGAAAAAGGCCCTGGGGTGTTTAATGAACTGTCTGATTTGTCTAATAAAATCCTCCCTGGCCAGCTGATGTGAGCATGTCACATGCTCTCGTATTATTGGGGGCAGGACCAGAATGCCTTCCCAGTCCCCACTGTGTTGTTCCGTTTTTATTTGAAGGAAAAAGCTTGAGGGGAAAGCAGATTTTATACTGTAAAGGTACGTCAGTACCTGGATGTGAGGAGTTAGAACTGTGCTGTCTTCTCAAAACAGGCTTGGGATCATTTCAGGCTAAGAAAGGAATTGAGTTCACAGCTCAGCTCATCATGGGTCTATACTAATCTCCTAAGAATTAAGATTTGTGAGACAGTGGATTTTCACATCAGGCGTCTGTAGAGTAACATAATGCTGAGCTCGTTTTCACTCTGTGCTGACCAGATTTTTATCTTACTTTAATGATAAATGTTATAGATGTGTCTGAAAGGCCACAACAAGATTGGGCCTTAAAATTTAACTTGATACTAGGCTCTGGTGGCTCATGTCTGTAATCCTAGCCATTTAGGAGGTTGAGGTCTGAGGATCATGGTCAAAGCCAGCCTGAACAGGAAAGTCCATGAGACTCTTAACTCCGCTTAACCGCCAAAAAGCCAGAAGTGGAGCTGTGGCTCAAGTAGTAGGTAGCGTTGAGCATAAAAAGTTCACAGACAGCACCTAGGCCCTCAGTTCACCAGCAATGGTACAAAAACAAATAAAAAACAAAAGCCCAATGCTCTTGACCTTGGCCTGTCTGGAAGTTGAGTACACTGCCCTCACCACCCCTTCCTAAGAGTTCTCCGTCCCCATCCAGTGATTCGCTGCTGGCACTATGATTGGCCAGCCTTTCCCCACATCGTGAGTGACTGGGCCTTAATCACCTTTCTGTCATATGGATGAGACATTGGAGCCCAGCAAAGGGGGCTCCAGGCCATACCCCTTGAGAGCCACCCGCCAGCTTCTGTGCACATGCGCCTCGCCCGTCCACCTTGTTCTCTCCCCTCCAGTGTAAGTCCTGCCTTCCAGCCTTTGTTGAAATTGGGATCCTGGGCTCAAGCACCCTTCCTGCCTTAGCCTCCTGGAATAGCCGAGTCTATAGGTACAAGTCACCATGTCTTGCAGGTTCTAATGATTTAATCATCGAATTATCAGCAAATATTTCTCCTCTTCTTCCTCCTCCTTCCCTCCTCTTCTTCCCTCCCTTCTCTTCCTTCTTTCCCTCCTCCTCTTCCTCCTTCCCTTCTCCTCTTCTTCTGCTTTCTCTTCCTCCTCTCCCCTCTCCTCCTCCCCCCTCCTCCCCCTCCTCTTTTTCCCTTTCTCTTCCTCCTCCTTCCTCTTCCTGCCCTTTCTCCTCTTCTACTTTTTGTTCTAGGATTTGACAAAACTCAGCCTTGTGCTTGCTAGGCAGGTGCTCTAGCTCTTTGAGCCACCCTCCTTTGCTTTATTTTTTGATAGGGTCTTGTGGTTTTGCCTGTAGCCCTTCTTGCAACTTGGTTCTCAGGTGTAGTTGGGGTCTTGATCCTCTCAGTCTCTGCTTCCTGAGTAGCTGGAATTATAAGTATGTGCAACCATGTGTGGCCTTCTTCCTCCTCCTTCCTATTTATTTATTTAGAGACAGAGTCTCACTATATTGGCCAGGCTGGACAGACAGGATCCTCCCATCTCTGCCACCTGCTAAATGCTTCTTTGAGGATAGAATGTGTACATATTTGTTCCTAGCTATGGTTTTAGCATGTCTGATTGTGCTTTGTGGGGTACAGGTTTGTGGGGCACAGTGTGATAACTTGGTATGTATGGCGTGAAATCAAAGTGGTTAGTATTTTCATCTCCTTCCACACAAAATCGCCATGCCTACGGTGGGTGCAGTGATTACCCCATACAAGTCTTTGGCCCTGACTGGCCTCCCTGGAGACCAAGTAGTGCTGGAACAGTGGCGCAGGGTTTCAGCTGAGGAGCTACTTTTCTCCCAGGAGGGAGAAAAGGGTTTTTTTTTTTCTTTTTGTTTTAACTCTGAGGTTCTGGGAGAAGGATTCACCTCATTTTCTTCCTTCTATCTTAGGTTTTGAAGTCCTCTTGGGATGCCCCCCTCTCTGTTTAGAAAAAGAAACCATTAGATCTTAGGGGTGGAAGTATATAATAGCAACAGGGTTAGGGGGGCGGGAGCAGGAAAGAAGGGGTCTAGGGAGGCCGAGTGCTCACCTAAGGTACCAAAGCCAGACTGGAGAGAGAGAGAGGGAGAGAAGGAGAGGGAGAGAGAGGGAGGGGGGAAGAGAGGGAGAGAGAGTGTGCTTCCTTTTGTGTGTCTGATCACCAAGGGGTCCAGTCACATCAGCCCCTCCTCCGGCCCTTCTGATGATCAGGCCATCCAGTGGATGGGCAAGTTGAGACCCACCCAGATGCAGATGCTCCCTGGAGGTCTCTCCTGCTCCCCACACAAGGTGAACGGGGCGGGACCTGCAGGGCGGGCCTGCAGGAGACCAGGTCTCTGAGGCGCCGTTGGTACAGGGAGGCCGCCCTGCAGGCAGAGCTCCACCCCCAGGTTCTCTCTCTGTGTCCTGCGTTCCGCAGGTGGCCCTCCATGATTCACTGTGGCTGTGGCTCTGGGCAGTAACCACAGTGGTGGATTTTTATGTCTCTCTCCACTGAGTTCCTCCTGGGGAGATGGTCCTAAGGCCTGCCTGTGACCTCAACACTGAGGCCTGACCGTTCTCAAGATGCACACAATGACCCCTGCTCCCCAAGCACGATATTAGAGCCCTGCTCCGGCTCACCTGGCCACCCATGTATATACCCCATGTCCTCCACGTGAGGACGATTAGCTCCACCAGGGAAGGCCACTCACTTTCCCTCTCTGTACCTTTGCTCTAGCCCTTCCTTCTAGCTTGTCCCTGTTGGGGAAAATACTCTCTTCATTGTGCTTTTTTTGTTGTTGTTGGTCATGGGGCTTGAACTCTGGGCCTGGGTGCTGTCCCTCAGCTCTTTAGCTCAAGGCTAGTGCTCTACCACTTGAGCCACAGTGCCACTTCCAGTTTTCTGGTGGTTTATTGGAGATAAGAGTCTGATGGAGTTTCCTGCTCGGGCTGGCTTTGAACTGTGATCCTCAGATCTCAGCCTCCTGAGTAGCTAGGATTACAGGCGTGAGCCTCATTGTGCTTTTAAAAACAATGATTTGTTTTTAAAGCAATGTGTATACATAACATAAAACAACATTTTAGCCATTTAAAAATATACGATTCCGTGGCATCCAATGCCCTCAACTGTTGTGTAACCACGGAACTCTTCTTCATCTTTTAGAACTATAAATTCCATACCCATGACATGAGGGTGTTCCTCTCCCCACTCTCCCACAGGTGCCCAGCCCCTGGCAATCTAGCAACCACCTGCATCCCTCCGGTCTGAATTTGTCCACACTGATAGGAGAGGACACAGACACTATTGGTCCTTTTGTGACTGTCTTAGTGCAGTTGGCATAATATCTTCAAGGTCATCCAATGGGAAGCATGCACCAGTATTTCCTTCTATTAAGGCAGAATGATATTCTATTGTGTGCATACATTTTGTTCACATGTTTCCATGCATGTTGGTGGGCTTGGGTTAATTCACCTTTTGGGCTCTTGGGATTTAATTTGTGGGCCAGCATGTGGTCTGCTCTGGAGTAAATTCCACATGCACTTCTGTTGTTGCTCACTAGTGTCCAGTCAGTGCCTGCCTGTTAGATCAAGTGGTTTGATCATGTTGTTCAAGCTCCTAGTTCCTTACTTATCTTCTGCCTGACTGTTCTAGTCATTATTTAATTATCATATTTTATTGTCATATTTAATTAGCATGCATTTGATTAGCATGTTTTTGATTGTCCAAAATGTTTCACAAAAACACGTTTTCCTGGGTGGGAGGGTGGCTTAGTGGTAGAGCGCTTGCCTTGCATGCTCGAGGCCCTTGGTTCGATTCCTCAGCACCACATAAGCAAAAAGAAAAAAGCCGGAAGTGGCGCTGTGGCTCAAGTGGTAGAGCACTAGCCTTGAGCTGAAGAGCTGAGGC
>NW_012267283.1:10036200-10076647 GCF_000151885.1 Dipodomys ordii | reverse complement strand
TTTTCCTTCCTTCCCTCCACCTCTCTCCTTCCTTCCCTCCCTCCTCCCTCCCTCTTTCTCCCTCGTTTCCTCCTTCCCTTCCTTTTTGCAATGCTAGGGATTGAATCCAGGGCCTTGGGAATCAAGAGTTAATTATTGAACTCTCCAACTGATATTGTAGAATGACTTTAATCTCAAAATGTTGCCAATTTTTGCTTTATTTTGACTGTCTGTTATTGGGTGCACCAATTCCTTTCTCATTCCTAATGTGCCTGTGTAAATGCCAGCACTCTCTCTGTCCTCTCCTTTGCCTCCCAGACCCCAGGCAGCTCTTCTCCTTTGCGCTCACTGTAACTTCCACATCCTTCTAAATGCCACTTCCTGTTCTACTGGTCATCTTCCCAATTGGTGTGTCTCTGGACACAGAATTGAGTCCTGTATGACTGCATCTCTCTCTAGAACCTGGCAAACTGGTGCAGTCTCTAGTCCATTAGCAAGCACCCAGTGAATGTTTGTGGAATGCACATTTGTTACTGGAAACAATTGTTGTGTCACCTAGATTTTCTTCCTGGGACAAAAGTACTTATTATTCGCAGGACTTCTCAGCACCGTTCTGGTTTTTTGTAAGCTACCTTATGGCCTCCAAGTTCCTTCCCTTGCTGACCTTTTTTGGCCTGCCGCGAGGAGACAGGACAGGGCGTCCCTGCGCAGATGAGAGCACCCAGACCGAGAGAGGCTCAGTGCCTTCCAGGAGCAGGGCTGGAGCGCTGCCTTCCCACTGCTGCTTGTCCTGAAGTCACCCTCAGGCGAGAGATGCTGCCTGGCTTGCTCTTGGGTTCCCCCCTCACCTGCCCTGGGCAGCCTGACCCATGGCCTCAAGTCACGGGGAGAGTTGAGCCTGTCCTTCGGTGACACTGGCGAGAGGATCTTCGAGGATGAGGACGAGCCAGGCCTGACTCAGAGCCTCATCTGCCAGCCCCGGAGCCAGCTGTTCCCCCCGGCCACAACACTGGAGTCACGCCTGCCTTGGGGGATGACATCAGGTGGCGTGAAGGGTCCCATTACCATCCCTGGCATTCACTGGTGTCCCCAGTCCCACAGCCAGGGAGAGGAATGCAATATCAGCCTGGCACCAAGGGGTCTGAGCGAGCAGCTGACTCTCTGCAGGGAAAGCTGAGATGAAGCCCCAGGTTCAAGGCTGGCCGTCTGCCCCAGGACAGGGATTGCTTACCGTCTGACCCAGTGCTGGGTCAACGATCTGGCCCTGGCCCCCTGCAGCCTAAATTCTACCTTCTATCTCACTATGTGACCTTCACTAGTTCCCTGTCCCACCTAGAGCCTTGGCTCCCCCTGTTGGCTCAATGTGAGGTGTACAGAGAACAAGTTTTGTGGGGTCACCAGTTAAGTTTGGAGCCCCGTGTTGTTAAGGGAAGTATTTCTATAAGGATAAGTAGATGTCACACAACCATCTGCTGGGTCCCACCTCCCCCCTTCCTCACCACATCCTGAGATGACTTAGGACCTCCTCTCGAATTTTCTAGAAAGAATTTAGCTTTATTTGGGAATTGAAGTGATGAGCTGGACTGTTCATGGTCTGTCAGCGGAGGGACTCGAGCAGCAATCTTCACTTCTGGGACTCATGTGTCCTCAGAGGTATGAGATGTTTGGACCAGGGAGAATTTCAAAAACTTCCTTCTAGTTTTGATGCTGGGTTCCTTCCTAATGTTTCTAGGACTTAAACTTCATGTTCCCCTCTTGGGTCTCACAAGTGGACTGAATCAGAGTGATTGAGATGTGAAACAACTTTGCTATAGACCAGTTCAGCAGGACAAGACCTCTGACTGAACAGTGGCAAATGGTTCAAAATGCACAGCCTCACCCCATTTGTCAAGAAATACAGTCAAAACAGGGTTCTTAGGCTCATCTCTTGCCCACAGTAGAGGATTTAATGGGCAGTTATAAGAATGTGCAAATGTACCTCTACACACACACACACACACACACACACACACACACACACACACACACACACCCCCAGGGTAATATGTAGGTACTGGGAACACCAGAGCTTCTGGATGGTGCTTGTCCCTGAGTGCATGTCATCAGGGTAGGGTGGGATAGTGTCCTGGGCACCAGTCCCTTCTAGGATTGCCTTCATGGGAGAGCCATGATTTATTTCCCACCGACCTCGGGATTGTCCCAGGGGATTCCAGAGGCGTCATGGGAGCGGTGAGTACCCATTATCCTGGGGCCACCGGCCAGCCAGCCAGCCGATGTCAGTGTCTGCCACCACCACCTGCTGATTGGCAGCTGGCAACGGCCACCCGGGGCCCTCATGACATGTGGGTCATGTGAGAGACTTGGCAGGAAGCTGGTGCTCGCCGATTCCTGTGTTTGGGTGAGAAGCTGTGCTGTGGAGCCGTGGGCATGACCGTCAGGGGTTCACCTTCATATGCCAGAGACAGGTTTGTGCCAAGAGCCCTCCTGGGGCTCAGCCATCCTGTTCTGGGGGCTGGTGAGCCCTGCCACAGCCACCTCTTCTGGGAACAGTGATCACTTAGGTCATTGCTGGAAGAGCCTGGGCTCTTGATGCTGAGCTGGGCTGTGAGCTCACCCGGAGAGAGGAGAGGAGTGGGGAGAATAACGGCTTGGGAGGAAGATAGGAAGATTTAGCAGATATAAAATAAACCAGTGGACCTAGATACGTCAATGCACCTGACCAGGGAGACGTGACAAGAATGCCCATTAATCCATAAGGAGAAAAAAAGGGACAATACGATAGATTCTATTTTTATTTTATTTTATTTTTTGGGTCCGGTCGTGGGGCCTGAACTCTGGGCCTGGGCGCTGTCCCTCAGCTCTTCAGCTCAAGGCTTGAGCTCTACCACTTGAGCCACAGTGCCACTTCCGGCTTTTTTCTTTTTGCTTATGTGGTGCTGAGGAATCGAACCCAGGGCCTCAGGCATGCAAGGCAAGCACTCTACCACTGAGCCACCTTCCCAGCCCACGATAGATTCTATAAACTGAATGTAACTCAAGGAATTATCCTTCAGTTTTAGAAGATATCCTTCTGGCTTAAAAAACATAATACTGGGGATTGAACTTAGGACCTTGGGTTTGTGTAGACAGCGGCTGTACCCCTTAAGCCACAGCTAACACTCTTTGGTTTGTATTTTGTTTTTGAAATAGCTTCTTATTACTTTGTCCCAACTGGCCTTCAACTTGAGATCTTCCTGCTTATGCCTCCTGATCGTCAGACCTCAGCCTTCTGCATAGCTAAGATTATAGGCATGAGCTACCAGCACCTGGCTTTAAACATGGTTTTTAAAATCAGGTCACATAATTGACTGGCATAGCATTGGCTCTATGATCAAGGTTGAGCTTTTTAGGACATGGTACATGCATCATACATTGAGTCAAGCTTTGTAGACTTCTCTGGACACACTGGTGTTACATACTGGGAAAATTCCTGGACTAATATGGATTAGTATAATCTCAACTTTGGTTTTCTCCTTTTAGAAAATAAAACAAGCTGAGCATTGGTGACTCAGGCCTGTAATCCTAGCTACTTAGGAAGCTGAGATCTGAGGATCTCAGGAAAATCTGCGAGACTCTTATCTCTAGTTAACTACCAGAAAGTCACAAATGGAGTTGTGGCTCAAAATGGTAGAGCACTAGCTTTGAGCAAAAGAGCTCAGGGACAGCATCCAGGTCCCTGAGTTCAAGCCCCATGACCTACAAAAATAAAAATAAATTAATAAAAATGGACGGGGTGGGGGGGAGAATTGGGTGGTGGGGGAGGATAGGAAGGGATGGGAAGGGGAAACAAAGGAGGAGGCTACAATGCTTGATAAGAAATGTACTCATTATCTTGCCCATGTAATTGTATGCGGTCGGCGTGGCAATTGTAACCCCTCTGTACAGTATTTTCACAAAAAATGAACACCCTGCTGATAATATTTGATTGTGGTGTGTGTGTGTGTGTGTGTGTGTGTGTGTGTGTGTGTGTGTGTGTGTGTGTATGTGCTGGTCCTAGTGCTTGAATTGAGGACCACTGTCCTTGAGATTCTTTTTGCTTATGGCTTAGGGCTCTCCCACTTGAGACACAACTCCACTTCCAGCTTTTCTTTTTGTGAATAATTGGAGATAAGAACGTTACAGACTTTCCTGCCTGGGCTGGCTTTGAACCATGATTCTCAGATCTCAGCCTCCTGAGTAGTGAGGATTACAAGCAGGAGCCACCGGTGCCTGACAGAAACCCTCTACTCTTCAGTTATCGTCTCCCAATCCCCCCGTCTTATCCTCCAACCCTAGGCTGCTCTCTGTCTTGTCAATCTGTCAATCCCAGACCTTCCATATGAGAATTGAAATACGAGCTGATTTTAGGTGCCTGACTTCTTTTCTGGAGCACGTTTCTAAGGTTCATGCCACTGTAACATGTATTAGAGTCTCATTCCTTTTTCCTGCTAACCAATCAATACTGGCCCATGGCACAAATATACCACATGTAGCTTACCCATTCATCACTTGATGGACAGCTGGGTTTTTCTACTTGGCTGTGAGCACTGGCAAACAAGGTTCTATGTAGAGGTGTGTTTCATTCTTTGGGGACATGTCCAGGAGTGAGCTGTAGGCGGATCAGTCACTTCTGTGTGTTTATGCTCAACCCCAATGTGACCCTCCTATGTTATGGTCACAGTGGGGCTCACTGTCCACCTGTCATTCTGGCCCATGCATCCAGGAGTCCACACTTCCATCTGCATTGTTGTTTTCCCTGAGTCTCTCATCTTATTGGCTACCAAAGGCCCAGTCAGAATGTTATTTCCTTCTTATCCAGGGCTGTCTTTGGTGGAGGCCAGATTTTGCTGAGTTATAACACAAAACCTTTTCTGCCTTAAAACTGCAGGCTTTTGTGTCCAAGTCTTTCTGCCTATCTTAGATTATACCCCTTGGGCTTTCTCCAGACTGGCTTTGTGTGTGTGTGTGTGTGTGTGTGTGTGTGTGTGTGATGGGGAAGGCTTCTTTTATACTCCAAGTGCTTTGCACATAGAAGACCCTGCAGACATGTTCGATGTCCTCTGTGATTGAATTATCCCGAGATGGTACCTCTGTGTCCCATACGGCTATCGACAACCCTTCACCTCTTCTCAGTATGAAAATGCACTCTCCAGACAGTGCTCAGGGACAAGGTGAAGCTGCCGCCTTCCCTTCCTCTGGCCTGTTCCTCCTGTCTCCAGTCTGCCATGGGCATCTCAGCCTCTTCCTCATGTTTCCAGCTAAAATCGAATGAATTTACTCTGAAAAAACAAGATTATACATTTGGATCCTGACTTCTTTGAGCATGGTTCATGACTTTGAAATTTATAAACACAGACAGCTGTCTTCCCAGATGACCTGCCAAATCATATTCCCTTAGAAAGCAGAGCTCAATTAGATGCTTAGAGCAGGGCGTAGGGCAGGGGATGAGCTGACTTCCTGCCCTGTACAAGGTAGGAGGCACCCTTGACAAATGCCCATCTGCTCTTAGTTCAATATTTCCAATCACAAGTAAATACCTTCTTCTCCAGACCCCTCGAAGGGTAGGGAAACTCTCTTCTTCATCTTCTTCTTCTTTTGGTGGTATTGAGGTTTGAACTCACAGCTTCACATTTGTGTGCTATCACCTGGACCAGGCTTCCAACCCATTTTTGTTGTGATTTTTTTGCCAGTCCTGGGGCTTGAACTCAGAGCCTGGGTGCTGTCCCTGAGCTTCTTTTTGCTCAAGGCTAGCACTCTACCGCTTGAGCCACAGCACCATTTCCAGCTTTTTCTGTGTATGTGGTATGGAGGAATCAACCCAGGGTGTCATGCATTCTAGGCAAGCACTCTACCACTAAACCACATTCCCAGCCCTGTTGTGATTATTTTTGAATGGGGTCTTGCTCCCCCCCCCCCCCGGGCTGGCCTGGACTTTGATCCTCCTATTTAGGCTTGTTGCTTTAGTGAGGATGATAGGCAAGTATCACTATGCCTGCAGAAATGGGGGTTTTGTAATCATTTTACATGAGCTGGTCTCAAACCTCAGTCCTCTTGATCCCCACCTTTCAAGTAGGTAGGACTGCAGGTGTGAACCACCAGTGCCTAACTGGAAAACCCTTGACACTGAACTCAAAGCTCTCAAGCACTGAGCTTGGATTGGCCTCTTCAGTCTCCTGATTGCCTCCACTCACTTATTCCAGCACCACCCTTCAAATTTTGAACACAAGACCATGGCTTTGGTATATGTTATCTAGATAGAAGAACCCCAGTTCCATCCGTTCTCAATGCTTTGTACAAAATGGTAAAAATAATAGATGGTCGGTAATTATAGTAGTTCACTCCTTTTGTCTGTGGCATGTTCCAAAACCCTAGTAGGTGCCTAATACTGCAGATAATGCTGAACCCTGTGTACCCCCCAAAGTCCTGCGGAAACTGAGATGGCTGTCCAGAGGCCCGCAGGTACGTGGTGTATCCAGTGTGGATATGGTGAATGAAGGGAGGGCTGAGAGGAGCCATGGGAGCTTTTATCATGCTTCTCAGAGCGCTATGCATTAAAAAAACTTATGAGTTGTTTATGAAATGTTCCAGATATTTCTTTTTTTAAACAAGGAAACTCAAAATGAAGAAAGCAAAATTATAGATAAAAGGATTAGTGAATTAGGAATACTTCCAATTAAAAAAAATAATAGACTGGATCTGGGGGGCTCATGCTAATAATCCTAGCTGTGCAGGAGGCTGAGATCGAAGAATCGTGATTTAAAGTCAGCCCCGAGGCAGAAAAGTCTAGGAGTCTCTTATCTCCAATGAACCAGCAAAAAGCCAGAAGTGGAGCATTGGCTCAAGTGAAAGAGCCCCAGCTTTGAAGGTTAAAAACTAACGAAGGGACAGATCCCAGGCCCCGAGTTCAAGCTCTATTACTGGTGTGCATGCATGCACACACACACACACGTGCACTAAACATATTAGTGATCTAATGTCAAACAAGACAATATTAAATGTGCCCTCTTTCATATCTAATTATTCAGCATTTAGCATGTACCAGGCATTGTGCCAAGCACTTAACAGAGCATAACCCTTTGCTCTCATAATAACTGTGAGGCCCATGATCCATGTGACAGATAAGGAAACAGGCGTAGAGATGATAAGCACCCTGGCCGACATCTTGTAGCATCCGGTGCAGATGGTTTTGAATGCAAACGTCTTCTTGGAGCTCAGGGGAACTGGTCTGTGGGCTGGTTGTAGAGGGCTGGCTCCGTGGGATGGAGAGTCAGGAGACATGGCTTCCACTCCTAAACTGGGACATGCCCCTGCACACACCATTCCTCCGGCCTAAATCAGCAGCAGGCTGAGCTAGAACCTGTGGACCTTGCTTGGCCTGTAATGTCAGCATTTCCAGCCTTGGAAAGCTCTAGATTCTCTGGTCTCACAGCCTGCAGGCTTCCTCCGTGGCCTCCATTCTGTCTAGATAACAAATGCGTTCCCCTCTTCTAGTGCTGGTCCGTCTGTGAGAGCACTCCAGGGGGAGTCCTGGCTCCTGTTTCCTAGACGCATGCGCAAGTCTCGGTCCTGGGAACTTCTGCAGGTTGGACACTTGTTTCTTGCAGCACCTGGCAGAGGCGGGGCCGGGCGGGAGGACTGTGGGGTGGTGGCGATGCCGTGTCACCTCACCTCTGCTAGGTGGCGCTGCAGCCCGCGGGAACGGAGCCCCAGCGCCGCGGGTCCTGCAGGTGGACGCACGCAGCCCTCCCCTCTGGGATGGGCCTTTTCTCTGCTATTCCTGGAGACCTAGGGAACTGGAGGCTTCTTCTCCCCCATGCGCCTGAGAATTGAATCTCTTTCCTTAAGTTTTTGGAAGAACCAAAGTGTGTTTTGTTCCTCCTTCATGATAAACATGAACTGAAATTATGGCATGTAGTTGTACCATTTAAATGACTGAGGATTTAAAATTAGTAATCCCTAACCTTGGCCAGAGCATAAAGCGAGGGTTTTCATTTATTACCAGGTGAGTGTAAAAAAAAAGTAGAATCTTTCTGGAAGGAAATTGGACAATATGTAGCCTAAGCAAAGTACAGACTGATGATAATTTCTCTTTTGTCTGAGTGCTCAGACACATAAAGCTTTAAGGTCCAGGGTCATAATAAGAGAGTTTATTCTAAATACACCAACAATTAATCTGAAATAGTGACATGGTTAAGTAAATGATGGCCTGACCATGTGACAGAATATTATGCAGCCATTAAAAAGTCATCTGCTAAACTTGCCACATTGTATATCCTCTCCAGTTCTTGCTTCCTTATTGGTAAAGTGAGGATAATAACGTTGCTTTTCTTGTGGGATTGTTACAGAGATTAAAAACATATTTAGAAGGTTTAAACAAACTATTTTATTAGTATTTATTAGTGCTGGGTAGGGAATAAGGATTTAATAAATGTTAGCTTTTGTCATAAGATATTTATCAAAGAAAGACTGGAAGGAAATGCAGCCCGATATTAATGATGGCTAATGTCAGGTGCTAGAATTTAATATTCTTCTTAACATTCTTTTATAAAGTGTGCATAAAGCAGAAGTTTTTAAAATTGAGCATCTATTATGTAATCTTAGACCATAGTAAGTGCCGAGTAAAAGGCAGAGAAATATTTTATTTTTCCTTATTCTATTACTTTAAATTTTCATAACAAACATTTATTAATTTAAACAGCTGGGTGCCAAAGGCCTGTAGTTTTACCTACTTCAGAGGCTGAGAACAAGAGGATCATAGTTTAAGGCCAGCCCAGGTTGAAATGTTTGTGATATCCCTGTCTCAGTTTATAGTTGGGACAGTGGAACATACCCTTATCCAAAGCTATGTGAGAGGCTATATTTGGGAAGCTCACAGTGCCAGGCCAGCCTAGGCTGACAGTCAAGCCCACAAGAGCCCATCTCTATACATGGAAGCTGGATGTGGTGAAACCACCTGAGAGCCTAGCAACGGTAGGAAGGAAGCCTAAAAAATGAGGCGAATCTCAGCTGGAGATAACCAGTGCGAAACAGGGCTGGGCGTGTGGCTCAGCAGTATAGCACCAGCCTAACAAGGCCCAGAGCTTCAAACTCCTAGTTACCCGCCCTTCCCCCGCCCCCCAAAGCTATTTACTGTAGCAAAAAATGCGGCAGCGGAAGTGCTTTGTCTCCATTCATCCATTAGCCAACCCTGAAACGAGTTCTGTGCCAGGCATGGTGCCAGCCACCAGGCTAGATGGCAAGGCCATCTTTCCCCTTCTGCAGAGAAAGACCGCAGTTATCATTCCGGCCCTGAGCCCATTCTGCTGTAACTCTCCCTTCTCCCCCCTTTTTTGGAGAACCTGTGCCTTCTGTGACTCAGTAGTTTTCTCTTTCGCCATTTCTTCCTCAGACTTTCCTTTTTTCACAACAAATTCCATGACTGTTGAACCCGCCTTCCCCTGATTCTGTCCCAGGCCGCACTCTCCCTTTCCATCCAAAACAAACAGCACTCCGCACCTCCCCTGAGAATGGAGTCAAGATTGCTGATCAGAATCACTCCTGCCTCTTTTCAGTGTAAATAAAAAGGAAGCATATGAGTAAGCTGGGATTGAAGCCTGAGAGGAAAGGATGACTAGTGTGATGAAAGATATGGGGAAATGTGACTATTTTGGAAGACTAGAAAACAGAGCGGGCCTCCTCAAGGCACACACCTCCCAGCCAAATCAAGTCCAGATGGGGTCAGAGGTCATCACTGGGGAAATCGGAGGGAGGAACCCAGGACGGTATCTTTCCAGGTTGGGGAATAGCTTCAGATACAAACTTAAGATACAGGAAGGCTTATGCATCTAAAGAATCATAACACTCCCTCTCAATCAGCTAAGTCCCAAACAAAATGGGTGGTGAACATATTTTACAAGATTTATGACCAAGATCAATATCTTCAAGATAGCAAAAGTCCCTATAAATCCATCACAAATAGGCAAAGTTAGAAGTGACAGACTAGGAGAAAGTTTTTGTAGCAGATAAAGTATTAGCTGAATCAATATGGAAAGAAAAAAAAGAGAGAAATAATGCATCAGTAAACTAGCAGAGGAAAGAGGTTGTTTCTGGAGAAGGAATAAAAAAGACTGAAGAGGATTCTCAGCCTCATCAATGACCAGGGAAGTTCAATTCTTCCTCCTCCTCCTCCTCCTCCCTCTCCTCCTCCTCCTGCTCTTCTTCTTCCCCCTCTTCTTTATTCCTCTCTCCTTCTTCCTCTTTCTGCTTTTCCTCTCCTCCACTAGGAAATTCCTTTTTGGAATTGGGGGTACATGGCTATCCCTCCAGCATTCAGGAGGTGGAGTCAAGAGGATCTCAAGTTCATGGCCAGTCTTGACTACATAGCAAGATGCTCTCTCAAAAAAAAATTCAAAAAAAATTCTGTTTCACTCAGAAAATTGTCAAAAAAAAAAAAACAACTTGGCTAAGAAGAAACAAAGTGCAGTAGATCTGTGGAGAGCAGGTAATCCCCAACCTTCTCATGGCTGAGGACTAAGTCAATCACTGGCTCTTCTGAAATGCAATTTGGCAGTGAATTAAAAAAAACAAGGTATCCCTTTTTGTCCAGCAGTTTTGCTTCAGGGAATAGATCATCAGGAATACCCATGCGTGTACACAGAGATGTGTGCACATGTGTATATATTCTTGGCTGTAGTGAGTACCTGTTTGAACATGAAACGGATGTATGAGCATTAATAGTGCACAGGAGTTTTACCTGAGCTGTTGGAAGGGCTTGGGAATACCTCAGATATCCAATAAGGGAAGATCAGTAAATAAATGTATATCATTTATTTACTGATCTTCCCTTATAGCCTCTTCATGGAATACTATACAGCTTGTAAAATGAATGAGGTAAATTTATGGTCCAGAAAGGAAGATATGTTCATAAGAATTAAAAGTTGATGCCCCAAATCATCACTTTCAAAATTACCTTGTAGTGCTGTGCGTAAGCTGATTCCTTTCGGGCAAACAAAAAGGATGTCCCCCACGGTCAAGTCCTCTGTGGAGAGGGGTGGACGGGACCCTGCCGGCCAGGGCTGACCCTTGACTGCTGGCAAAGCTGACAGGCAGCCCTGGTCCCAGTATTCCCTCTTTACATGAAACAAAACAAAAACAAATCAGCGATTACTTGTAGAAGGTGGCCTGGCTGAAACTCAGCCCTATCCATTTTGAAACATGTGGGAAGAAATGCCTCACTCCATTCCTCATCCCTTCCCTTCCTCCCTTATACAACTACCAGGAGTTTGTTATCTCCGTATCGCCCATCACTGTGGCTCATCTGGGTCATGCCACTCACACATAATTGTGCTAATCCCTTTCAGGAAAAACATCTGCCCAACCTACCTCCCACGGCAGGCCTGCCTGTCCTTCACAGCTCACTGCCTCCATGGAGTTGTCTACAGTGTGAGAGAGCAAGCGAGAACGAAAGATCGGTCTGACAGTCTGGAGGCCGAACTGTGGCCCTTCCATCTTCTTGCTGGTGTGAAACTATGCCATTAAAAAGAAAAGATCCTAAGCAAAGGTGGCGAGGGAGGAAAGCAGGTGGTTTGGACATGGAGAGGATTCTTCCAGACTGCGCTTGATCTAGAATCTCCTCCACCAACCAAGAGATTGGAGTTTGAAAAACTGTGGATGAGTTCATTTGTTGTTCGGTCATACATCTGCCAGCAGTTATTAAAATGAACGTGTTACTTGGGTTGGGGGGTGTTGCTCAAGCGGTAGAGCACCTGTCTAGGTAGCACCAAGGCCCTGAGTTCAAACCCTAGTAGTGCCCAAAGTAAAATGGACATACCCACGGCTGCATCATGACACTGCATGGGGTCTAATGAATATATGGCTTTGGATTAGACTTACCCCATCCACAGAGCATTGTGTTCTCACCGCTTTCAACTTTGAAAACTATCCCTGGCTTTCATCCTCTCATGAAAAATGTGTAATCATTTAATTCAGTACCACCCCTCTTTATAAAGGGCAGAGTGTGCGTTAATTTGATCTGAAGCTGGGTAGATGCCTTTTTTTTTTTTTGGTGTGTATATTTTTAATACGTTTTTTTATTGTGAAAATACTAAACAGAGGGATTACAGTTACATGAGCAAGGTAATGAGTACATTTCTTATCCAGCATTGTTGCCTCCTCCTTTGTTTCCCCCCTACCATCCCTTCCCTCCCACCTCCTCAACTACACTTCCCCCCATCCAACCACCCCCCTTCCCAAATTGTAAAGTTGGTTTTTGGACATAGCATCTTGTACATCTCATTGTTGCAATGGGTCCACCTGTATCTCTATTTAAACAATTTGTTTTTTCCCTTCCCCTCCCCAAATTATACCAACATCAAATACAGTGAAAACAGGGTTATACCGTGGGGGAGGAACATACAAAGCAACAAAAATCACATGGTATCTTATAAATACATTAGAAACTAGAGCAAGAAAGAAAAAAACACGTGTGTCCCTATCTTGGGGTTCATTTTGCTTAACATCATCTTATCTGGTCATATGTATATAGCTTTTGACCATTTGTGCTTGTCCCAGACATATACTAGGTATTGCAAATAAGGGAAACCATGGGACCTATGTTTCTTTGGGCCTGACTTACTTCACTTAATATAATTTTTTCCAAGTCTTTCCATTTCCTAACAAATGGGGTGATGTCATTCTTTCTGTTGGAGGCATAGAATTCCATTGTATGGTAGATGCCTTTCTACATCTACAGAGTTCCATATTTCATGGCTAAACTGGAGGTTTGTGTATCCTCTGGCTCTAGGCACTGTCTCTTTTAGGAAGGTCCCTACTGCCCACAACAGGGTGTCTGGATCCCCTGGAACCTATGGGTTCTTCATCATAGACATTTCAGCTTTGTGTCACAGCTAGAATAGTTATTCTCAAAAAACAACGAGTGGGGAAAGTAGATGCTGTTGAGCTGGGGAAGGGGAGAGTTCTAGAGGCTCATGCTGGGTGTGTGGTTAGAAAAGCATATTCAGTTATTACAGCATCATTTTAGGTCTGGAAAATGCAAAAATAGCCAACTTATTCTTAGTCAAAACTGTAAGATGTAAGACAGTGAAATCTTTATGGTTGTTGAGGGGCACACAAAAGATAGAGTAAGAAAGCATTCTATATTTGTTTTTAATTGACCCATTTAGATCAGACCTATTTTATGGAGTACAGTGCAATATGTTGATACATCTCTACCTTGAATAATGTTCAAATATGAGTAAGCGGGTCTGTTTCCGCAGACATTTATCATTTCCTTGTGGTGAACACAATCAAAATAATTAATGGTAGATTATTTTAAAAAACAAAACCAAGACATTATATTACTAAGCACCTCAGAATTTCTCTTTATCCAACCATCACTTAGCACTCATTGATCAACTGTTTTTCATTACAAAGCATTCTAAATCAGCCAGTAAAAGATAAAACTATATTGGAAATCAAGCCTACGCTACAACGGAGAATAGTCTAAAATAAACATTTAATTGGAGGAGCTGCAGGAAAGCAGGAATACCATCAAGAGAATGAAAATGACATAAAGTAAGTGACAAGAAGTCAGAAAGAAAATGGCTGACACTGTGGACAGACGAAGGAGAATCAATGTATAGAAGTGAGGGGATTTCTAAGGAAATTGAGTTTCTCTACAACAGATAACTTTGGATCAGGACTCTTCTACAAAAGCAAAAATATTGTTTGAAGTAGTTCTTTTATGCACAAAGCATAATTTTTTTAAAAAAATGTTGCACAAATGGAGACATTCTCAAGTATTACATTTGTGATACTGCCAAATTTTACTTGGAGATAAACTTGAATTAAAATATCAGAAAGTGTCTTTTTTACCTTGTATATAAAACTAAAGTCAAGGGTCAAACTGATGTGTTAACAACACCAAGTTTCTTTGTTGTCTGCAGAAGAACCAGTCATTATTCATTTTGCTTTGAGTTGTAACAAATCTACCAAGGACCTGGATTTATTTATTTATTTATGCACAATTGATGTTAGATATTTGAATAAGAAGTGTGGCTTTCCAAAAGCCTTGTAGACTATCATCGAAGCCAATGATGGTTTTGAATCTAGACCTAAATTATTTGAAGTTGATGAATGGAATTGGAAAACAAAATAGTTGATAAGTGTGTCCTGACAATACTTTAGCAGTGCTGGGCCTAAATAAGGAGCATTTTTCAAAGGGAAATTTTAAAAAATATTCATCTGGCCGGGTGCCTGTGGCTCACGTCTGTAATCCTAGCTACTCAGAAGGCTGAGATCTGAGGATCTCGGTTCAAAGCCAGTTCAAGCAGGAAAGACCGTGAGACTCTTATTTCCAATTAATCACCAGAAAACTGGAAGTGGCACTATGGCTCAAGTGGCAGAGCACTAGCCTTGAGCTGAAGAGCTGAGGGACAGCACCCTGGCCCAGAGTTCAAACCCCATACAGAAAAAACAAACAAACAAATCCCACAACTATTTCTTAGGGTAGATGATCACTTCTCTGACTTCACTGGGATTTCAATCTTGCTTTCAAGAGAGTGATTTTTTAAAAAAAATACTAGGTAAAAGCTTTGGTTATTTGCTTTTCTCCATGAAAAAAACAAAGTGTAGACAGCAAGTTCTTCTGTTCTGCATGAAGTTTATTGACAGTCAAAGGGAAATTTATTAGGAGCAATCCTAAGGCCTATCGCAAAGATAAGGTCCACTGTGTGCATTGAAAAGTGGATCGAACTTTGAGTAGAATTTAGTATATTTGTTTGTGAGCCATATTTGAAATAGTATACTGAAACTGAAATGTGAGGTATATAAAGCAAATTATTGCTCATTGTGTTAAGATAGCAGATATTCAGACCGTCATTTCCTCCTACTCCTAGATACATTCTGTGTCTCTCTGTATCTCTTGGTGTGAGCTACAGAATGTTCAAACAAGATCTCCAGCACAGACTGGGACATTGTCTGGACTTCCCTTCTCTTCTTTGAGTCTTGATCTGGGAATGGTCCAGGTGGCCATGGGAAGAGACCAAAGGACATAGAGGGGGTGTACCCAGAAGGTGAAGATATAATGTCCGCAGACATAATGTCCGTGACTGGGGGTTCATGACTGCTCCTATTCATGTGAAGTGTTTGACTGCTACAATTCCTGGCATAACACACACATCCCAAATGATTTAGATTGCCAGACTCCTTTCTTCAGCAGCATTATGTAGGACAGTGTTGATCAAACTCACTCCAGATGTGCTTTTCTAGGTGAGAGGAATAAACATCATGACAGGAGGTATCCCAGTGTGCAACAATTGGGGAGCTTATGTTTTATAGAGTTGTCAGAAAGCAGACGATGGCCATGGCTTGATGGCTTGCCGCCCTTGGGAATGGGTGTGTTGAAACCGAGCCCCGAGGTGATGGCATTAAGAGGTGAAAGATTTGGTTTAACTGTAACCTTGTTTGTGCTCTATTGGATAAATACCCAGGAGTGGGATTGCTGGGTCGTAGGAAAGCTCTATGTTTAATTTTTTTGAGGGCCTTCCCTATTGTTTTCTAGAGTGGTTGGAGGGGTTTACATTCCCACCAACAATGTAGTAGTGTGCCCTCTTGGCTACATCCCTGCCAGCACTTGTTATTGCTAGTTTTCTTGATAATGGCCATTCTATCTGGGGTAAGGAGGAGTCTCAGTGTTGTTTTGATTTGCATTTCTTTTATGGCCAGAGATGTTGAACATTTCTTCATGTATCTAGTGGTCATTTTTTCTTCTTCTTCTAGAAGTCTCTCTTTAAGTCATTAACATATTTATTAATTGGGTTGTTGGTATTTGGGGGATTTCTTTTTTAAGGTTTAATTTTTTGAGCTCTATGTATACTTAGTATATTAAGCACTTGTCTAATGGATAGCTGGTAAAAAATAGTCTTTTCCCATTCTGTGGGCCTTCTAATGAGCTTGTTAGTGATGTCCTTTGCTGTGAAGAAACTTTTAAGTTTGAAACAATCCTGTTTATAAAGTCTTTCTTTGATTTGTTTTGTTTCTGGATCTTTACCTAGAAAGTGTTGACTTGTGCCTAGGAGCCTTAGTGTTTTCCCTACCTCTTCCCTTAACAAAGGGCTGAGCGGGGTGGGTGAGAAAGTTGAAAGAGATGACATTGATCAAGATGCACTGTCTTCATAAATTACTTAGTTGAATGGCATCTCCTTTGCACAACTACTTAAAGGTAATAACTTTTCAAAATTAAAAAGAGGTGAAATATTTGGGAGGTGATCAGGTCACCTCCACCTTTGGCATAGATAACCCTTAGCATTTACTGGGTTATGTACTTTCTCGAGTATATTCCTCAGCCAGGAAGTAAGGATGGTATACCCTCAGAATCCTCAAATGTTTGCAAATACCTCTAGTTGTTATTGTAACTTGCTATATTGCAATTGCAATTTGGAGATTAGACTGGTTCTGGTTCTCTTTTATTTTTCAATTATTGTTTTTCCTGCTAGCTTCAGAAAGAAAAATAATGTTTTATATAGTGGAGAAATTAGAATTTTGGATTTTTTTTAAAGATTAGGCTCTTTCAAGGTCTCTTGTTTTTTTTTTTAAATGAGTTCTTTATGGACTGGAAAAGTTCTCTTAATACTGAAGTTTAACTTCTGTTTACGTAAAATAATCCTAGTGCTGCAGGTGGTAGCTCACACCTGTGATCTCAGGAGGCAGAGATCAGGAGGATTGTAGTTCAAGGCCAGCTTGAGCAGAAAGGTAGTGATCTTCTCTTGACTAACTGGTGTAATGGTTCATACCTGTAATCCCACAAATGGAGGGGACCATAGGTAGGAGTATTGCAGTCCAATGCTGGGCAAAAATGGAAGCATCCATCCAAAAACTAAGACAAAAACAAAAAAAAATGTCTGAGGCAAAGCTGGAGTAGTAAAGCATCTGACTAGCAAGCCCAAGGCCTTGACATCAAACTGCCAAAAGAGTCCTTTATTACTTTCTTACCTTGGTTTTTATGGTGATTTCATTCTCTTTGAGAACACTTCATCTCCTGAGTCAGTCCTCCAGATATCCATTGTTTATTTCCTTTATGATTTTCACCTCCCCCCTTCCTCCCCAGCTAGTTGTTTTATGGTGGGAACATTGCTTAGACAAGCCACTGAGTCTATTTTCAGAAGCAACTACCTTCTCTTTCAGTTTGTGTATTTAAAATTCCAATGAGAGTGTTATGCTATTTAGATCTACACCTAAAAAGAGT
Source organism: Dipodomys ordii (assembly GCF_000151885.1). Taxonomy (NCBI): domain Eukaryota; kingdom Metazoa; phylum Chordata; class Mammalia; order Rodentia; family Heteromyidae; genus Dipodomys; species Dipodomys ordii. The sequence continues at coordinate 10,059,429 of NW_012267283.1, read as the reverse complement.
TCTTTCCCTTTTTCTCTCTCTGGTGCCAGTCCTGGGACTTGACCCTTGGCTCTGTCCCCTTAGCTTTATCACAAGTGCTCAGTCACTTCAGCCACTGCTGTCCTTCTGGCTTTTTGGTGGTTAATTGGAGATAAAGGTCTGATAAAGGTCCTACTGGCTTCATACCATGATCCTTAGCTTCCTGTGTAGCTAGGATCACAGGTGTGAGTCATTCGCTCCAGGCCTTCAAAGTTTCTTTTTCTTAAAAGAAGAATAATTATTGTCTAGCTGAGGCCTTGAGAATCTTTCTTGCTGCTGCTGCTGCACATTCCCATCTGTCTTCCTGCTTCCAGTCCCCCTGAGAGCTCTGCTCCTCTTTCTTGCTGTCTCCTTTTTTTCTGGTTCCAGTAAAGGCCCAGGCCTTGCGTGCTGTCTTAGGGCCAGTGGGGAGCAAAATGGCTGCCATGGCTCTTTCTCTGAGTGGAGGGAGGAAAGACATGCCATTACATAAGAGTATTCATCCTATTTCCTGTTCCCTGGCTGGTCCTCTGCTGGTCCAGGGGGCTCTGCCAGGGACGCACAGGAGTGAGCTCCTCACACACATATACACCTGACCCTTCAGGGTGAGCTGGTGCTCTCAGATGCACCCTGGAAGAGGAGAATGAGACGGAAGAGAGTCAGAGACTTTTGTCAAGGAGTTACCATCCTTAGATGTTAGCCTCCAAATACGTTATCATGGTTTACAAAAAGGCCTTGCATTTTCCAGCATCATTTCAAAGGAAAAGAGAAGAATAGGGAAAGAAGAAAAAGTGACTCACTAGAAACACATACGCTGTGTATCTGTGTGTGTGTGTGTGTGTGTGTGTGTGTATGTGTGTGTGTGTGTGTGTACACAGCAGGTACAGTGTTATACTACATCATACAAAGTCCAGCTGTGACCCCAACTGCAGAAGCCATAAACAGAAGTCATTTGGCCTTGTCTTCTTTAGGCTCTGAGAGCAGCTGTCTTCACAGGCAGACAATTGGCCTGCAAGCACTTACAGGCATCGTTGGTCCTGAGTTCAACAAACCTAACATGTTCTGTGCCCCACATTAAACATTTCCCTTCCTTAGTCCCTGCAGGCCTTGGGCTTTCTTTCCTGATACCCTGTATTCTATCATTTACATCAGGAGCTCTGTGAAGGGATTGGACCTTATTTGGTTGTGGGAACAGGTCAGTCTGTGTCTGCATATGGTCTGTTACTTCTACTTCCTGTGCTGGGGACTGAAGTCTGCAGGGCAGGAGGTGGAGCAAGAATGATGGGCAGGAAGTGCGAGATCGAGGGCAAACTGGAGCCCGCAAGGATTGGCAGGAAGCAGGAGAGGGGCTGGAATCTGTGGGGATCTTTCATTCACCCCTCTAACTTCATTCACCCAGGTGGGATCATTTGCAGAATTTGTCCCTTTCCCCAATAAGCATAACCCACAGCAGGCCCATGGCTCAGGAAAAGGAGAGTCAGTGAGAACTGGAGGAGGGACTGTGGGTGGCTATTAACTTTTCCATTTCCATCCAGTTTGGGCTGGAGACTGCAGAAACACACTAGAAGAGAGCTGGTAAATAAGACTGTATTTATTTATTTATTTTATAGATCAAGTTATAGAACCGTAAAAAGGAAGACAGCCCACAGTCAAACTTTTATAAGCTTTGCTTCAACTAGTCAGTAATAGGCTCTTAGAAATGTCTTTGCATTTCTGCTTCCTGTGTTTACTGGGAAGACTTACACAGTTGTTATTTGCAGAGTCAGGAGTTTATAGAGGGTTTGAAGACAGAAGTTTATAGAGGTCTTCGTGTACTTGTTTGCATGCTGATTTTCTCAAATTTCTCATTCTGCTCTCCTGTTTTGGAGAGGGAAGTTATTGGTATTGTTCTGAGGCTGAATTTGACAGCTCAAGAGTGAAAGAGTTGGGACTGGGAAGGTGGCTCAGTGGTAGAGCGCTTGCCTTGCATGCATGAGGCCCTGGGTTCGATTCCTCAGCACCACATAAGCAAAAAGAAAAAAGCCGGAAGCTCAAGTGGTAGAATGCTAACCTTAAGCACAAAAAAGGCTCAGGCAGGGGCTGAGAAGGTGGCTCAGTGGTAGAGCACTTGCCTTGCATGCATGAGGCCCTGGATTCGATTCCTCAGCACCACATAAGCAAAAAGAAAAAAGCCGCCAGTGGCGCTGTGGCTCAAGTGGTAGAGTGCTAGCCTTGAGCTGAAGAGCTGAGGGACAGTACCCAGGCCCAGAGTTCAGACCCCACGACTGGACCAAAAAAAAAAAAAAAAGGCTTAAGGACAGTGCTCAGGCACTGAGTGCAAGCCCCAGTGCTGGCAAAAAAAAAAAAAAAAAAAACTTCTGGATGGAACTAGAGTCATTATCAAGTATTTGTACATCTCCCCAAAGCTGTAGGGATCTTGAAGGTAATTGTTACAGAAAACAGGATCTTGGATTAGTTTTGCATTAATCCAAAGGACTACTGTCCTGGCTAAACTCCAGACAGCATTCTGAGTGGCACAGTGCATATCCTAAAATCCCATACCCCTTCCAAAAGGAACCAAGACTATCCTAAAAGATAACAATCCAACCTCGCCAGGCACCTATGGCTCAGGCCTGTATTCCTAGCTACTCAGAAGACTGAGATCTGAGAATTGAAGTTTGAAGCCAGCCCAGGCAGAAAGTCTATGAGACTCTTATCTCCAAAATGCTAGAAGTAGAACAGTAACTCAAATGGTAAAGATCCAGTCTTGAGTGAAAAAGCTAAGAAACAACATCCAGGCCCTGAGTTCAAGCCCCAGTTCTGTCACTTAAAAAAGAAATTCAACTCTTTCACTCTCTTTTTTTTTTTTTGTGTGTGTGGGGGGTGTCTGGTCGTGGGGCCTGAACTTCTGGGTTTTCTAAGTTGTTTTATGGGAGATAAGATAAGATAGGATAAGACTTTCCTGCCCAGGCTGGCTTTGAACTTTGATCCTCAGATCTCAGCCTCCTGAGTACCTGGGATTACAGGTGTGAACTCCCAGCTCCCAGCAAGAAGGTTCTTAAAAGTTCCCTGACCAAGCCATTTGTAATGGAGAGAGCCTTTCCAGGAAACTTCAGCGAGTCATGCGCAAGCTCTTCTGTATGTACACTTCCCAATGGGACATGTGGTTTAACTGGAAGAGCAGCAGGAAGTGGACCTGCATGTCCTGTGGTAGTTTTCCATTTGCTAGCTCTGTTTTTAAATTTAAAAATTATTATTAAGTAGCTGTACATAAGAGGTGCCATTTCACAAAGCTGGTTACAAATACAATGTATCTTGATCTGTATCATCCCCTTCAACATTCTTACACCCCTTCTACCATCCCCTTCCCTTACTTTTCTTAATTTTGTGGTATATACAATGAATTCTTGACTGCATTCTCCCCCCCCACTTCATTCATCTTCCCCTCTCTCCTTGGCCCAGTTTCCTTCTCTTGCATGTATCCATTTCCTGGTGCTGATTTTGTTGGGCTTTGACCTCTTTCTGAAAGATTACTTATTTAAGCTCTCCATAGAGTGTATTATACTTCAGTTAAATCATTTGTAACCTGCATATCACCCAGTATGTTTACTTATAGACTTATAGGTACATTCTATCTACCACAAATGAAGGAATCCACACAACCTTTGTTTCTCTGGATCTGGCTTACTTTGGCTAATATAATTTTTTCCAAGTCTTTTCATTCTTTACAAATGGTACAATATTCTTTCTGATGGATTGAAGAACTTCCATTGTGTATATACACCACATTTATTCCCTCCATATATTTGTCCATTGAGAGAAATATGGCTTCTTTCCATATCTTGGCTATGGTGAATAGAGCTGTGATGAACATGGTTGTGCTGGTGGCTTTAATGTAACCTTGATTGTGTATATTGGATAAATGCCCAGGAGTGGAATTGTTTATTCATAGGAAAGCTCTATGTTTAGTTTTCTGAGGAATCTCCACACTATTTTCCAGAGTGGTTGAATAAACATATTCCCACCAATAGTGTAGTAGTTACCTTTTTGGCCACATCCTCACCAGCATTTATTGTTATTTGTTTCCTTGATAGTGGCCATTCTAACTGGGGTGAGGTAGAATCTCAATGTTGTTTTGATTTGCTTTTCCTTTATGGTCAGAGATAGTAAACATTCCTTCATGTGTCTACTGGCCATTCTTCTTCCTCTGATAAGTTTCTCTTTAAGTCATTAGCAATTTATTAATTGGGTTGTTGGTTCTTTGAGGGCTTAATTTTTTGAGCTCTAGGTACATTTTGGATATTAGGCCCTTGTCTGATATATAGCTGGTAAAAATCTTCTCCCATTCTGTGGGATTTGCCAGCTCTCTTTTCTCCTGGAAGTGAAGACTCTCCAGGCTGCTGCCAGCAGAACCATGCTAAAAACCCCAAACTAGCAAGGCAGTTCCCAGCCTACCCAGCTGCACACAGCTTCCCAGTTCCCACCCTGCCACCATTTGGACCTAATCCCACAATATCCCAGAGATGCATAAAGGTCGGTGCTCTGAATTGAAGACACATCCAAGGTTACATAGTAAATCATGGCCAAACCTGGATCCTGGGTCTCTCCCCACCCCTTACAATTACTATGGGGTGTTCAGGCTCTGACAGTCCATTATTGTGCAGTCAGCTTTAGAACTACCACATATGGCAGGATGGGGGGAGGTGAGTATTTCAATGGTGAATGTGGCTTTTATGTGAAAGATATCTTGGCACAAAAGTATTTGTGTAAAAGGAGGTGAAGAACAGGGGTGTAGAATGTCTCTCTGGGAGAGTGAGCTTGTCAGTTTAGGAAATCCTGATTTAGTGCTGATTCTCTTACCAAAATCATAGCTGTTGGCAGTTCCTCACATAGAGTCAAAAAATGTGAGTACTTGGGAATCTGAGGGGGAAAAAAAGAAAGGGAAGAAAACTTAATGACCTGTCCCCAGGAATAAATCTTCATGGTCACATAAACTAGGATGGCAGGATTTTTTGTTTTTTTTTTACTGTTCTTCAACACCTGAATGACTAATGTGGTCAGAGGAGGGACACACAGAAATTATTTCTCTGTACAAGCCAGCCCCTGTTTGCAGGCTCTTGGAAGTGTTTGGTGGAGTGGAGAAATGTGCTAGGGGGTGGGCAGCAATCTTGTAGTTTGAGACTCAAATGACATTACAGCCATGTCCTGAGATGTGCCTTGGCTGCTCCCAGAGGATCTAGAAGGTTCTGAGTTGACAGGAAGCACCTCTGACAGGCAGAGGCATTGTGGGGCAGGGTAGCTGCAAAGAGCTCACACGTCTTCAGTGATGGATGTATACATCTAGGCCGTTCTCTCTCATCCAACACTGGACTTGGGGGCTCTGCAGCATCAGAATCACCAGATTGGGGGTAGAAAAAGCCCTAAGATTGGTTAGTTCAAGACTCTAATTTTTCAGATGAGAAGATAGAGGTTTGGAAATAAAGAGCTCAAGTAGGCACCAGTGGCATATACCTGTAATCCTCAGGAGGCTGAGATCTGAGGATTGTAGTTTGAGGCCAACCCTGGCAGGAAAGTCTGTGAGACTCTTATCTTTCTTATTGTAACCACCAAAAAGCCAGAGTAGATCTATGGTTCAAGTGGTAGAGTGCCAGAAAAACTAAGGGACAACACTCTGGCCTTGAGTTCAAGTCCTATTACACACACACACACACACACACAGGAAAATAAGTAGCTCAGACAGAAGGATGGGGACTCACACTGCAGACACCTGGGTATCACCTAGCCTTCTCTACCATGACATCACTCCTTCCTTATTTGAGCTCAAGTGAATGCAAACCTGCATACCAGCACAAGCAAAAGTGGCCTATGCAGACTACTGATAATGTGTGATCCTCAACCCAAGCAATGCCATCAAAACATTCCCTGAAACCCATCACCAGCCCTAAAAGTCCCTCTTGCTGAGACAGTGTCTTAGCATCGACACCGGTGTCTTAGTCACCTCTGGGGATCATGCCAAGTGAGGAGGCTTTAGCTTCTCTTGCCACTCAAACAAATAAAAATGGGTCATGGTAGGAAAGAATATGTGGATTTGCTTCATGTTCTCTTCCTGTCCTCAGGACCACATTGAAAAGGGACACCAAGAGGGTTTTGTTTTTTAAATTTCTTATGGTAAAGAAGAAACTGAGAGCCTTCTGAAGCAACAGTGTGCTCAGTGGAATCTCCTGTGTGCTGTAACAGTGTTCTGGGTGGGTTTTGTTAATGTCTCGAATCCTATGGTTGCTGGGCTCATTGAATATGCAGAGAAACCTGGTCCACCCTGTGGCCGAGACACTGACACCTTCCAGGAAAGAGGAAGCTGACCTTCCTGACCATTTCTCAGAGCAGCTACAGCTGTCCTGGCTTCACTCTGCCTGCAAAAGCAACTGCTGGAAGACAACTTCAATCAAAAGCTGTTTCCCTCACTCCCTAAAAACGATTGGCCTAAAATGTAAACTCTTTTTATGTCAGTCATGGGGGATGAACTCTGGGCCTGGGCGCTGTCCTTCAGCTCTTCAGATCAAGGCTAGCGCTCTACCACTTGAGCCACAGTGCCACTTCCGGCTTTTTCTGCTTATGTGGTGCTGAGGAATCAAACCTAGAACCTCATGCATGCAAGGCAAATACTCTACGATGAGCCAACTTCCCAACCCCTAAAATGTAAGCTCTTTTTAAAGGATTTCTGGATTGGATTTGAGTACCTGATACTCTGTCATTAATTCAAACAAACAAACAAACAAACCCCCAAAGTCTATTTGTCTAAGAGAATACTTTGGTGTGGGGATTTGAACTCAGGGCCTTGAGCTTGTTCAGCTTGCTTAGCTTGCTTAACTGGCTGGTACTTAACCACTTAAGACATACCCAAGCCTGACTTTTTACTGGTTATTTTAAAAGATAGGCTCTCTTAAACTTTTCTGCCTGGGAAGGCCTCAAACCACAATCCTCTGATACTGGCCTCCTGAATAACTAAAATTACAGGCATGAGCCCCTAACACTTGGTCCCAAGAATTCTTCTGCTGAATTTTTATGTTTCTATTCATTCCTCAAATATAAAGCACTTTATGAAGACAGGATTTTCTTTTTTGGTCAGTCATGGGGCCTGAACTCTGGGTCTGGGCTCTGTCCCTCAGCTCTTCAGCTCAAGGCTAGTGCTCTACCATTGAGTCACAGCACCACTTCCGGCTTTTTCTGCTTATGTGGTGCTGAGGAATCGAACCCAGGGCCTCATGCATTTGTGGCAAGCACTCTACCACTGAGCCACCTTCCCAACCCAAGATTTTTTTTTTAATGGGTGTGGATGTCTTTTCTACTAAAAGGCAAAGACTATCTTTTCTTTGGAATGATTATCTATCTATCTATCTATCTCAATAAATGTGTGTTACAATGTGAATTCCAGTCAATTGTTATGCTTGGACACACCTAATCCTATGTAATTATGGATATTAGGCATCAATTTTTTCCTTTAATCTTCAACTTCATAATTATTAATTATAATTAATTAAATGTAATCAATCAGTTAATTAATTATTAAAATAATTAATTTAAGAACTGAAACATGGAGGCCATATCCTAGGTAGCCCAGAATGAGCCTTTGTGGATTTGATTTATTGTGAACTGACCATGGCACATGGAGAACCCAAAGTAAGATGCTGGAGGTGTAGCTGCCTTTGAACTCTGGCAGATACCCCATTGCAAGGAAAAGTTGATGGAGAATTTTGGAGGTCTGCCACTTGAGCACCTCTAAATGCTTTAATAAAGATGATTTCTCATTCACTCATTAGTGGATGGTTTCCCTATTTAGCACACATTTTTGGAACATTTACCATGTGCCAGGTACTGGGGCTCATTGGGGACACAACTATGAGAATGAACAGACGTGGCCTCTTGGGAACCTGTTCTCTACTGAGGGAAGTATACCTTCAGGAATGACCACCTTTTAGGTCATTTCCCCTCTGTTGATGAATGGAATCCCAACCTTGTTTGGACTGGCAATATACAACTACATTTCCCAGTTTCCTTTGAGGTTGAGGGTAGCCATGTGACATGCTCTGGCCAATGAGATGTAAATAGAAACCTCCTTGGTATTTTGGAGAAAGTTTTTTTTTTTTTTTTTCCAGATATAGGCACTAGTCTACTTTCCTTGTCTTTTCTCCTACCCTTTCCTCTTCCTTTTCTTTCTTCTCCTTTGTTTTTCCTTTCTCCTAGAATACAAGTGTGGGGCTAGAAGTGAGTAGACATCTTGCAATGATGAGGTGCTCATGCAAAATTATCACGAGAAAAAATAAACACCTACTATTTGGTTAAATACACAGAGATTGGAATTTCTGTCTCTCTCTCTCTTTGTCTCTCTCTCTCTCTCTCTCTCTCTCACACACACACAGAGCCATGTGCAGTTCCTACTGACAGAATTGTATGTACCCTGGATATGAAAATAGAGTTCTCGGATGACATGATAGGAGCCTGGAGTGAGGCCAGCAGCGCTCAACCTAGAGGGCTTGAGAATCACGCCTGTAAGGGCCAGTCAGATAAACCTGGGCTGGACTATGTTTTAGAAACTCCTGGATGTAGACACGGTGTGGGGATGAGCCATAAATACTCTTCCTGTCTTCCAGCTGCGGCATGGTGAAATGGAGTCAAGGGATCATTCCACCACCACTTAGGTCTGTCACTCTCAAGGCAGAGATGGGTGAGTGTGGGCTGAGGTTTCCTCTGAGAGTGAAGGTGATAGGTGCGAGTTCAGCTACCGCCCTCTCACACCAGGAAGTCCGAAACTGGAGGGAGAAAGGCAGGAGACCCATGTAACCGAAGCTAAGGGACAGGTGGGTTTAGAACGGGTCCCTGAGGGTGGTGTGGAAGGCAAAGGCTTCTGATTGGAGGGCTCGGAGTGGAGGGCACTGATTGGAGGGCACCAGGCGGGGCATGTGGAGCAGGAGGACCCCTCAGGCCCATGTAGAAATGGGCTGAGCACCTGCATGGACAAGAACAAGCCAGAACCCGAGGACCTTTGCATTTTAAGGAATGGAATGGAAAGGAGTGATAGAGTGTAACAGGTGTGTGTGTGTGTGTGTGTGTGTGTGTGTGTGTGTGTGTGTGTATGACCAGTGAGGGAAGGGAGACACAGTGAAGTTTCTCCTACAGTGAAATGAGCTGAGGGGCTGTGAAGCATGGTGGAATCGGTCAGAGCAGGAGTTCCGAGGCCTGAGGACCAGAGCTAGGATGTCCTGTGCAATGCAGGCCTAGAAAATCCCCTCTTCCCTCCCTCTACTCCCCACACACTGTTGCACACGCACACGCTGGGGACATCTTTCCACACGGTGTGGCAGGGCCACGGAGGGAGAAATCGCTCCAGGGTAATGAGACAATTAGCTCCTCGCTTTCTTCCTGCAGGGGCCCCCGTGGCATCTGTCCCCTCCTGTTCCTCCAGCTGGCCGCCTCGCCAGGCGTCACCCCTTCCCCCGGAACCAGGCAGATCCACAGATCCCCAGCCCACTTGTACTGGGGAGGGAGGAGGAGAGGGAGCGGGGGAGGGAAGGGAGGAGGGGGGCCCGGTGCAGGTGGGTGAGGCTGAGCCAGGCCTCTCCGGAGGGGTTGGTGGGGACTGACGACAGCACACGCGTGCCCTGCACTCAGCGTCAAAGTTCTCCTGTGGGGTTGGCAGCCGTCTGTTAGCTGCTCTCCGCGAGGCAGCATATGGACTGCCGATGGAGCAGCTGCCGGGAAGAAGGCGCCGAGAGGAAGCCTCGAGGCCCAAACAGAGACGCGCATGTCACCGCACAGCACCCCACGCTCCAGGCCTCCTTCCGGGGGCACCGAGTGGTTTTAGACCTTAAAATCATCATCATCATCATCACCACCACCACCACAGCCTTTCCCATCATCATCATCATTATGACTGTCACCACCACCATCATCACCAATGCTACCATCACCACCACCACCATCATCATCAGCGTCATTGGGGTCAACATGAAACTCAAGTAGCTAACATTTGATACCCATCCAAATGGCATCTGTGCTATTTGTGCCAGCCAGTTCTGAAAACTACTCTCAGTACCTTGTCATATCTTTTCTCTCTCTCTCTCATCTAAGGCAAGAGCGCCTAGGATTTCATGCTGGTCACATAGCTGACAAATGCCCCATGTCTAAATTCAAAGCTTTCTCTCTTAATCATGATTGTGGCAAGCGTGTATTTACTTACTTATTCGTTTGTTTGTGTCAGTTTGGTCTTGTGGTTTAACTTGTGGGTGTTGTCTCTGAGCTTTTTTGCTCAAGGATAGTACTTTACCATTTGAGCCACAGCGCTGCTTCTGGCATTTTGGTGGCTAATTGAGATAAGAGTCTGATGGACTTTCCTGCTTGGAACTGAGATCCTCAGGTCTCAGCTTCCTGAGTAGCTATGATTACAGGCATCAGCCATCCATGCCTGGCTTGCAAGCATTTCAAGCAGCAGACCGCAGGAGCAGCAGTGATAAGTCAGAGGTACAGTGTGGCCTTCTTCACAGCACAGGGGTCCCTGTTTGCATTTGCCCTCTACAGATAGATTGTAGTCACCTCTGTCATCACAGCTGCTAGATGGGGGTGGGGTGGGGTGGAGGTGGTGTTCAGTGAATTATAGGATCATACATGAAAAACTAACCAACCCTGGAAGATCCATTCTTCCTGCTTATTTTGCACCCTGACCCTCTCTCTGTCCTGCCTGGAGTGGATCAAGTTAAATGAGGAGAAGTGGAAATTAGAAGAGCCTAAAGCTGGGTATGTGGGTTATTTCAGTCAGTTGCTGATTATCTTATTAAATCCCTAGGCTAGAGAGCTGGGAGAATATTGTTTTGAAGAATGTGTAGATCGAGCAAAGAGCTATTGTTATTTTCCTTGTCCTGAGCTTTTGTCTGCAACCAGATCTCCAGGGGCTCCAGGAAGCGATGGATTGGTCTGACTCTCTCTGTCAAATGCTATGTCCCCAGGTAGATCTGTCACCCTAGTTGGGGATTTGGACCTTCCAGACATGAAGATAGACATCAAGAGCCCATTCATCACACAGGAAGCTGATACTTGACAGAGATTCGATCCTATCTTGATGCTGGAAACTTGGAGAGAAATGGAATGGACTAGGTTTTCTCAGGCACCGAGAGGAAAATGTTCCCAGGTATCACAGGCAGCACTCACTCTGAACCATGAATGGCACTGCTAGAGAGTTCAGGGTGTGGGGACTCAGGGCTTGCCAGTTTCTTGCTTCCAGAACAAACTGGAGGATTCTTCAAGTCATGTTGCCCAAGAGGATAGCCAGCATGGATTGACTATGCTATTTGGGACAGGTAAACTAGCATATATACCCATTGTTTCCTTTAAATGACCAGAACAGGACTAGCAAAGGGAAAGCTGCAAACACTGTGTGTGTGTGTGTGTGTGTGTACATGTGTGCATAAGTGCATGTGCTTCATAGTACTGGGGCTTGGACTCAAGGCCTGGGTGCTGTCCCTTAGCTTTTTGTTTTTTGCTCAAGGATGCTTCTACCACTTGAGCCACAGCTATCCTTCCAGCCTCACAGACTTTCCTGCCCAGGTTGGCTTTGAACCGCGATCCTCAGATCTCAGCCTCCTGAGTAGCTAGGATTACAGGTGTGAGCCACTGGCACCCAGCACTAATGGCATCTTAGTATCTGTTATCCAAGTGAAACTAGAGGAAGTCAAGCTGGTCAGTTCTGGCTTCTGAGTCATTCCACATATCAACCCTCTGTCTAGAGTTCATGTCCGTCCTTCCACTTATGACGACAAGGCTGGTAATGACATGGAGTAGTTAGAAGGTTCCAACACCATGCCATTGACGCATCCATGTGTTTATGGATACTTATTGTGTGATAACTAGCATAGATGCAAGTGTATGAATCTTGCATGTAAGCTTGATGGTTTTAAAATCTACATTTACACTGACAACCACCAGTGAGTCAAGATGCTAAATGAGAATTAAAAAGCAGTTCTATCCTTATAAACTATAAAGTGCTGCACAAATGTTGGTTTTGACTATTACCAGGAGATGGAGCCTTTTTCCCATTAAATTCCTCTCGACTTCTAGGTTTCTAGAAATCAGGCATACCCTTTGCAACCACCCTACAATTGGTTGTTGGTTCCAGGACCTCCATGCCCTTATCATATATAGTGACCACAGAGACGTGGGCCCCACCAGTGTTGTTGGGCGTCCTTTGCTCCCAGAATCATAGGTCCAAGGTCAAGTCCTTATATCAGGCCCTTAGGGTGGCAGGATGGCCAAATGAAATGGGGCTAGAGAAACACAGTTGTGTGCAGTGTCAACATGACACAATTTGATTCTAAAGCTCTCTCTTGTGTGTCAGATCTAGGCAGAGGAGGGAAGAAGAAACTTCTGAGGCTGGACCCTCCAAGGGGGCTAGCAGGCTATGAGACTGTTGACCTGTGAAGCCAGGCCCCCAAACACAAGGGCTGTGGCTGTGACTAGTTCTCACTTTCTTCCTGTGAGACTTTTCTTCTAGAGAATTCCCAGCCCCTCCCCTCCAGGGGTCACCACTTTTGTTGGACTTTAGCCAATCAACATATGCACTTGACTTGCTAGTTCTCTACCTGGTTATTCCCTGGCCGCTCACATTGAATAAGACCCGAAGAAACGCCTCTTCTCACCCTCTAAGCCTGGCTTGCTCCTGTTACCTTCAATCATCCTCCCTTCTGGCACCAATTGCCCCCTCAATTGTCCACTCAAAGCCATGTCTGAAGGTCAAAATCATCATGATTTTCCCTTTTGGGTTTTCTTTCCCACCATTTCCCCTGTTACCTGTGGAAGTTTTCAGTCGGCCAGGGTTTCTAACTAGCTATCTGCCACAGATGGAATCCATGCTCCCACTTCCTGCTCAATCTAACCCAACTCATGAGACCTAGAAGTTGCCCCTCTCTGCCTTTAGGCACACTTCCCATTCACTTTGTTTGAAAGCTAGTTAACTCTTCTGCCTGTGAACCACTGCCACTCTTTTTCTTTGTCGGTCATGGGGCTTGAACTCTAGGCTTGGGTGCTGTCCCTGCGCTTTTCAGCTCAAGGCGAGCGCTCTAACGCTTGAGCCACAGCACTTCTTCCAGTTTTTGAGTGGTTTATTGGAGATAAGAGTCTCACGGACTTTCCTGCCTGGGCTGGCTTTGAACCGTGATCCTCAGATCTCAGCCTCCTGAGTAGCTAGGATTACAGGTGTGAGCCACCGGCGCCCGGCCACTGCCACTCTTATCAGAACCTTGATTGGGGCTTCTGGTTCCTCTCTAATAGTCTCTCTATTCTGTCTCCTTGTCTCTTGGTGCCTCGTTCAGGGTCTAGCCCTTGGTCTTTGTGAATGGATAGATGAATACTGCATTAATGACTAAGTAACAGAAATCAGGGCAAAGCCATCATATTTCCCTACCAAGCTAAGTTTATGCTACTCCCAAGTATGCTTTGAATATCTGTCTCCCTCCCATCTCTCCATCCAGACCCTCACACAGCCTAATACCTCACACAGCTCCATGCTGGAGAATGCTGAATCTAGAGAAACTTTGTCATAATTGCCTACCTACTTGAAAGTACACACTTTGTAATTTGTCTTTAAGTGATCTTAAATTAATATAAATCATGAAGTATGCTCAGAATACTCAAGTACTGGTACACTCAATTGAACACAATTAAAATTAAGACAGATTTATTAGTATTGTGACTATTATTGATTAAAATGATCATGATAAATAAGGGAAAATATCAAGTACAACAGGGAATGGGTAATATTTCTTCAAAGTAATCATTTTGCTGTGACTACCCAATTATTAGTACATTTAATGTGTTATTCAGTGCAATTAATTACCCACTTTGCTTCAGGAAGGCACTAGGAGAACTTGCCTTCCGTGTGGAGAGGTGGCTGGGCTGTGTGGCAGACGGAAGGGGACAGGCCACTGCTTGTGGGAGCCACACTTTTTGTAGTGGCCTCCAGGAGCTTGGACAGAAGCTGAACATGAAGGTATAACCAAGTGTACAGTTCCATAGGTGCTTTTGTAATCATGACAGAGGCTGCTAAATGGTCTGGTAGGGGGAATCAGAAAGCCAGGCTTGAGTCTAGATGGGGTCACCTAAGCTTAGCTGTCATCCCTCCTAGTAGTTCATTTTCTCCTTTGGCAAATGGGACTAACACAGCCTGTCTGCAGAGCTGTCTGTGTGAAGGACACCTGCCCTGGTGTCTCTGGGCTGCAATAGCAATTGCTGGTCAGGTGACCTACGCCTTCCCCCAGGTTTAGTATGCCTTGGAGATTTGCATCTGGTTCCTGTAGTTTTGCCTCTGGCAGCCAATCCTAGGTCCCTTTCAGCTTAGGGTAAGGGGAATGTGAAAGGACACATCTCTACCTCATCTCAGGTCCTTGGTCCAGTTATGTGGTCACAGAAACTCCCATCTCTCATTGCCTGGAGTATGGTAGATGGCAGAGGTAATGAATAGCCATCCTTGGACTCCTATAGGAAACACTTGCCTACTGGTTTTCTTATTTGTCCATACCAAAGTCTACTGGGTAAAGCAGGTTGATCAACCATTGGGATGGATGCAGAAGGGTCTAGAGAAGGAAGTAACTGGCTCAAGGTCTCAGAAGTGTTTGCTAGGGGACTTGAGCTCACCTCCTCAGATACTAGGAGCCATCTTTGGCTTTTGTGTTCCACTGCTACATCTTCCTATCCTTGGAGCCTCTAGCTCCTGATCCTGGCCAGTGCCAAGGGCTTACCTCAATGTTTTATACAGCTAATTGCTAGTTTTACATAAAGGCCTTATTTTACGTGCTTCAAATTGCCCAAATTAGATTTTTATTAAGCTCACACATATGATTTTTTCCTTGTTTTTATTAAAATTAAATTCACTCCTGTGCCATTTGCAAGGAGTTTGAAATTAGGATTGCTTTGTATCCACGGAAACACAGGGAGAATCTTACATGTGATCAGACTTGTACCCACAGAAAAGGGGAAAGGCAGTTGGTAATTAGGCGAGCAGTTCTTTGGCAAGCACAGGATCCCAATGGCCCTGCCCCTTTTGCTCTGTGGCTCACCTTTGACACCAACTCTTTCACTTTTCATTTCTGTGATGGGTGGTAGGAGCTTGGGTCAGGCCCACGTCTGCTCTCATTCATTCTGTGACTCTGTGAAAAGCATGGCTCTTGTTCTGCAAAAAGGAGGATTAAGCCAGACACCAGTAGCTCATACCTGTAATTCTAACTACTCAAGAGGCTGAGAGCTGAGGATTGAGGTTTGAAACTGGCTCAGGCAAGAAAGCCATGAGACTCTTATCTTCAATTAGCCACCAAAAAGTCAGAAGTGGAGCTGTGACTCAGGTGATAGAGCACTAGCTTTGACCATCAAAGCTCAGGGAGAGTGCCCAGGCCCTGAGTTCAAGTCCTAGGGCCAGCTTTAAAATACCCCCATCTCACCCCCACTTCTCCCACCAATGAGGATTAAAGAAGATAGTCATGGCAAAAGTATTTTATGCGTGTTTCAGTTGAGCAAATGGCTATACTATGTGATAGGAAAGCTTTTCCTGTCATGCGTGCACAAGAGCACTCAGGACCCTGATAGCAGAGGCCCCTCCCTGGTATAAGGGTGACCCTCAGGAAGGGGTTTTGTTACTTCCTTGGGGTGAACAGGGAGTGGAGAGTCTGTGGGGAAATGAGATGATTTGAACTGGTCATTTCTACCCCAAAGCGTGACCTGCTTTGTCCCTGGCATCTGTTTTACCCTAGGGGGGTCTGAATGCATTGCTTTAGTAATTTAGGCAAGATGTAGCCTGATACAGGCTGTTCAGCCACTGGCTGACTTGGCCTCAGTTTTCCTCATCACTAAAATGGGACAGAAAGAACATTCACCGCTCCATTTTGTGAGAACTAACTGATATATTAGCATGAAGAATTTTGTGAAATATGATAACATTTTAATACTTATAATTTATGTTATTAGGCAGGTATATTACTTATAAAACATTATTAGTAGAACTTAATTCTTTTTTTATGATTGGACTATTCCTGATGCATCTCTTGGGAAAACTTGATTCTTTTTCTTAAGCCTAACTTGTCATAGCTTTTATGGAAAGCAATTAGTAGTGAAAGTCAATAGCCTAAAAAAAGTTTGTTTATTTTTTTTACCCAGAAATTCAGACTTCGAATTTAACAACAGTAATGACAACAACAACAATAACAAAGTAAGTGGTCTTCTGTTTCTGATTGGGTAACCTATAGCAGCCTAATGCTGCTGACTGAAAGAGCTGGAAATGCTGAACAATACAAAAAGAACATTGTACATATTTATTCAGTGGAACTGAACGAACCGTTACTATAAACAAAAAATGTCGATGAATTTTACAAACATGTTGAGCCAAAGGAACCAGATGTAAAATCTGTATGAGTTTCTGTTTGAATTGTTATGAGATTTAAGTATACATTTGCATTTAGTTCACATATATAGATATATCATATAAAATGTATCTAAGACAAACATATAGGTAAGTGGGGAAAATCTTAGTAAATAAATCATTTATATTGCATATCTGTATGTACAATTTATGTTAAGTTCATTCTATTTGTATTAAAGGTTAGGATAATGCTATGATTTGCATCTGGAAATGTTCCCCAAATGCCTATGTATTAGAGGCTTGGTCCCCAGCCTCCCAGCTATTTAGAGATGGTAGAATCTTCAAGAGGTGGGGGCCTAGTGGGAAGAAGTTAGGTTATTGGGGGTTTGTTGTTGAAGGGGGTATTGGGCCTGGGACTCCTCCACTTCCTTCCCTTTTGCTTCTCAGTTTCACAGAGGTGAGTGGATTGTTCTACCAGGCACTCCCTTCCCTGGTGTACAGCCTTCCAAAGAGTCATGGACTAGAATCTCTGAAACTGTGTGTTAGAACAAACCTTTCCTTCTGGTATGTCGACTGTCTTGGGCATTTTGTTAGAGTCCTAGAAAGCTGACCCACACAGATATCCTTATCCTGAGGGAAGAGGTAGTAATTGGATGGAGACACAGAGAGAACTGGTCTTCTGGTCATGTTCTCTTTCTAGATCTGACTGAAGCTCTACAGGGTGTTCACTGTGTGAAAAATTCATTGATTTGTACAATTAATTTTTTTAACTTTCCTATATGTGTAGCTTGATTTTTTTTTTAAAAAAAAGCTTGCCTAAATAAAAAGGCAATAATTGAGTATGAGGATAACGATGTGTGAATAAAGATATTTATTGCAGCATCAAATATTACAGCAAAAATAGAAATAATCTAACACTCCAAAAAGAGATGTATTTAAATAAAATATGGTAATGATGCTGTCTTTAATATGATGTTTTCAAAGGCCCTTTAAGCATGTGGGAGTTTTTTTTGTTCATATTTCAATGCTAGTAGGGGGAAGTATGATAAACACTTGGGTCCTGTCCCCTTGCTCTGGTTGGGTGGAAAGGGATGGTGGGGGACTCAGTGGCTAGAGGGGTCTTCTCATTACAGCCCACACTAGCAGAATGTCCCAGAAAGGATGGGATTTTCAGTATCTACACTTCCGTCTTCTGCATGAGCCTGCTTGTGTTTCAGTTCAAACATCTTTCCTCTCCTTCCAAGACGGGATGGGGGGGCGGGCATTTTCCACCAACAATGAGTGTTTTTTTTTTTAATCTCTATGAGTGACGGGGGAGGGGTGTGTTTGTGAATCATTGGAACCTTGTTTCAATGTAGGTTCAGATTGGATAGGTTGGGATGGGGTCTGGGATTCTGCATTTCTGATGATGACTAGTAAGGAGATGTGAACAGAAGACTGTTGCCTACACACACGCACACACACACACACACACACACACACACTCACACACACACATACATAACAGAGAAGAGAACAAGTGAAAAGTAAACTTTAGTCAAACAATGGTTTGGTTGCTAATTATATATGTATATATTTAAAGTAGTGTCCTTATAGACAACAAAACCAATGGAAAATGGAAAATTCCATTTAGAGTTTCTGGATGCGAATTCCTTTGCACGTTGGACAGTTGTAACACTTTGACCTCACAGGAAGGAACTCAGGCATCAGTCAAGATGCCCTGGCGTTGGTCCTAGCTATGCCAGTGATTCACTTGGCCCCTCAGGGTTTGCATAAATGCTTGGTAAAGAGAATAATTTTCATGGTCCCATGAAAGGCTTATTGTGTACTTGGGGACACTCACCCACCCAGTCTTCCTGGAGGCTGGAGTGCAGTTACTTGGGGGGTGTTTGAGAAGATCTGAGCACCAGAGGAGAAAGTATCTATTCTCATTATTATTCTAATTATTATTATTATTGTATCACAAATTAGAAGTCAAATTATGCCTTCTTTAGATATGATCCAGAAAACATGGAGGCTATACCTGTAAACGACTCAAAGTTCTCAAGGAACAGAGAAAGAATATATTAAAAATTAACCCTCTCAATATAGTTGTGATCAATGGTAGCAGAGCTGAAGTTAATGTCAGATATTGAGATTACTACATTGATTTTCATTTTAAATGTTTGTCAGTACTACTATGAAAAACTACATGGACATTTATATGTGCCAATCCAATACTTCCTCTCTTAGGACTTTATAGTAAGTGCTCATCCATAGCTGGGTGCTAGTGGCTATAGTTATAGTACCTATAATTCTAGCTGTTCAGGAGGCTGAGACCTGGAGGATTGTGATTCAAAGCCAGAGCAGAAGTCTGCAAGACTCTCTCCTTAATTAAGCAACAAAAGTCAGGGTGGAGGTATAACTCAGGTGGAGAGTAAGCAAGCTGAGTGAATGTGAAGCCTTGAGTTCAAGTCCCTGTGCTAGAAAAAACAAAAACAGGGAATTCTTCCATAAAAGATAAGTGATCTTATTCACAAAGATACCTATAGAGACATTAGTTATAATTAAAATACAAATTGTGAAATATTCAATATCCAAGAATAAGGTTTTGAGTAGATTGAGGCACAACTATGGAATGAAGTATTCAGCTATTCAAATGACTAGAAAAATGTGTTTCAACATACACCAACTCTCTGACATATACTATAGGACAGCAAAAAAGATCCATATATATATATATATATATATATATATATATATATATGACAGAGAAGAGAACAAGCGAAAAGTAAACTTTTGTCGAATAATGATTTGGTTACTGATTATCTACATTATATATGTATATATTTAAAGTAGTGTCCTTACAGACAACAAAACCAATGGAAAATTCCATTTAGAAGAAAGACAGGATCAGATCACTAACTATAGAAATCACACCACCTCACACACTAACGTCTTTGAGGTGTTGAAGGTGAGCCATTTGGTCAGCGGGTTCAATTCTCTGAGCAGCAGAAGGCTTAAGTTAGTACCCTTCAATATGGCACCCGGGGTTCTCCTTGTTTTCTCTAACTCATAAGCAACCCAGGAAGTTTTTCTTAAAGTCTGTGTCTAACTTTGAGGCCAATTCAAAGAGGGATTTAGGGGGCTGGGAGGGGGGCGAGGACAGGCAGATGCTTGAGCACAACTAGGGAAGCCAGACTCCTCAAATTTTGTTTGTTCAGACCAAAATTCTTTTGTTTGGAGCAGATTGGCACCAATTTCTCAAAATTTGCATGGGAGAACAAAGATTCGTGTTTGAGTAAAAACAATGAGGATAGCACAGCTTGCTTCTCAAAGGTTCCTCCTGCCCCCACTCCTACCCACTCGGAGTCTCTATTTCTAAACTGCCAGGGGCAGGGTTGCCTCCTGGGTCTGGTTATGAGCAATTTCCCAGAGGAAGACAAATATTGGAGAGCTCATAAGTGGGAACATTGAGAAGTGTCTTGAGGAGGGGGGGGGCCCTGGGCATTCTGGGTCAGGGACGATTCTGAGCATCCAAAGGAACTGAACATAAATATGTCTTAAAATACTCTTAGCATCTGGATAAATGGAATATCACCACTTACTTGGGTAGAAGCTGCACTTTTTTTGGTAGGAAGAGCACATTTCACAGTCAGAGAATCCTTGGCTTCATCTTGGCTCTGCTCTTATTAAACATGACACTTGTGGCAGTCATTTTCTCTCTGAACTCGCTTTCCTTGTTTATGAAGTGGGGCAATACCCATCTTGCATAAGTCACAGAGTTATTATAAATATCATTTAAAGACCAGCTTGAAAGTATTTGGTAACTGCAAAATAAAATATATATGCTAATTCTTTTAGTAGTAACAGAGTGACATGATTTTGATTTTTTCCTAGTTTTTCAGCACTAAGGTTTGAATTTGCCACACAGGCTCTCTACCATTTGGTCCACTCACCAACCCTGTTCTGCTTTAGATATTATTTTTTAAAAAGATATTTGTTTTATGGCAGTACTGGGGTTTGAAATTTGCCTCTCACTTGCTAGGCGGGCACTATACCACTGAGCCATGCCTCCAGCTCTGTTTCATTGACATTGGTAAGTTTTGAGATAGTGTCTTGCTTCCTGCCTGAGCACATGCCTGGACCACAATCCACTGTTTTTAGGCCTCTTGTTGTAGTTGGGATGACAGTCACATATCACCACACTCAGCTTCTTTCTGTTGAGATAGGGTCTTGGGAACTTTTCTGCTCTTGTTGTCCTGGAGCGTTAATCTTTCTATGCTTAGCCTCTTAAATAACTAGAATTTCAGGCATGACCAATCAGTTCCTGGCTGCTTTAATTTTCATTTAGGGTGATCCATCTTTTCTTTTTTTCTCTTTCTTTCTTTCTTTCCTTCCTTCCTTCCTTCTTTCTTTCTTTCTTTCCTTCCTTCCTTCCTTCTTTCTTTCTTTCTTTCTTTCTTTCTTTCTTTCTTTCTTTCTTTCTTTCTTTCTTTCTTTCTTTCTTTCTTTCTTTCTTTCTTTCTTTCTTTCTTCTTGCTTTCTCTCTCTCCTTCCTTTTTCTTTATTTTGTCTAGGGCTGTCCTCAAACAGTAGTCCTTTGACTTATTGCCTCCCAAGTAGTTGGGATCACAGACTGGCCTCCAAGTGAAATCCTCCTGATCTCTGCCTCCCAAGTAGCTGGAATAACAGGTGTGAACCATCATTCCCATCCTAGTTTGAATTTCAATTGTTGGTCTTGTGTATTGATAGCTATAGGCGCATATTTCTCTGAGGGATGACTTGTAGGCTGTCATGCTTTGAGGTGATGCTCTAACTAAACTCTTTTTCCATCTAGGCTGGTAGGGGTTGGGGTACAGGTGAGTAGGACAGGGCAGGTAATCAAAGTATGTTAGAAAGATAGCTTTTCATCTGGGCACGGGTGGCTCAGGCTTATAATCCTATTATTCATAAGGCAGAGATCTGAGGATCAAAGTTCAAAGCCAGCTCAGACAGGAAAGTCTGTAAGACCCTTATCTCCAATTAACTACCAAGAAAATCTGGAAGTGGAACTGTGGCTCAAGTGTAGAGTATTAGCTTTCAGTGAAAAAAGCTAAGGGATAACACCCAGCGCCTGAGTTCAGTCTCCAGTACTAGCACAAAAAGTGAAAGTCCAAGAAATGAAATTGTTCAGTTAATTGAGATGTGTATTTAAATATTTGAGGGCTAGTTTCAAATGGCCTTCACTAGGGGGTTTCACCAATTTGCACACAAGTGGGCACAAGGATGTCAGTTTCTCCACATTTTCCCTATCACATCAATTTTTGTATTTCTTGCTACACAATTCTCCTTTCTCACTAACTGTAAGATGCAGCTTTGCATGTTTATCAGTTGTGTTTATGTATATTTTTGATGAATTGCTCTTTTATTTCTCTTACAATTTTTTCTTAGTTGTCATCTTGCTTTGTTAAGAAATACTTACATGTTCTGAATACCAGTCCTTTGTCTGTTAAGTAAGTTGTAAGGAAGTTCTAATAGTCTTTCAAACCTGGTTTATTGAAAATTTTGACAGGTAAAATGTGGGAAACTTTGGATGTTATTTTTGTCTTGCTTAAAAGGCCCTTCTGTCCTTAAGTTAGAAAGAAATCACCTTTTCTCTTCATCTATATTTTCTTCTATTAAACATATTTTTGTTTGGATGGATATTGTGAATTAAGGATCTATTATAAACTTCCTCACCAAACGAATGGGTCTCATCCTACGTATGAATTAGGCTGTTGTTTCTTCATTCATTTGAATTATCATCTTTATTATATTTAGTTTTATATATACTTTTGTTTTTTGTTTATTGTCTATTCTGTTGTCAATATATGCACCAGTACTAGGGCATTTTAATTACTCAAGCTTACAATGTGCTTTGACATCTGGTGAGAAAGAAATGAATAAAAATACTATTAAATTTAATTGGAATTGTGTTGATGGATAAGTGTGCAGAATATCAGCATAAAACTAAGTCTTGAATTCCCAGCCAGGAAGATAGTCAATTATTTCCTTTATTTTGGTGTTTATGTCATTCAGTAAAGATTTTTAGTTATCTTTAAATAATTCTTATGTGTTTAAAAATCCTATTTATTTTCTAAGAGTTTGCTGTTATAAATGGAGGTCTTTAAAGATTAATGTTATTTATTAGTATTAGTATACACATTGGTGCTATGTCTGTCAATGATTTTGAACTTCCTTATTCTTTTTCCCTGGTTTGTTTTGTTTGGAAACAGTGTTTCTGTATGTAGCCATAGCTGGCTTGTGATCTTCCTATCTCAGTCTCTATAACTAGTATCAGGGATAGCCCAGTATTCTTCCAAGCACCTATCTTTCTTTTTTAATATTTTGTTGTTATAGTTGAGGTTACATGAGTCAAGTGATGAGTACAATTCCTCACACTCTCCCAGTTTTTCCCTCCCATCCCTGCCCACAAGATGTACAATTACCACTGTTGAATTTGTTCATCCTTTGTTTCACCTTTTCTGTGTTCCCTGTTACCCTCCCAAAGACAAACACACCAGATAAAAAGAAGAGAAAATAAAAACAGCAACTACAACAACAAAAAATCTCTTGTTTCCTTTTGAGTTCATTTCATAAAATATTATTTTATATGATCATGTGTCCATAGCTATTGCGCCTTTGTGATCTAGTCCTATGCATCGTCTCCTTTGACCTCAATGGGTGACTGTCTAGAGACTTGTATAATTCATAATATATCATATATATATATTAATCATTCAGTGTGTTTACTTGTAGATTTATAGGAATATTCTAGTTACCACAAATGAGGGAAAACATGGGACTTAGTTTCTTTGGATCTGGCTTACTTTACTTAATATAATTTTTCTTTTTTTTTTTTT
>NW_012267283.1:10030686-10036150 GCF_000151885.1 Dipodomys ordii | reverse complement strand
TTTTGGGGGTCTGGTCGTGGGGCCTGAACTCTGGGCCTGGGCACTGTCCCTCAGCTCTTCAGCTCAAGGCTAGCGCTCTACCACTTGAGCCACCTTCCCAGCCCTTAATATAATTTTTCTAAGTCTTTCCATTTTCTTACGAATGGCATAATATCATTCTTTCTGATGAATAAGCAGAATTCCATTGTGTATCTATACCACATTAACAAAAATGGGTTGTGGGGCCTGAACTCTGGGCTTGGTTGCTGTCCCCAAGATCTTCAGCTCAAGGCTAATGCTCTACCACTTGTGCCACAATGCTACTTCTGGCTTTTTCTGCATATATGGTGCTGAGGAATTGAAGCCAGAGCCTCACGCATGCCAGGCATACACTTTGCCACTCTTCTCAGTCCCTTACCACATTTTCTTGATCCATTTATCCACTGAAGGGCATCTGTGTTGATTATATATTTTGGTTATGGTAAACAAATCTGCAATGAACATGGTTGTGTTGGTGGCTTTAGTGTGGCCTTGTTTGTGTTCTGTTGGATAAATACCCAGGAATGGGATTTCTGAGTCATATGTTTAGTGTCTATGTTTAGTGTTTTGAGGAACCTCCATACTGCTTTCCAGAGTGATTGAATAAGTTTATATTCCCACCAACAGTGTAATAGAATTCCCTTTTGGTTGCATCCTCTCCAGCATTTGTTATTGTTAGTTTTCTTGATAAGGGGGGGAGGTGAGGTGGAATCTCACTGTTGTTTTGACTTGCACTTCTTTCATGGCTAGAAATGTTGAACATTGTCTATTGGCCATTCTTACTTCTTCCTCTGAGAACTCTCTCTTTAAGATTTTAGCACATTTATTGATTGGGTTGTTGAGTTTTTGATGGTTTATTTTTTGGGATTTAATTTATTAAACTCTAAGCATATTTTAGATATGAGGCCCTTGTCTGATGTATAGCCGATAAAGGCCTTCTCCCATTATATGAGCTTTCTATATAGCTGGTTAGCTATGTCCTTTGCTGTGGAGATGCAATCATTTCTATCCATTCTTTCTTTGATTTGTTGTGATTCTAGATCTTTACTTAGGAAGTTTCCACCCATGCCTGGGAGGCCTTGTGTTTCCCCTATCCCTTCCTGTGATATTTTCATGGTATCTGGCCTTATGTTAATGTCTTTGATCCATTTAGAATTGATTCTGGTGCAGGGTGATATATGAGGATCTAGCTTCAGTTTTCTGCACGTGGACAGACAATTCTGCCGGCACCATTTGTTGAAGAGCCTGTCTTTCTTCCAACCTGTTTTTTTGACTCCCTTATCAAATATTTAGGTGGCTATATGTTTTTAGGCTTATTTCTGGGTCTTCTATTCTGTTCCATTGGTCCTCAGTCCTATTCTTGTGCCAGTACCAAGCTGTTTTTAATACTATGCAAGCAATTATCTTTAGTGGGGATGCTTCTAAGATTTCACTGTAGTAAGTATTTAATTGCTTAAGTTTTCTGACAGATATTCTTTTTTATGTTGGGGGAAACTTACATTCTGTCCCTGAGATTTTATAAAACTCATTCTGAATGTTGAATTTTACTAAATGCTTTTTTGTCTTTATTGAGATGATGAATAAGTTATTAGATTAGTTATTTAATCTCTTTGGTGAACTGCAGAATTAATTTGTCTAATATGGAATTGTCTTTTGCCTCTTGGATAAGTGTTCCTTGAACAAAATGTATTATTTAACCTGCTCCTGGATTTGATTTGTTAGCACTTAGAATTCAGAGTGTTTGCATTTATGTTCCAAAGTACTTTTCTATGCTTCTTATTCTTGTTTTCATGAAGTTGGGAACTGTAATTGGGGGCCACATCAGCCTTCTTACTCTTCTTCAAACATGCCAAGCATTGGAGAGTGGACAGCAAAAACAAAAAGTAACAACCATAAAACCATGTCCACTCTGATGGGCTTCTTTTCCCCAGGTATGCCTTGGATTGGATGTGTATAACCACTTGAAAATTTGAAATTTGTCCCTCCTTGTCATTCTCTACTCCTTTAGCCTGTTTGAAGTCCTCTGTGCTTCAATTCAGTTAGAAAGTACATTATTTGTCAATTAGATTTCTTGTTTATTATTTTGCCAGAAGCATTGCTCCATGAGAAAAGGGACATTGTTCAGGTACAACTGCATGTCACAAAATAGATGCTCAGGAAAGATTTACTGACAAATGCTTTCTTTCATTCTTTTTTTTTCATTTTAGGGGAAGTACATGGGAGATAAAATTTCTCAGTTGCTTTAGATTTGTAAAAAATAAAAAAGACACAAAACAAACCCACACAACAATGTTTCAATTTTGTCTTCTTCATTGCCTTCTAGTTTGGTTGGCATAGGAGCTTAATATTTAGGCACCAGTCTCTGGGTGTATGAAATTGGGATCATAAAGGCACTGGTCCCGGAAGTCTTTGGGGGGCACTAAATGAGAATGCACAGGAAATGTTTAGGGCTGTGCCAGGCATGTGTTCCTTGGTCAGTAAATGTATGCTGTTAGTTGCTATGCTCTGTCTCTCTGTCTCTGTCTCTGTCTCTCTCTCTTGGAACCTGAATCCCAGCTTCTCATGCTCATGGGTGGACAGGAATCTCTGCTCTACTTATTTCATAGGGTGATGTGAGGGTTAAGTGCAAGCACAGTGTGGGAAAGTGAGAAAGAGTCACATGAAGGGAAGATTGTCCAGGAAGGCAGCAGAGAGGCAATAGTCAGAGCAAAGACTTGTGGACAGGTACCCTGGACTCTCCCATGCTGGTGCTTCTGCTTCTCAGCTAAGTGGCTTTGGCCAAGTCATTCATCCCTTTGGCCCTTCAATTGGTGGTCATTTCTACTCACCCTGTAAAATAAGGGAAAGTACTGCCCACTTCACAGGGTTACTGTGAGAATTAAACGAAGGGGTTATGTTAAAAAAATAAACCCAGCTTAATGTTTTGCACCAAGGGGGTTAATTATCATGTAATAAATATCTACTAATATTACATTTGTCTATGAAAAGGTTTGGCAAGCCACCATTTAGAACACCGTCTTTCCAATTTTCCATCATCAAAATAATCACACTTCACATATTCTCACTGGCAGATTTCACAGCTAGTGGTTTCAGGGGGAAATTATTGATCAGAATAACAACTTCTTTGTCCAACTTCCCAACCTTCACACTGCACTGGATGGGGGGGGAGGGGAGTGGTTGTTGTACATCAATATGAAGCACTAGGAACTTCTTAGGTTCTTTTCATTTATCTTCATCTCACAAATAAGAAAGAAGAGGTCCAGAGAGGCTGGGTGACTTGGCCAGGGCCACAAAGCAAGTCAAAGGCAGAGGACAGAATGGATCCAGGAGCCAGATGTTAGGATTTGTGTTCCATAATGGAATGCAACAGCTACATCTGAAGATAGCATCTCTCAGCAGCTTGAAGCATGCCTGAGAGTGGATACAAACACAAGCATTCTCACTGTAGAGGAGGAGATCCCCTTCCCCAGGTCCCCACCATGTCCCTTTTTGTGGGCAGAGGTTACATGCTTAGTGTATGTACCTGACATACACTAAGTGTATGTGCTGACATATTCTTTTGAATGAATGAATAACCAATAAATAAATGTATGAATAGATGTAGTCTTCTAAGAAATAGTTTTTGAATGCACCAATAACCAAAAAATGCATGATCAAATGTAGTCTTCTGAGGCCCCCCCCTGTAAAAAAGATTACCAGAATATTCTGGGTCTATCACAGAAAGTTCTGGATTCACCTTTAACTCACGACGATAGGTCTTATTCAGTCCTAGCACTAATACTTAGCTTGTGTTATCTTCTATTAGTTATGTTAATATACATGGACACCTAGCTGCTCACCAAATGTAGACTGTGTTCCACAGCTTCTTTCCAAGCAAGGTGTGCTCTGAGATTGATTCTTGGCCAGTGGAAAGTGAATGGGATTGAATGGCAGTTTCTGGTGTTGAGAAGAAAACATGTATTTTTTTCCTCCTTTCATTTTGTTCATCTACTTACTGAATGCAGAGGATCTTGGAGTCCTAGAAGGTGAACACAGAGCCACAATGTGGAAAGAGCCTGGGTCCCTCCCTGTAAGACCACCGATCAGTCATCAACACCTGGGCTGGATGTTCACAGAAGCCACAAAGCTGCTCTCTTGAGCTGCTGAGGTTTGATGATTGATGTAGCTGCTAGCATTTCCTTTAACTACCAAATACCTTTTGGTTCATTCTGGATTACCTAGTCTTTATGGTGTGGTTGATACATAGGCTGGATCATTTGGTCACTGACACAGTTGTTAAAGTAAGGTTGGTAAACAATGGGGAATCACCTAAGAAGGTCCTCCCTTCTTTTCCTCTATTCAAGGTACAGAAGTGGTCACTATAATTTACAAAGCAGTCTTACATAAACTCTTTATGTAAGTCTTGTAATTTAGTGGCATACTCTGTTATACAGAGACTTTTCAGTGGAGTGATTTCTCCAAGGTCACCCATCTGGCAGTTAAGAGACAGAATGGAGACCCAAATCAAGGCTTGCCTAGTCTTGCATACCCTGCCCATTTTGTCACAGCATCGTATGTTAAGTTCTCTGTGACAAGTTCCCCTTCTGTCTGTTCAGTGTCCAAGACCGTTCTGACAAGTGCCTTCTCTGTTACACTTTGTCACAGTTTCTTGCGATGTAGTGCCCAAAGCTTGTGATTACAAACAGCTGCAAAAACATGAGGCAAAGACTGCCTAAAAATAAGTAATGCTTTGGAACACAATGTGCCTGGACTTGTGGGAGATGGACGGCACTGGTAGGGAGTGTGGCTGCTTGGTTGTCTGTTTTCAGGAGGCCCCATGAACTTGACCTAGAATTGAGGGCAGGAAAATTAGACTCATTCTTCTACAATGGAGCAAAATCATTTCCTTCAAGGATTTGAATTACCTTGGAGGTAGTGTCTAATTAGCTCACATAGAGATGCATAATTGTATGTGCTTTAATCATAGAACTGATTCAAAAGTAGTTGGTAAAATGGGAATAAGCCTCCTCAAAAATATTGGGTGGAGATACAGTTTGATGCAAAATAGTAAAAGGAAGATTTGAGTAAAAGTTTTATGTAGCCATGTACACAATTGGGGAAAAATGGAGAACGCACCTCAGTGTTAACAGAAGGTATTTCTGGATAATGAACTCAGTTGAATTTTATTTTTAAATTATTTTCTGTCACTTTAAATTTTTGTGAAACTATTTTTGTGCACTATTTTTTAATCAGAAAAATAGTAAGAATGAAATAGAGTTAGGCTTTCTTTCTTTTTCTCTCTTTTTCTCTTTCTTTCTTTCTTTCTTTCTTTCTTTCTTCCTTCCTTCCTTCCTTCCTTCCTTTCTTTCTTTCTTCTTTCTTTCTTTCTTTCTTTCTTTCTTTCTTTCTTTCTTTCTTTCTTTCTTTCTTTCTTTCTTTCTTTCTTTCTTTCTTTCTTTCTTTCTTT
>NW_012267283.1:10003896-10029306 GCF_000151885.1 Dipodomys ordii | reverse complement strand
TGTGGCTCAAGTGGTAGAGCACTAGCCTTGAGCTGAAGAGCTGAGGGACAACGCCCAGGCCCAGAGTCCAGACCCCATGACTGGCAAAAAAAAAAAAAAAAAAAGAAAATAACTAAGTCCCTAGTGGATAAATGAACAAAAGCTATTAGTGTGTTTTGCTTAAAATGTAACTAATAATGTCACAAATGGATTAATATCAATCCAGACCAGCAATCATAACTAAAACAATGCAGAATAAACAGCCATGATTAGCCCCAAGTACTGACAAAAGTAGCCATGGAACTGACCAGATTCTCTCCATTATATTTAGGATTATCCTGGTGACAGTGGTCATAACTGTCCATAATAGTCCTTCTGAGACTTTCTGAATTCTGGAGCCATGCTATTCAACAGAAAAAAGTCTAAATGAAGACAAGAATTAATTTTGGTGTTTTTTCCTAGAGGTAGGGAAAAACAAGGATTTGACACAGCTCACATGACCCTCAGAATAGAAATGAGTATAAAGTTGTCATTGGACTGGCCATTATGAGACCCATCTCCAACTATAAAACATTTATCATATAATATTAAATTAAGAATAATATACCATTATGTTTTTCTTATGACTTGAGCAGTAAAATCTTAGGTACCTATGATCAAAGATGAAGAAAAAGAAAAAAAAACGAATGCAGTTGTATCTCAGCGAGGTTTCTCAGTGAGGTTATGAATGATGTTCTTGCTCCTCCTGCCATTATTATTATTTTTTCTTGAGCATGCTGGGTCAGTGCTCTTCCACTGAGCTATAGTCCCCTCCCCCTACCCTTTCTCCAACACTTAAAAATTGTTTGGCAGATGTGTTTTTTTAAACAAAAGAAGACTTACATATCTATTCATGCCCATAAATAAGCAAAACACTTCTATAGGTGAGACTGTGAAATTTTAGTTGACTTGATTCCTGGTTTAAAAATTTTAAAAATGACTAAGATTCACTACTGTTGATCTATAAAACAAATCTTTCTTTTTGCCATTCATGCGGCCAGAACTCTCTTCAGCTCAAGGCTAGTGCTCTACCACTTGAGCCACAGAGCCACTTCTGGCTTTTTCTGCTTAATGTGGTGCTGAGGAATCAAACCCAGGGCCTCATGCATGCAAGGCAAGCACTCTACCACTGAACCACCTTCCCAGGTAAAACAAATCTTTATTGAGATTCTGGTTTGTTATCTATTGCTGTTATAGCAATCACCAGAAATAGAGTAGGATAGACAGCACATATTTATTATCTTACAGCTTTTTAACACAGAAGTTCAGACATGACTCTTGCTATGCTAAGTTCAAAGTATAAGCCAGACTGTGATTCTGGACTCTTTAGGATGGAATCTATTTCTTTGCCTTTTCCAGTTTTAGAGGCTGCCTGCATTTCTCTACCCTCAAAGCAATCAATGGCAGGGTACACCTTTCTCACATTGTCTTACTCTGGCCCTCTTTTGCCTCTATTCCATGTTAAAGGGCTTGTCCTTAGATTGTCCACTGCCAGCCTCTCTGTTTCAAGATGACTAGAAACCTTGATTGAATCTGAAATCTTAAATTTCCTTTTGCTACATAAAGTAGCATATTAATCACTATTCTGACTACTCTTCTAGCCTTATGTGAGGAAATCATGAAGTTCATGGTTAGAAGTTGAGATCAACACTGGAGAACAACACAGCATCATGTGGACAGTGAAGAGGACTGTGATAAATTAATGGATGTGATGTGGAGACTTGGGTGGGAAGCATGGGTCTCTCTTGCTGGCAGGCTCAAGGGAGGTGTCATGGTGGCTTCACATTTGGACTAGGCCTTAAGGATAAGAATTTTTTTGGATGAAAAATAGAGAAATGGAAGTCAGAGATATTTCAGATAACTATTGGCTCTAAGCCAGTAAAATAACTTTTTCTTTGTTTGTTTGTTTTGGTACTGGAGCTTGAACTCAGGGCCTGGGCATTGTCCCTTTTACCACTTGAGCCACAGCTCTAATTCTGACTTTTTGCTGGTTAACTGGCAATAAGAGGTCTCATAGGACTGGGAAGGTGGCTCAGTGGTAGAGTGCTTGCCTTGCATGCCTGAGGCCCTGGGTTCGATTCCTCAGCACCACATAACCAAAAAGAAAAAAGCCGGAAGTGGCACTGTGGCTCAAGTGGTAGAGCGCTAGCCTTGAGCTGAAGAGCTGAGGGACAGTGCCCAAGCCCAGAGTTCAGGCCCCACGACCGGACCCCCCCCCCCAAAAAAAAAGAGGCCTCATAGACTTTCTTATCTGGACAGGCTTTGAACCTGAGTCCTCAAATCTCAGCTACCTGAACAGCTAAGATTACATGTGCAAGTAACTGGCATCCAGTTAAAGTAGCCATTTTTGAAAGAAAAAAAGGTCAAATATTGACTCTAAAATTCAGTTTTATACATCAAAGCCACAGACAAGGAGACACAAGACAGGGATGTCAGGAAATTTTGGGAAGTTTTTTTTCTATCCCTTTCTAAGTCTGAATTTGTTTGTTTTCATAAGCTGTTCATAATCTCTTCTCTCCTTTATGCAACCACAGAAGGTGCTGCATCTACAGTTCCCTCCATGAGAAAGTTTCCTCACCAATTCTTTATGGTACGTAAAACCTTATGCTTTGAGCAAGACAAATTGCTGTCTTAATTTCACTAGTGGGAGCCAAAAGCTCTCTGGTAGGGAAACTGCTACTGAGTGGCAGTCATTGGTCCTAATCAGGTTGTGTTTGGGGAAGTGGGACAGGGAAGAAAGGGGAGGAAAGGAGAGAAGATGAGAGGAGAGGGGAGAGGGAGAGAGAGATAGAGGGAGAGAATATATATGAGACAGACAGAGAGACAGAGGCAGAGACAGAGGGATAGAGACAGAGATAAGAGGTGAGAGGGAGAGAGGGAGGGAGGAACACAGGAAGACAGGAAGAGAGGGAGGGAGAAGTACAAGCGCAAGGTCAGAGCTTCTATTGCATTCTCCAATAATCTCCCATCATGAAAGGTTTCTGGGTCATGCACATGTCCCGAAGTCAATGTCAGCATGTATTGACCTGTTTCCAGGAGGAATTATTAGGTCTCACCAAACCTCTGAGTCTGTTGTGTCTGACAATTACAATTGCAATCCTCATATTGATTTGATTATTCATGAGCTGGAAATAGTCCAGTAGCCAAGTGTTTCTCTTTTATACCTTATTATACACAGATCCTATGCACTGATTTTCCAGATAAATACTCATAGACTTTTTTTTTCCTCCCAAGTGCTTGGATAGACACTGTGACACATCCTATCACCTCTTTATCTTAATTCAGAAGGGTGAGAATGCTCTATATCGCTGTGTTCATTACCTTTCCATCACTGTGACAAAACCCTTGGGAAAACCAACTTAAAGGAGGAAAGTTTTGTTTTGGCTCACAGTTTCAAGTTACAGTCGACAGGCAATTTGCCGTGTTGATTGGGGCCTGTGGCCCCATGGTGTGGACCCCCATGGTGTGGAGTGTGTGTGTGTGTGTGTGTGGTGGTGGTGGTGGTGGTGTATAGCACCTTATGGCAGCCTGGAAGCAGCGAAAAAGAAAGGAAGGAGGGGCCAGGGACTGGATGTGTCCCTTCAGGGCACACCTTCAGCAACTTCCTTAAGGTAGGTTTCCATCACATTCCAGTATCCCATTAAGTTCAGAACTGATTGATGGGTTAATTCCTCAAGGAGGTCAAAGCCCTCATGACCTAATCACTTTCCCAAGGCTTTGGTTCTTAACACTATTATACTGGGAGCCAAGACTTGAGGAGCTTGGGGGTAGATTTAAGATTCAAACCATAATGACCCTCCTGTATAAAAGGCAAAGAAGATTTCACCCCAGGATGAGATCCCATGGTCTGCCTCATCTCCAACTCTAAATAGCAAAAAAAAAGGAGCGACACAGTTAGCAGAAATTATAAGCCTATGCACTCAAGTTTGTAGATTGTTCCCCCTATAAAAATAGAACTCTATTGAAAAAAACAAGCCTCAAAACTTGAGGGCTGCTGAGTTATAAGACAGGCAAACCCTTAAAGAAAGAAGACAAGTTAGTTAATACATGGATTCAGGAAAGGGGAAAGAAATGGTGACTAAATGAAAGAAGACACCTCAAATAGTATTATTAGTATTACTATTATAAGCAGGAACAGAGTGGAAGCAGACAGGAAGGAAAGAGGAAAGAAATGCTTCACTAAGAATGTCTCAAAAAAGATACGATTTTTGAATCAGCCCTCCTTGTTATACCCACTAGCACCAAGAAATTACATAAAGAGGACCCCCCTCCAAAAAAACCCAATAATGTACTGGAAATGATTGCTAGCAGTCATTTCTATTTCTGCTAGCAGACATAGACAATGGCCATGCAAATAGGAGACTGAGGACAGACCAAAGCAAGGGAGTATTAGAAAGGAGAAATATTCTCCAAGTTACAGGTAAACCCGAAGGAAGTAGAAAACAAAGAAAATTCACAATAGTAAGCTCCCTCAAGAGCTATTACAGAAGAAACCCATGAACACCTACAAAAAGAAACCCAGATAAAGAGGCTTCTGGATAACTAGTGGGCCAAAATGCTTAAAAATCCACCTGGAAATAAAAGATCCTAGCATGTAGAAGGAAAAAAAAAGCTATCCTGAATGACAGAATATAACAAACATTGTACCCTGTTTTGGGACAGCCATTACAGCTTATGGTTTTCAAGTTTAATATGCCAACCAAAATATAAACTCAGCCCCGGGATTGGTTTCTAACCAAAATATACCTATATGTACAAGAGGAAGAGGTTTTGACCCTGTAGTGGTCAGAAAATGGGTTATCCTCTCCTCCCTAGATGGGGTGGTGCTGCGGATGGTGCTAGGTAAGATGTGCAACCATCCCAAGTTGTCCCTGGAACTGTCCCCAGGAAACCTCACTGGTATTTCCCTCCCCCACCCCAGACAACTCACGTGTTAACTGAGATCAGCTGGTGGTAAAGGTAGACTAAATAATTTATGCTATAAACTCTTCAGGCACCACATTGTTAAATTTATTGTCTCTCCTGATTCTAAGGAAAATGATCCTAAAATATCCAGCATTTGGTCATTTGTTGTTCCCTTTGATGAAATATTTCTTGAAGGGTTTTTAGGCCTGTGGGCTTGAGATACACTCTGTCACTTAGTGGATTAGTATTTAGTGGATTAGTATTATCATCTTCTTATTTTGGGAGGTTTAACTGAGCCCTTAGTTCAGGGCAAGGCACATCCTAAATGTATTTTTATTATTGTTGTCATTTTTTGTTATTATCATCATTATTATTTTAGGACACATGAAATTGTGCTGAAAATTCTTGCCATCAGCTTATTCCTAGCTACTCAGGAGGCTGATATCTGAGGATCATGGTTCAAAGCCAGCCCAGGAAGGAAAGGCCATGAGACTCATCTCCAATAAACTACTCAGAAAACCAGAAGTGGCGCTGTGGCTCAAGTGGTAGAGCGCTAGCCTTGAGCTGGAGAACTGAGGGACAGTGCACAAGCCCAGAGTTCAGCCCCATGACTGAAAAAAAAATTCTGTAAGTTTATCTGACTTGGGGAGGGGAAGGGGAAGCATAGAATTGGTAGGGCCAAGGGTAAGCTAATTCAGCAGTGATACTAGACACTATGCTGAAAATGAACTATGCAACATGTAGGGGAGAGGGGTTGTGGGGGAAACTTCGAGAAGAAAAGGGAAGACATGATACTGTTAAAAAAGAAATGTACTCAATATCTGACTTATGTAACTTATGTAACCTCTCTGTACATCACCTTTACAATAAAAATTTTAAAAATCAGTTTCATAATAGACCTGAAAGGCAGCTAATCTACTAAATTCGCAGGTGTGGCAAATAAAGTAGCACACAGTGAGATCATCATGGTGAGTCAACCAAGATTTTACCAGTAGGTCCAAGACAATAGAAGTCTGACAAATAAGAAGACAACAGTATTGGCCCAGTTGCTTAGAGGAATACATTTATGCAGTGTTTTGAGTATGTAAGAAATGACAGTGGGTAATATCACCTATTTAGAATATGCAAAGCTAAAATGTCTCTGCCAACAGGCAGACCAGGATGAGGGTTTAATGAAGAGAACAAATGGGATAAGATGACAACAGGAAAGAGGAAAGCTAAGAATAGATTGAGGATCCATCACACAAAAAAAAAAAAAAAAAACAACAGGAAAGAGGAAAGCTAAGAATAGATTGAGGATCCATCACACAAAAAAAGACAATGTTCACAAAAAAGTAAGCTACAAATGTGTACTATTTTCACAACCAGAGAAATTAAAATAATTTATTAAAAATACCAATAGCAACTAAAATCTCCTATGCCAGCAGAAGACATGCACAGAAATATTGACAAGATTATGCTATTGAGAGATTTTTAAGCAATTAAAAAGTAATAATAATAAACGTGAAAAGAAGATGTTTGATTAGTGATCCCAAACATGTAGAAATAGGTCAGGAAAAAAACCCTGAAATATATAGAGAAGATATAAGTCACATAGCCATTTCGAAAGAAATAGTGTTTTGCAGGGGAGGGGAGATAGGAGTTATGAATACAGAAATAGAATAATAATTTTTTTAGATCTAGAAATTGAATAACATTTTGGTAAGTTGGACTGTGGTCTTTTGTATACATGACTTAATAAATTGCAGGAATAAAAATATTATTGGTTTGTGTTATTTGTTTAAACAATACTGGACAAGACATAAAAATATAAAACTGTATTGAAGCTGCATACCAGTGGTTCACATCTGTAATCCTAGCTGCTTAGGAGACTGAGATCTGAGCATCGAAGTTCAAAGCCAGCCCAGGCAGGAAAGTCCATGAGATTTTTATTACCAATTAACCACCAAAAAGCTGTGAGTGGAGCTGTGGGTCAAGTGGTAGCGATTCAGCTTTGAGCAAAAAACATACAAGCAAAAGCATGAATTTTGGAGTTCAAGACCTTGTACTTATATGAAATAAAAGCACTAGAAACTTCTAAGCATGTCCAGAGTGACCTTCAAAAATTATATATTATGCCACCCTGAAGGAAATCTAGTCATTTTCATATGCATGTAGAATTAGATTTAATCTTGCAAGTCCACTGGCCAAAGTCTCTGGTTAGGAACAGATACTCTACTTCTGATTAAAAGCAGCTCTGTCACTTATAGCTACTGCCTGTGAGACCAGGGGCACCTTATTCTTCATTTTTTTCTTCATTTATGGCACAAGGACAAGTGTATCAGCACAGAGCCTCCTGCATAGGGAACACACATAATCGTCAGATTGCATGGACAACTTTCTGTCTCAGCTTCTCTTTGTGCAATCTTCTCTCAGAAGCTTAGTTACCTTGGGGATGCACTTGATTCTCTCCTACTTCTGCTTCTTAATCTGATTATTTTAAAAAAGTGATTGAGGATTGCTAAGGTCACAAATATAGTAAATAGCAAAATCTAGACTTGAATTCAGCTCTGGGAGAATATGGAGTCCTATTTGACTTCACTTGTCATTTCCAGCTCATACTCATTTCTGCTTGGATGGACCAGCTTTCTATCAGAGCCATCCTCTTCCAAACAAAACCAGGGCAGAAGATGTATTTGAAGGCATCTAGGAACTACTGAACAGCCTGACTTGAAAGAACAGGATCCTTAAAAGATATGAATGCATTGGGATCCTCCCATCCCCCCTTCTGCATTACTTTTTCTCTGGAAGCATTTGCTACTTTAGGAGAGGAGCTAAACAAATGCAGGCCCATTTCACATTCTTGGATTAGAAGACTCAATATTATCACTTTCCTCAAATTAAGTTATAGATTATTACCAGCCTAATCAAAATATTAGCAGATTTGTGTGTGGATGTATGTGTGTGTGTATGGAAATTAACAAGCTGCTTCCAAAAGTTATATGGAGACAGAAAGGCCCCAAAATACCTAAGGCAATCTCGCAGAACGAAATCAAGAAGACTTACACTACCAGTTAAAGCTACAGTAATTATAAATACAGCCTAGTATTTATGCAGTTAGATGACAAGCCAGTGGACAGGAGGGAAATCCAGAGAAAAACAAACATGTGCAGTCACTTTATCTATGGCAGAAGGCACTTCAGTGCAGGAAGGAAAGACTGGTCCCTTCAATAAATGCTTCTGGGTCAACAGGATAGCCCATAGTAAAAATCTCCATCCTGTCCCTTTTTCACACCTTCTTCAAAATCTACCCCAAGGGGATAATAGTTAGAGATGTAATAGTCATAGCAGTTAAAATTATGAAGCTTTTAGAAGGTAATATGAGGATTCTGACTATGTACTACACAAACAGTTCTTAAGCTTTAGGGTACAAATAACATGGAATAGAATAGAAAATATTAGAAAATTGGGTTTCATTAAAAAAAAAGACAACTTGCTATCAAATACACTTCAGAGAGTGAAACCAAACCACTGAGTGGGAGGAGATATTTGTATTTGGATAATGAACTTAATGTCTAAAACCTAGAAGAAACACATGATTGGTCAGAAAAGATAATGCAATATTATTTTAAAGAATGTGGGAAAATATTGAATAGGACTTCTTTTCTTTTCATTTCTCTTTGACTCTTAAGAAAAGCGTAAGAAAGGACCCGGGATCATTAATTAATCAGAAAAAAGCAGTGTAACTACAGAGAGATTACAATACCCACTAATCAGGCTCCATGGAGATCACTGGTCATAGCACATGCTGGTAGAGTATAAATTGGGATTCAAGCATTTGAAATGACTGATATTAAAAATTATTGATATTCAACCAATATCAAAACCTGCAATTTCTTTTCCTTTTTTATTGTGAAAATACCGTACAGAGGGGTTACAATTACATGGGCAAGATAATGAATACATTTCTTATCAAGCATTGTTGCCTCCTCCTTTGTTTCCACTTCCCATCCCTTCTCATCCCCTGAATCCCTCCCTCCCCCACCAAAGTTGTAAAGTTCGTTTTTCGACATAATGTCTTGTACATCTCATTGTTGCAATGGGTCCACCTGTATCTCTATTTAAACAATGTAAAACCTACAATTTCTTAAGATCACATGAGCACAGTCATTTTAGGAAAACCCCGTGTAATAACTACTAAAACTGAGCACACCTAGAGCTTAAGGCCCCACAACAATTTCACTGTTAAGTGTGAGTACAGCAGAAATGGGCCCAAGTAATATCTTTTCTTTTTTTAAGGTATAGTGATGCTCCAGCATTATTTTGGTTTTTCCTTGGGATTTCTCTGGTTATTTGGGTTATTTTGTCCTTGCATGTGACTTTTAAGTTTTTTTCTAGTTCTGTGAGTACCATTGGTATTTTGATGGGCCTTGCACTGAATTTGTAGATTGCTTTCAGTTATATGACCATTTTACAATATTCTGCCAGTACATGAATGTGGAGGTCTTTTCATCTTTTATTGTTGTTTCCAATTTCTATCTTCAGGTTTTAGAGTGTTTCTCACTTTCAGGTTTTAGAGTGTTTCTCACCTTCCTAAGTTTATTTTTCAATTGTTTACTTATGACTATTGTGAGTGGGGTTATTTTCCTGATTTTTTTCTCTCTTTTATTCTTGGTTTAGTGTAAGAAAGTTACTGATTTTTGTATGTTGCTTTTCTGTACTGCTACTCTGAAGGATGTATGGAGTATAAGAATCTTTTGATGAAATGTTTAGGAATTTATTTTTTTTAAAGCATATCATTTACAAACAGGAACTATTTGACTTCTACTTTTCCTATCCATGTTCCTCTTTCTCTTACTTGATTGTTCTGCCTAACATTTAATCAAGTACTATATGGAATAAGAGTGGTGACAATGGATCCTTGTCTTCTTTCCCAATTTTAGAAAGGACATTTTGTCTTTATTCAGTATAATATTGGATGAGGTTGTCATATATAGTCTTTGTCATTGTGATTCTTCTATACATGGTTTATTCAGGGTTTTTATCTTGAAGGGTGGTTAATTTTATCACACATTTTCTGTATAGCAGATGATCCTGTAGTTCTATCTTTAATTCTGTTTATATGCTGTGTTATGTTTATGCATGTATCAAAGCATCATTGAGTACTTGCGATTAAACAAATTTGATCATGTTAGGTATTTTTGTGGGTGCCAGTACAGGAGTTTAAACTCAATGCCTTGCTTAACTCTCTGTGTTTTCACTCACAGCTGCACTCCTACAAGCTATGCCCCTAGTTCTGGCTTCTTAGTGATTAATTGGAGTTAAGAGTCTCAAGGATTTGTCTGCTTAGGCTGGCTTTAAATCTCAATACTTAGATCTCAACCTCCTGAGTAGCTAGGAATATAGGTTTGAGCCAGATATTTTTAATACATTATTGAGTTTGCAATATTTGATTGAAGATTG
This sequence comes from Dipodomys ordii, assembly GCF_000151885.1. Lineage (NCBI taxonomy): Eukaryota > Metazoa > Chordata > Mammalia > Rodentia > Heteromyidae > Dipodomys > Dipodomys ordii. The sequence goes on along the minus strand of NW_012267283.1, from coordinate 10,018,941 downwards.
ACATCTATGTTCATCAAGGACATTGGTGTCCTTTTTTTTTTTTTTGCTGGTCCTGTGGCTTGAACTCAGGGCCTGGGTGCTGTCCCTGAGTCACTTTGTGCTCAAGGATAGCGCTTTACACCACTTGTCACAATACCACGTCCAGCTAATTCTGAGTAGTTTATCAGAGATAAGAGTCTCACAGATTTTTCTGCCTGGGCTGGCTTCAAACCCAAATCCTCAGATCTCAGCCTCCTGAATAGCTAAGATTGAGGTGTGAGCCACCAGAGCCCAGCTCTTTTTGTTGTCATTATCCAGTAACACGGTAATACTGGATTTATAGAATGACTTCAAATTTCTGTTCTATGGAATAATTTGATTAGTACTGGTGTTAGTTCTTTAAAAGTCTGATAGAATTCAGCTATAAATATGCCCAAATCTTAGGCTTTTATTTGGGGCAGACATCTATTAAACTTTCAGTCTAATTGTTTGTGGTATCTTCATGAATGCTCTGAGATGCCCACAGCAGCAGCTGTGATAGCCCATACCTGCTCATCCTTGAGTCCTGTGGAACACTAGATTGTTACATAGTTATTCAGTAGAACATTCTTAGAATAGTAAAAATGAGTTCAGTGTAATAACAGGTAGCAACATAGATAGAAAACTCACACATGCTATTGGTGAAAGGAGCCTGACCCAAAAGAATATGGCGTAATAAGGAAAAGGAAGAGGGTATTAACTGGTCTGTTTACTAGTCTGGGTGAGTGTGAAAAATCCATCCAATCACATACTTATGATTTGTGTCTTTGTAGTTAATATTAAATATTTTATTAATATTATTTAATAAAAAATGAGGGGTGACAGAGAACCCAGGGTAGGTTTGGAACCCTAGAATGGGGGGTTGCACTCCAGTAATCATCCGGGTCTTTGGGAGAGAATGTCTTAAGCTCTGTAGCTCAATCTCCATAAGTAGATATGAAGGTGGGGAGTGCTTAGGCAGAGAGCTTCAGGATAGCGCTTTTCCTTTCAGCAATCTGTATCTGCATGTGCTCTGGAACAAATGGAGTTATCCTAACCTCTATGGGCCACACAGTAGACTGTAAGAGGCCTCTACAGCTCTTCACAAAGGCTGAGCCTGGCATCAATCATGAACTTCCATAGGACATGCAATGGTGCAGAGATCAACATCCAAAGAGCAGCAAGATGAGACCCCTCCACTCCCCCACCCCCACACTCCTGCCTCCACAAAGGCCAGTAGAATCTGGAGGGAACACAAATAAGCATCACCCTCATGTTCCACAGTGCTGTGATGGGCTTGGACTCTACACACAGTGCCAGAGAGAGGGGTCTCTATGTACCATGGTGCCATGTTGGGCTTGGCTCCAGACACTGCTAAGGAGAGAGAAAACCAGGAGAGACTTGGCTCTGGGGTATATGAGGGAAACAAGATCATAAATGTAAGCTCTTCTCTTCCTTTTTCTCCTCCCTTCCCTCCCTCCTCCTTTCTTTCCTTCCTCCTTCTGTCCTCCTCCTCCCTTTCCTCCCCTACTCCTCTTTTTCTTCTCTTCCTCCTCCTCCATCACTGTCCTCCAGGCTAAGAAGTGGGTTTGTTTCCTATCCTTATCCATTTCCTATCTGATCAACGTCTATGGCAAACACTATAAAACAGCGATCCCAGAAATCTTTGCTGCTTCCAATGATTCTTCACTTTGGAAAATGCACTTGTTGATTTTTACAGCTTGACAGTAGCTGGATTACAAGCTGAGCAGACTTCTCTTCCCTTTTCAGTTGTGGGTTTGACGGTTCCAGTTCTCCTCAGAGCACTGAACGTTTGGCTGGAAAGGACAAACTTTAGGTTCAAAGGAGTGGATAAAAATACATTAAAAATACTTACCACTATCTTTTTTTTTGATGAGTTTTTTTTTACTTGTGAAAATACTGTACAGAGGGGTTACAATTACATGGGCAAGATAATGAGTACATTTCTTTCTTTCTTTTTTTTTATTGTGATCATACCGTACAGAGGAGTTACAATTACATGGGCAAGATAACAAGTACATTTTCTTATCAAGCATTGTTGCCTCCTCCTTTGTTTCCCCTTCCCATCCCTTCCCATACCGCCCTCCCCATCCTCTCCTCCCCAAAGTTGTAAAGTTCGTTTTTCCACATAACGACTTATACATCTCATCGTTGCAATGGGTCCACCTCTATCCCTATTTAAACGATTTGTTTTTCCCTTCCCCTCTGCAAATTATACCAACATCAAATACAGTGAAAGCAGGGGTTATACCATGGGGGAGGGACGTACAAAGCAACAAAGAAATCATCTTGTAAATATGTTAGAAACAATCACAAGAAAGAAAAAAAACATTTGAATACTTATCTGGGGGTTCATTTCCCTAACATCAACTTATCTGACCGTTTCTGCTTGACTCAGACATATACTAGTTATTGCAAATAAGGGAAACCATGGGACCTATGTTTCTTTGGGCCTGGCTTACTTCACTTAATATAATTTTTTCCAAGTCTTTCCATTTCCTAACAAATGGGGCAATGTCATTCGCTATCTTATATGGACTTTCATACTCATTCAATAATAGGCAACAATGGAATGAAATAAAACAAAGCCTTTGTTCAGCTATCTGTGCTGTGGGAAAGGCAATGAAAATGGTGGTGTGAAGTGGTAGGGTGGAGTCGTCATCCCATTACCCACTGTTGTGTGTCTGGGTTTTGGTTTCATACCATAAATGTGTCAGTTCCCAGCCTGAGCCAGGGGAAGTGTGCACAAAGAATGGTGTGTGAGTGGTGCCACCACTTAAGACAATTGACCAGATTAGATATTTCCAGTACTGAACAGGTGCCCCATTTAGTATTCTAAATTACCCACCCATGTATTGTAGGTCCCATCCCCTCATAGCCATTTGGAGCAGCACGGGCAGGTCATACACCATGTCCAAACACACCGTGCTTCAATCCTTCACATCCATCTGACACGACCTCCTCACCCTAGTCCTTTAAGTTAACATTTTATATCTTTTCCATTTTCAAATACAATTTCAAATCAAGTAGAACAGTGACTCATTTTATAAAGGCACTTATTTATGTGATGCTGAAGGATTTATCCATGTTACAGAAGTTTGCTTCTTTAAATGGTTTCATAAATAGCAATCTGCTTCCTGGTACAGGATAGAAAATACATGTTTAGAATGGAGTATATAAAAATTAGAGACTTTACTGTCCATATTTACTTCATTCAACTTTGAAAATAAAATATCCATGATGTACTACAAAGGGAATTGGGAAAAAGAACAACTGTTAAAAGGTATGCTCAGGTCAGTCTCTCCCTAGAGATGACCCACTTTCAGTTGATTAGAAGTGCATTTCTTTCCTAATAACTTCCCTATCACTTTCACTTAAAAAAGGGGAAGCCGGGCGCCGGTGGCTCACAGCAGTAATCCTAGCTACTCAGGAAGCTGAGATCTGAGGATTGCAGTTCAAAGCCAGCCCTGGCAGGAAAGTCTGTGAGACTCTTATCTCCAATAAACCACTAGAAAACTGGAAGTGGCACGGTGGCTCAAGCAGAAGAGCGCTCACCTTGAGCTGAATGAACGCAGGGACAGTGCCCAAGCCCAGAGTTCAAGCCCCATGACCAACCAAAAAAAAAGGGGGGGGATGTTTAGATTTGTAAAAATGAAACTTTTAGATCTGAGGATTGTGGTTCAAAGCCACCCATGCAAGAAAGTCCGTGAGACTCTTATCTCCAACTAACCATAAGAAAACCAGAACTGGTGCTGTGACTCAAATGGTAGGGCACTTGCCTTGAGCTGAAGAGCTGAAAGACAGTGCCCAGGCCCAGAGTTCAAGCCCCAACACCAATTTTAAAAAACAAACAAAAAAACCAAAACAAAAACCTTTATGTGAGTAATAGAAAATTAGGATTATATTTCTTTTCCATGGGAACAATAACTTAAAAAAAATAGAAAGAAATGTCTGTTACTTGCATTTTTTTTCTGGCCAGTGTTTTAAATCACAAAATTGATCTGACAGAAAGCAAATTTTCCAAGTGATCACAAATTTGGAGATCAAAGAATAGTGAGAGAGGAAACAGACTTGGTGTTGCTCAACTGCAGTGATTTAAGCTGAAAAACATCTTTGGTTCCAGAGGCTTTCCAAAAGAACAATTATTAGATCTCTACTTTAGCTGGCTAGATAACATCTACCCTAATGCCCAATTTTCAGGACAAGATTTCTGGCCAGCACTTCACTATATCTCTCTAAAATGCTTGTAACACTGCTGTAGATTTCTTGTTCAGAGACCCCTTCCCATTGCCTTTAGAATGTCAGTTGTGTACAAAAATAGCTTTAAAAAGTTATTGTTCTGTTTAGGTGTCCCAGTACAACACCTTGTATCCCATTCCTTCCCCTTCCATGTTGTTCTATTAAGATTTGCATACTCCTAGCTTTTTCCTGTGTATATCACAACATAGAATGTCTCACTTTATCAAGTAGTTATTGGATAAGATGGGGATGTTGATGATGTTGAAGATTTCTGAAACTTCCATCCTGACTCATTCTAGAAACAGTTCACTTGGCTTCTTATTTAACTGCCAGTCCATATTTTCTCAGGTAAGAAGCAGAGTTTCATCAGGATAGGGAATTTGTTTCTTATCAGATCTCATTCTCTCATTCACATTTTAAAGCCTGGTGAACACAGTCCTATTTAGAGCCTAAAGCAGCTATGAAGTTTGGGAGATCTGTTGGTGCCCTGTAGCAGGTATTTGAGAAAGAGGCTTTGAATAAAACCTGTTCATTCAATTATTCATCTGCACACTATTGTTCAAGCATGTGTTGTATGTTAGAAAAGCATGGGATGTAGAGAAAACAATGGACGAGATCCTCCACCACATTATAATGGCATGTATGTGTGTGTGCGTGTGTGTGCACACATGCACTCCTACGCATGTGCACATGCTGAAATCGGTTCTTTATACTTTTTCATCTTTTTTTTGTTTTGTTTTGTGCTCATTTGTAGTTTCCTCTAATTATCAGCTCCTCGGAAGTGAGTGGAAGCCCAGATTCCAATTCTGTGCAAGGCACATACATTGGCTGAGACTGGCCATATGCCTCAGTTGGCACATACTTCCTTTGTCAAGAAAAGATTTGTTATGTCTTTAATAGAGATTAAAAAAAACAGAAGCAGTTTTTCTAAATCTTTATTACACATAATGTTTTTTTAAAGTTCATTAACATTAACATTGGGCAATCGACGCTGAGGGAGGCAGATGAAATATAGTATTTCAGACATACTTAAAATGGTTTATTGTTTATCTGAAATTAAAATGTTCCTGGGCATTCATTTTTGTCTAAACTTTGGACATACTAAATTTTATTAAATAGACAATATAGGCAGTTCATTTTCAGTAGTATCCAGCCTATGCTTCCAAATGCTGCCATCTAGGATTGCATTCAAACAGGGTTGAAATCTCTTTAGTATATGAGATAATTCTATTCTGACTTTACCAAAAAGTTAGCTTGAGTTTCTTTAAATGGAGAATAATATAAGGGAAGATATAAAATTTCCAGAACCAGGGCCTTTCTGAGGGCCTTCCTGTATTTGGGGCTGGAGTGTGCCTCTTGGAGTGTAGAAGTCTGGAGCTTCAGGTGATCACTTGGTTCATGACACAAATATTCCTTTACATAATGTTTATCTCACAGACCAGAACTGTTCCAAAAGAAATTCCCTCACTTGCCAAGAAAGATCTATTTTTAAAAACCTTTATTACCAAAAAGAAAAATCCAACAAAACACTCACCCCTCCAAACCTCTATTTAAATATCATGGTACTAATCTCTAAGAAAAGGTGTAGTATTATAAGGAAAATTGTAAGAGCAAAAGATAAAAAGATTTAGGAAGAATTCTTTGGGCAATTTCTTTCTTCCCAGAAGAGACTTTCTGAACTGAACATAGCCAAATGACTTCAAAGAGATTCATACTCCGTTTCTACATGAATATTTTACAGCGATTTTTAAAAAACAGATGTTCTCCTATTTTTCTCCTCTTGAAAAATTTGAAAATAATCTTTTTAAAAATGTCTTCAGTATTCCAAAGTGCTTAACCTTTGCTCTGAGGTAATTACAGGTAAACATCTTGTTACCCACTAGGCGGGTTTTTCAAGAATGTTCCTAAATCACCCAAACATCAAATGTTTCTGGCACCAGGTTTAGTCTATGCGAGTAGGGCGATGGTTTACTCAAAGCAAATGCAGCCATGTCATCCACAGTAGGCGACACACAGAGACACAGATCAGGGAGTAGGGTGAGAGCAGAGAAAACTGGGGGGATGAAGATTCAAAGAGAGGTGGAGATTAAGAACTTCCAGTTCACCGGAAGTGAATGCCATGGAGAGAGTCAGGCTATCTGGAGAATGGCAGATTTCATTTTGTACCATTGCAGAGATCCTCCAGTGACCAGAGCTTCCGCTTTTTAAAAATAAGTTTTTGTTGTAAAAATGCTGTACAGAGGGCTTACAGTGACATGAGCAAGGTAATGAGTACATTTCCTAACAAACATTGTTACCTCCTCCTTTGTTTTTCTCCTACCATCCCTTCCCTCCCACCTCCACAGCTACCGTCTACCCCCTAAATTTTTCAACATAGTGTCCTGTGCATCTCATTGTTACAATGTATCCCTATTTAAGCATTTTGTTTCTGCCCAGGGCCATTTGGATATTTATAACATCATTTGTGGGCCATACAAAATTATCAATCCTGGGGCTAGGAAAGTGGCTCAGTGGTAGAGTGTTTGTTGCATGCATGAGGCCCTGGGTTTGATTTCTCAGCACCACACAAGCAGAAAAAGCCAGAAGTGGTGCTGTGGCTCAAGTGGTAGAGCGCTAGCCTTGAGCTGAAGAGCTGAGGGACAGTGCCCAGGCCCAGAATCCAGGCCACAAAACTGATTTAAAAAAAAACATCAATCCAAGCAGACAGCTGAGGAAAACCAAGAAAAGTCATACATGTCTGTCTCATCATATACCAAAAGATTTTGTGGCCTTAGAAGATCCACCTCTTTCAACTCTATGCTCTGTGAATGGGGTTTCAAACCCCAGACAGTGGGAATTGCTCTTTGAATTTGATCTTGATGACTATGGATAAACTATTGAATCTATAGACTATAGATTCTCTCTTTTTTGGGGGGGGGTCCAGTTGTGGGGCCTGAACTCTGGGCCTGGGCGCTGTCCCTCAGCTCTTCAGCTCAAGGCTAGCACTCTACCACTTGAGCCACAGTGCCATTTCTGGCTTTTTTCTTTTTGCAAGGCAAGTGTTCTACCACTGAGCCACCTTCCCAAGACTATAGATTCTCTATCAACTGCAAATCATTATTGTGTATTGCATAGCATATGGATAATGCCTGACATTTGCCAGAGACCAGAGAAATATCTAGTTGAAAAAGATGGAGAGAGAGAGAGAGAGAGAGAGAGAGAGAGACAGAGAGAGAGACAGAGACAGAGATGAAATTAGTTAAATATAACTTTCAACTGCACGAGGCTTTGTGTTTCTGGGGTCTGGGCCTGGGAGGAAAGCCTGGACTGTCTCAGCAGGTTTTGAGAGGTAAGTAGCCTGATTGCTTATGAACATACGTCTGAGCTGGCTGTGGCTTTCCATTTCTGGGGTGATGGGACATTAGATGATATAGGTGAGAGACCTGGCTATTAAAACTCACAACATCCCTTGAAAAGCTTGTTTTGTCTGGTGAGGCACTGAGTAAGCAGGAATTTTCTGCAGAAAGCAAAGTAGTAATGCTAGAAGGAGGTGAGAGGCACAATATGGATGGTATAACGAGAGTTGGGGGTCGTGACAGTGTGGTGCAATACTGACTAGATGGCTAGATGGTGGTGGGTGCTGGGTGGATGTTGGATGGATGGTGGGATGCTGAATAGATTATGAGGGTCACTAGGTGGGGACACTGGCTGCATTTCTGTGCCATTTCCCTTTTATTTCTCCCTAATGCTAGCAGAGTTTTGGAAAACACCAGGGAAGAATTTTCTTTGTTTCTTTTGTAATAATGCTATCATTCCACATTTCAAAACAGGAATCAGAGCAAGGCACTTTACCTGCTTAGGTCCCTGTTACTCTCTTCTCCCTGACAAACCAACAAACATGTTCATTTAGTAGTTGTCCACGAAAAAAATATGACCATTTGCTGGGCATTCTGTCCATATTAATATTCTTAGTTCCTTTCCCTGTTGCTATCTTTAAAATGCCCAGCTTAGAATCTCTAAGATTCTTTTTAGTTCAAAAGTTCCATGATCTTTGATTGAATCAAGAAGTACAATTTGTTACAGTTAAAGTCATAGGGATAAAAATGGAGTCTGTCCTCACTGGAATAGCTGGTCTCCCCATGTCAAGACAGGCTTACCCTGGGAAGAATGCAGGTTGGTCTGAGAGAGAGGCGAGTTTCATTTCCATTCTCAAAAGCACCTTAGGAAGGAGGGTGTCAGGACATGAAATGGTCAACCTCATGTGTCCATTTGCAGCTTCTTAGGGGGCTTATTCAAAGCTAAATGTTGGTTCCAACATTTTTTAGCAAATAATCACCAACAGTGAAATCCCTCTTTAAAAATACATCTCCAGGTACTGATGGCACATACCTGTAATCCTAGCTACTCAGGAGGCTGATAACTGACAATTTTGGTTCAAAGCCAGCCCAGGCAGGAAAGTTCATAGAAGTCTTATCTCCAATTAACCAGCAAAAAGCCAGAAATGGAACTGTGGTTCAAGTTGTAGTGCACTTGCTTTGAACAAAATAGCTCAGGGTAACTCTCCAGGACCTGAGTTTTTGGACCAGAACACACACACACTCTCTCTCTCTCTCTTCTGGACTCTTTAATATCTTTTCTCATACCAGCCATAGGCCATGATTCCATCCGTCCTTCTATTCTTCTGGCTTCTGAAAGTATCTCTTTGTGGATTCTGAAGGGTTTCTTAGCTACAAACACAGTGAGTCCAGGGGGATTGTCAATGCAGCCATCCATTTCTTTGGAACTCTACTTGCATGATTTTCCATATTTAATGACATTCTACCAGCAGGATAAACATACATGCAAGGTTGAATCATCTTTTCTCTTCCTTTGGATCGGGAACCCAAGAAAACAGGTGCAGCACGCAGGTGGGAATGCTGGTGAGCAGGATGTTGCTTAGCCGTGCTTAGAGGGCTCCAGGGCCCCAAGGGGGTGTGGGAAGGAGGAGAGAGGAGGCTCTTCAGCCAACTGGGGGACTCATCTCTGAAATGACAGTGGGTTTCCTGAGAAGGGGCCCGGCATGGGGTGCCTGCCTGAAAGCAGTGCTCCCAGGAGTCCTTTCAATCAAGGCCAGAAAGACGCATTTTCCCCAGCAGCAGAGGGAGTGTTTTAGAGGAACCACACCATTTTGGCTGATTTGCTTAGAGATTTGGGGCCATGGTAGGAACTTTCCTGATTTTTGTCACAAAAGGGAAAGAACTAATTATACAAACCACAAATGCAGTCTGTGCTTCTGGAGAGAGGACTTTCCAAAGAATCGCTCTTTAAAGCGATTTTAGAGAGCAGAGTGGTTTCCGTGCTGCAAAAGAGAAATGACAGAAGAGATGACAAGATTTCCAAAGAGATAAACAGAAATCAAAGTTATTCCAAGGGCTGGAGGAAGAAGAGGGCACAATAAACTGAGTACACATACACTGTGACTGTATTCCAAAGTAGACTTTGAGGAAAATTTACAGAAGCACACACAATACAGACAGATAAGAAACAAATCAAAGGATCTGGATTTTAAAAAAGGACTTCAGGACCTCTGGATAAAAAAGCAGCTTGACAGCATTTGTAGTTCTTGTTCCTTCTAACAACCCCGCTGAAAACAACAACAAACACAAGGGAGGAAAAAGCTCTGTATCTTCAGCAGAGCAAGGGAAAAGCCACAACCCCAAACCACCAACTCTGAAGACTGCCTTGGTATCGCGTAAAATCTGCAGAAAAATGAGAGGAATCAGGACCACCTCAGGGTTCCCATAGGACAGAGATTTCCTCAAAGGTGAGGATTCACACCCTGAAAGGAGCCTTTGATTTGTTAACTCATTGTATGGCCCTGTGCCCCATACTGTCCCTACTGAGGACTGTGCAATCCCTGTGATGCATCCTGGGAAGTTGGCATTGAAGGAGAAATCACATGGGTTTACCATCCCCATTTGAACGACAATTGTCAGAGGTGCAGGAGGCTGTGACTTTAAGGGCTAACAGAATAGACTAAAAATCCAAAGGGAAATGAGCATTGGTGTAAAAGATTTGGTAGAAGTACATTTGAGACCAGAAACCTCCATGAAAAATTCCAGAGGCTCTTAGTTCACATCTACTCTCTTCAGGTGAATCTTCTGTAAATAGCTGATTGCATAAATAAAAGGAGGAAGGATTGAGAAATTCCTTGCACAAGGCTTAGGTGTCTTCCTTTGTAGGAACACCTAAGGAGACATATGACTTATGAGGGGGCCTGAACAGAAGAGACATCTTGATTATGTTCGCAGCAAGCAGGATACTTCCCACGGGTGCGTCTGGTGATGCCAAATGAAAGCATTATTTCTGTTGTGAAAAAAAATAGACTTGGTCATGGACTTGAGTTAGCCAAGTAAATATTTTCTTGGCAGTGTACAACACCATTGCAAAAATGCCTATTACGCATAGACTATAATTATAGCATTCAATTAACATTCTCAAGTGATTAGCATTTTGGGCATGGCAGTGGCTGGGACTTGGGAGATGGGAGCTTGTCTGAAAGCCACTAGCTGATGTTGGAGCTTGGAGTTTGGGGGCTTGCTACAGCCATGCTGGGGTAGAGAATGCTTGGAAATGTGAGTTGTGTCATTAAAAATGATTGCCTGAACTTTATAATGATATTATTTCTTATTAAGTTATAGAGGGGAAAAAGTTTAGTTAGTAGTAGGTAATTTTCCACTGTTAGTTTATTCAGCTCATTTTGGGGCAGGTAAGGTTTTTGACAATCCTTTCACCCCCTCAGAGTTTTAGAAAAGCAATATGGGAGGAAAGATGACGTATTTAAGGAATGATTAAACACAGGATGAGAGGGATCGAGTGCCCATTATAGAACATCAGTCATTATTTCTCAAGCTTACAACCCCCTTTGTGAGAAAGGTAGTATTATCCCCATTTCACAGATAAGGAAACTGACTCGGGTTATGTAATTGGCTTAAAATCTGAAGCCAGTAATCTAAGGAGCTGGGGTTGAATACCCAGCAATTAGAGAATGAACCAATTAACACCAGAAGAGGTGAAGAACTGAGCATTCCTTACTGAGAACTGTCTCATGAAAGAATTTCTCTGCTTTAACACTGATGAAGATGGAGATAGAACTCTGAATACATGCATTCTACTCCATCCCCCAGGAAAAAACATCTTATTCACATGATCAAAGGATTTAATAAGAGGGAAAATAACAAATGCTTATGCAATAGGGAAGGGTGGCTATTTGCTCACTAGACAAATAAGCCGTGCATGAGTTGCTTGCTAGACTGGTGCTCTACCACTTGAGTCATGCCTCTCATCCAGCGTTTTGCTGGTTACTTTTTGAAGATGGAGTCTAGCAAATTTTTTCTGCTCAGGCTGGCCTCAAATTTCAGTCCTCCAGATCTCAGCCTCCTGAGTAGCTAGGATTATTGGCATGAGTTTCTGGGGTCTAGCTGACTTTTCTCTAGCTTTTAATGCACTTGTCCTTGGCACCAGCAAGTGTCAGTTTCAAATCTTCTCTGGAATTCTTTGTAATACAGGTATCAGAGCACAACTACTGGGGATGGACGATTACCCCAACTTTATACGGTGGGTCAACTGTCAATGGCTCCTCCCTCTGAATTCCAGAGGTATGATGTTGTATTCTGGAATTCAGAAAGTGCACAGCTGAGGGGGAAACCTTTCACCCAATTGGAGCTAGAAACACTAGGATGAACTGAAAAGCATCCTGATGCTCCAGGAGTTCAATCTTCTGTGGGATGCAGGGTGAACTTGAGCTCTGACAGCGGTTGATAAGTCACCAAAAGCACAGGAAACGGAGAGGGGAGAGTTTGTTTCAGAAGAGGGTCCTCCTCAGAAATGGTGACACTGAGGAACTTCAAGGTTGTCCAGGCAATTGTTCATCTGGGGATCAGGGCATTTCTGAAGGGATGGGAATGTAGGAAGAAGAGAGGGGTGCATGGGATTATGGGTGTAAGTACCCAGGAATGGAATGGACTGGGAGAGACACAACCCCAGGAATCACACTTCAAGGCCAGTGAGGAAAGCTTGCCTGTTTTGCTCAGCTGGGGGCTGAGCAGGACAGGGAGTGGAGCAGTGTTCTCCCATACTTTAGAGTTACCTGTGGTATTCCTGGGTTCTCTGACAGAAATCACCATAGATACAGTTTGGGAGGAGGTTGGAATCTCCTATCTTTATGACACAAAATCCCTGTGAAGAGAGGGGATACTGGCTTTGTACTTGTGTCTGAGATGGTGGATCCAATGGAGCCCCATCCCTGAGAAGCAAACAGGTCATGTGAGTCCTGGCTAATGGAACTTGTTTCCTCACCTGCAAACTTATGGCAGCCTATCCCATTGTCATGCAAAGGCCAGCACAAGAAGCTGGCATATGCAGTACAAGCTCAGCAACTCAAAGCAGAAGCATTAGCGTTAACTTATTTCAGTTCCAAACCCAGTGCTTTTCCTGCTATGCAACTAAGACCTCTTCTGGAAAAGCCAATGAACAGAGCAGCAAACAAATTTACATTTTATTTGTCCAACATGTTAAGATGTGTCCCATATATTCTTCTGAAGCCCTTGACCAAGCTTTCTCAAGATATCTCCTGCCAGGCTTTAGTGCACATTCCTTCTGCCTGAATCCTCCTTCCTTGCCATTCCCCAATTGACTTATCCTTCAACACTTAGCTCAGCTGTCACCTCGGTCCCTGCACACACCTGTTCTTCAGTACCATCTTCTCCAATTACCATCACTGGGACATCTGTCTCCCTAACTAGACCAGGAGCCTCTGAGGAGTCTCTTTACCTAGTACCTAATTAACAGTATACCCAGACACATTTGCTGAAGATTGTCCTCAAGTAGAACCCAACAAGTATTTGGTGGAGAGTGCATTTCTACAATCTTTGCTTTGAGTTACTGTGCACCCAAAAGCAAAATAAGAGATTCTGAGATTAGATAAATTTTCAGGATTTACTCATTTTATGAGTCCTTCTCCCTGCAGTTCTTCTGTACTGGTATCATTCTGGGATGTAGAAGTGAGTCAGTTTCTGCAGAATGGGTGCAGCATTGTACCTCTTCATCTGGAATTCAGAGGGAGGAGCCACTTTGTTTCATCCACAGTAAGAAGTTGGGGTAATCTCCCATCCCTAATAGTTGTCCTCTGGTGCTGGTATTACAAAGAGTTGCTCTCGTATTTGGACAGAAGTACAAAGCCATTGGAATTGGATCCTCACAGTAGGCAAAGAAATAGATATAGTCCAGGGATAGGAAGATAAAGGTTCTTGGGTGAATTTTGCTTTCCAAGTTTGCATGACTTTGGGCAACGTGTTTCCTGTCTTCTGGCCTCAGTTTCTGCCTATACAAAAAGAAAAGGTAGAGTAGCCAATCTGTAAGTTTCCTTGTAGGAAGCTTGAGTTTTGTCACACAGCTTGAAGCAGGCCCTAAAAACCACCAGCAGGAGCACTTTGATTGGGAAGATATCCCATGGCCCACAAATTGGACCTTTCCCTTACCCAGCTGCGTGATTGGCATCTCATCAATACAGTCATAACGTCTGGTCCAGAGACCCAGAGCACTGGGCCTGAATTGACTAGGAGAGCTTATTGCTGATGGGTGAGAGCCACCTCCATGTCTAAATCAAGCATCTGAGACTGGACCAGCAGAGAGGTGGGGGCCGGAGCACAGCACAAGGAGCTGAGTCTATTTATTTATTTCCTAATTCTAATTAGAGAAAGGAAAAGAGTGTCAGGAGTCTTTAGTGATTCACATCTTAATAGCCTGGTTATAATTTATTAATCCCTTTCATCAAATTTTCAGCATCCCTTTCCCCAGGAGTCCAAGACTGACTCAAATGTATTTATTGTTTCTAGGTGGGGTGTCATTAAATATTTGGCATCTCCTAAAGCTGGATGGGAAGCTGGGTTATATAGCATGAGCAGGCACACAATTTCTGAAGGGAGAAGCATGAACTGGTATAACTTTAGGCAGGGGGATGGAGATGCACACAGATCCATATAAGTCCATTCTTCCAATACAGAGAATGCAAGAGCCACCATCACACTTTCAGAGATAGTTCCCCTCACCTGCAAACCCAGTGGTTTTCCTTATGATAGTGCCAGCATGCATTCATTCATTCTTTCTTAATCCATTCTGACTTAGTGTTAAGTGCCTCAGAATCATAACTTCTTAAGATGGAAAAGGACCTAAAAATCTCTCCTCGTTCGAGGCGACAAACTTTTTGTACATTTTCATCCAAAGTCATCCTGCCGAAGACAGAACTCACAATCTTTAGAGGCAGCCTTCCATTATGGAGAACTTTGTTGCCAGGAAGTTCTTGCTCAGCCTGAGCTAAAACCTTCTTTCCTTTCCTTTCTCCCTTGTCTTGATGATGTTCTTGGCTTCTTAGTTGCACATGGGAGCACCAGGTGCTAGATGAGGCCGGAGTGGGAAGAATCTGGGAGGAGGGGAACAGTGGAGCAACAGCTATTCATATTGCTACAGTTTGAACACCGAAGCTCAGGTGGAGGCTGATAGTGTTGAGAGGTACTATGGCTGGTGCCATGCTCTTAGATTTCCTTTACTGTGAACTAAATGACATTCATTGCCCTGAAAAGCATCTAGTCTGAGATATTTTGTGATAGTAACAGAAAGCAGACTGACACATAGGGCTTGTTCTGCCTAAGCAGAAAAGGAATCCTAGCCTAGTTAGAATTCTGTAATAGATAATAGATTTTAACACTGAAGACTCAGCTGGAAGTGTTTTATTTTGATAGCTTTCCTTCCTTCCCTTCCCTCCCCTCCCCT
>NW_012267283.1:9851963-10003793 GCF_000151885.1 Dipodomys ordii | reverse complement strand
CCTTCCTTCCTTCCTTCCTTCCTTCCTTCCTTCCTTCCTTCTTCCTTCCCTCCCTTTCCTTTTTTCTCTATTTCTCTCTGTCTCTATGTCTCTCCTTCTCTCCCTTCTTCCTTCCCCTTCATTCTGTCCATCCCTCCTTCCTTTTATCTTTCTATTTTTTGAAAGAAAAAAACCCAGCTGGCCTTGAACTTATGAACCTCCTGCTTCAGCTTCCTAAGTGCCAGAATTACAGGAATAGGATCACAGTTCTCTTAGTGATGGAAAGTAGTTCCTTCTCAAGAGCTGCTTCATCTGTGCTATAGCATTGCAATGGCACAGTGACCATTTTCATGAAAGAAACCAGCATATCCTCTCACGGCTCAGTTTCCCACCATTCTGAGGACAGCTTGCCCCATGCCTCTGAGTGGCTGGACAGCTCTCATGTGGAGTCTGTGCAGCTTCTACTCAGCCCACTGAAGAGCAAGCATTATCTGAGAAGCTCACTCTGGGACTTCGGAATATTTTTCAAGAAAGATACAATGAAAACCTCATCAAACACAAATCATAGGAAGCAAAGTAGCTGACATCAAACTTCCATTATGTCCTGCGCATTCATTTGAACAAGGGGCCATGGGGTGGAATCTGTATTGAATTTTTTCCTAATGGATTGTTAAAGGATATCTGCACTGTCTGCTGTTATTCAGCTATTTTCTCAAGAGAGTTACCTTTGTTCCCCATGGTACTTATGACTGGCTCAAAATCAAACCAGATGAGGAAAGATTTGGTCATCAAGCAATATTAGTCATCATTATAATTATGGTGGTAATGGCTATTTGTGTAACAATGACTTGAGTCACTTAGACACTATACATATGTGTATGTATGTATGTATATATATGCATGCATATATTTATGTGTATATAGATATTATATATATTCTTTCATCCTTACATCTCCAGGAAAATGCATATCATTGGTGGTAGTATTAAAATGGCAAGATATTATGCTGCAATAGCAAATTCATGAGTCCTTCCCACTTTGGTACCAGTCCAACTAGCTCCATGGGCAAAGTACATATGGACAAAGCCAGTCAGAAAGAAAATGCTTATTACTACAGAGAAAGCTTTGGCACCAACTCTTCCCACTCTGGTTGAGGCAAGCTTTGTTACATCTGAACTGAGAGGTTGACTTTTGTGACTCTGGATTGATGAAGACATGCATTAAAAGCTACTCTAGCCATTCTCACGAGCAGAACTCAGGAAGGACATTCCAAAGGAAGGAAATTCACAAGGGAAAAGAGCATCAAATACAGAATGCTTACTGACCTAGTAGAGTAGGCTTCCATTTCCCACCCTTATAAAATTAACAATGTGAGAAAGAAGGATCTCATAAGCTAGAGCAGCCTGAAGCTCTTCTTACAGACATTCTCAATCCAGAAAGGAAAAGGATACAGAAGGACCTGCTGTGTACCAGGAAGATTTTTAAAGCTTTTTGTTCCTCCTATGGAAAGCTCTTCTGCTATTACTGAAAGAGTAAATGACTTGAGTTGTGTAGATGCTGTCTGCTCCTGAACACGGGCCAGTATCCCAAATCAATGATGGCTGCCATTCTTGCCAAGCCTAGACTCTTTCTCAACATGATGCCTTAAGCATCTGTATTAGATGATTGGACTTGGCAAGGATTGATATCCTTTTTTTTAACCATCATTACCTTACCACCCTCAGTAGTGCAGTTCACAGCCTACCTCCATGCCCCTTCTCTGGTTCAAAGACTCCTATTTGTAAGTAGAGTGCAAAAGATGAGAAAAAGTACATTTAATGATCTTTCTAATAATGTGAGCTCACAGCCCATAGGTGATCTCTCTTTTTAACTTAGAGGTGTGGCTGTGTTAGAAAAGTCTAGTCTGATTCTCCCTGAGGATTTTCCCTCCATTTCTTGCCTCATCCCTTGTGTCTACCCCTGGAATCAGCAGTTCAGCCCATTTTCTTCATGGTTTACCTGCCTCTTAGGTCCCACAGTCTCACCTGTTATAACTTCTATCTGGAAATAATGCTCAGCCACTTTATACAAACTCACTAGACAGATTTATACAGAATGCATGGCAGAATGAATGAAGCAATTCCCCTAAAAATGAAAATAACATAAATCCCAGATCAATGCTAATCCAGACAGGAAATTAGGACAGCAACCTGGAAGCAATCTTGGATAGAAGGTCACATTAGTTAATAGTATCCCTAAGAAATGCCTGGCGTCAATCATCAATCCTGTAACTATAGAACATTAAATAACAGGTCTATCTAGAGATCAATGTGACTTCACCATTTACCTTTTGATTCAAATATAGATTGAAAGCAGATCAATTAGCTGTTGGGTTCGACTTCCTACTTCCAAATAAAAGCATCCTGGAGTCCTTTAAAAAATACTCATAATGTGACCAATCAATACCCAAATACCTGAAAAAGGATGGTTCTAAGAGTGCAAATAAGAAGAAGTGGATCCATGTCATATTGAGGTTCTCGATCTGAAGAACTGGGCTGCAAGGAGGGGATCTTTTCATCTCATTTGATTGGAGGACTTTATCTCCTGGAAGCTGGCAAGTGCAGTTGGCATTTGACTTCAAGATTAGCTTGTCTTTCAGATGCTGCAAGTGAGTCATGGCACAGTAATTTGTCTTGTTGACCCACTGGGAGTTTTGAAGACGTAGGACATATGAGAAATCTGGTGAGGAGCTCCTGAACAGCAGATCCAATTACCCACCAAGTCCCTGTGGCTTACTTCTGAAATGAAGCAAAGTAAGAAGAAAAAAAAAGAGGCAAAAGTGATTTTGACATAATTTGAGAAGTTTCTTCCCTGTGGTAAAGAATGGTATGTTTATTTAATATTTCTATGGGTTGATCAAAACAGAAAGGGATATGCAATGATAGCTTAATGGTGTGTTGTCACATTGGGGGGGTGGTGTTTCAACAGAAACTATGGTGTGTTGCTATTGGATGTCTGTTGTGCAGTCATCAGCTCATTAGCCACTTAGCTGGTAGGAGAGAATATGATTTTATAGCCACATGTAGAACAGAGTTGGCAGCATGAAGTAAGCATTCATAAAAGCAGCAAATGGAAAGGGCTAGAAAAACAGTGGAGCCAATTCCATAGAATTGTTCTGAGAACTCATATCTTTTTTCCTGCAGATGACAGTTATGCTCCTGGTGGGCATGGCCATGAACTGTTGGATTAACCAGAGAGGAACAAACTTTGGCCTCTGAAAAACACACTATCTGCCATCTGTGGTAAGGGATCAAGTCAGAGTCATATCAAGCCTGGATGTATCGAAGACCCACTCTGAGGAGCAGGTCAAAAAGTTCTGGTGTCTGGAGAGTAGACTCTGTAGAGCCCCTTCTTCCTTGGCATCTTCTCTCTGGGAACCTTACTGTGGGCCTTTCTCTCTTCTCCTATTGGGAGCATGAACCCTCTGAAGGCTAGCAGGACCACAGCAAAACTGTGGGTGAGAAACTTAGCCAGGCAGTCTAAGCCTCAGGGAGTGGCTTGCTTTCCTTGCCCCCAGAAAAGGAGCTTCAGGAAAGGAGAGATCCTGCAGGCCAGTTAGCCCACTTCCGACTGAAGGATTCAAGCCAGGGGCCAAATAGAATTCCAAGTTCACACATCTGGATTACCAGGACTTGCTATCACAGATTGGGACCATGATCAGTAACTGAGAGAATTGGTGTCTCCCTGCCTTTGTCCACCCTCCAAGGACCTTGCTGGTCCACAGCAGACAGCTGTATCAGACCTAGAAGATCCTAGCCTGGCTTCCTTCAGATGCAGCTAAAACATTCTCATGGCCTCCAGATGAGGCCACATAGCTGAGAGGTGGCAGAACAGTGAAGGAAATCCTATTTCTGCTCTGCTTCTGGATGTACCAGGGGCTGAGGCTTGAGACACATGTGTCAGCCCTTCCTCATCCACCCTCCTTGTAAAACCACACTCCTCCTTCACACAAACCCTTCTACAAATCTGGCATTTAAAGATCTGTCACACGATCACTACTTTGATTAAAGGACTTGGATTTTATAATCTTCCTTTAAAAGAAAAAGCATCAAATCAGGAATTGAAGCTTGCAGCCAGTGAACTTTCCACCCCAGTATGTTATCATCTCCAGGATCCCAAGGAAATAGAGGTCCAGGATTTCACCCCAGGGGAAGATTCTGCATACGCATAATTTGTCTTAAAACAAAACAAAACAAAGTTTGTGACGTTCTTCCAGTCTTCCCACCCCCTCAGCCAAGTTGATGACTTTCAACTTCCTTTCCCTTCCAAAGTCTTCGCAGAATTTTAGGCATATTAAAGCAGGAGCATCTGATCTTCTCCCCAGATGTTTCAATCACAGAAGGGCCACATATGTGCACACATTCCTGAATATTTTTAGAGTTTTTACGGGATCCAAGACTTGAGCTGCGTTTTCGCTCTGTGCTTTGTGGCCTCTGCTGAGAGAGCTCTGCCAAGGCAGCCGAGGTAGAGGCTGAGGGAAGAGGGCCTGGCACGGGAGAGGTTTCCAAAGCAGCCTCATCAGTGACGTTGGAGAGGAAACTGTTCTGCGCCATTCTTGGATATTGTGAACCTTCAGTCCCTAGGGCCTCTCTAGCCACCAAGAGGAAACAAACCACTGCAATTGAAGAATTATAGGTTACATCAATACTTCCTGAAAGAACTCTGGCCACTAAACACACACACACACACACACACACACACACACACACACACACACACACACACACTCCAGTAAAGAGGAAGCTCAGTAGTGTGGACTAGAATGGCTGGTTATATGACAAGCTACCTTTCTCTCCTCTTCCTTTGTGTCTCCATCTATAAAGTGGAATTCTAATATCACACCTGTAGCACAAAGATCCAGAAACTGTGGACTGCAGGTTAGCTGCCTGTCTTGTATATTTATTTATTTTTTGTGCCAGTCCTGGGCTTGAACTCAGGGCCTGGGCATCATCCTTGAGCTAATTTTTCTCAAGGTTAGCACTCTATCACTTGAGCAAAAGCTCCACTTCTGACATTTTTTGTGTGTGTGATTAATGAGATATAAGAGTCTTACAGACTTTTCTTCCCAGGATGGCTTTGAACTATGATCCTCAGATCTCAGCCTCCTGAGTAGCTAGGATTACAGGAGTGAGCTACTGGTGCCCAGCTTAGATGCTTGTTTTTGTAACTAAAATTGTATTGAGGCCCAACCATACCCATTAGGTACACATTGCATTGAGGTGGACTGGGTATAACAACAGGGTTGACTAGTTGTACAGTAACAGCTATATACTGTTCTCTGCTGTTCTTGGCCCTGAAAGGAAAATTTTACTGAGCCTGATGTGTCATCATTGATATGATATGTTAAAGGTTCCCTACTAGTAGCATTGAGGCTCCCTTCCTTTCTTTAGGTCAATAGGGGGAAACCTACAGTCTGTTTCCCGGAAGTCCTTGCTGGGATGGAACCCCTGATATTCATAGCAATAAGGTTATTGTTGTTAGCATTCCTTGGATTAACTTCTTTCCCTCTCCTTCCATATCTCCCCTCCACATCTCCTGTCAGTGCTTCCTGGAATCCCACTCCTCCAGGCTTCATTCTCTCAAATCCTCTACTCAGTGCAAGATTCTGGGGGTACCTAGCCTCAGACAGGCACATGTCTTGCGCATCTGCCTTTTCTCCCTTGCCGGGGGCCTCATTTGCACTGCTTCTCCTTGACTTCTGGGCTCAGATAACATGTATTAAGTCTAGGGCATGAGATGTGTTTTCATGGCCCTGGACAATGCAGCCTAGAAGTGAGGGGCGATTGCTCTCTACAAAGTGAATCTTGATTATGGCAAGAAGCTCTCAGACAAGGGTCCTCTGCCTCTTCTCTCCTGGGTTTCTCTGAGGTATGCTTTTCTCTTTGCAAGCCTTTCAGGGACTTTGTAGATGATCAGAAAGTACTGCTATCAAGAGACCCCCTGCTCCTCTCTGGCACCTCTTTGTGTAGTGGGAAGTTGCATGCTAACTCATGGATCTTCTCTTGTTAACATTTCACTTTGCCCTTTCCCCTCAAACTTTGACTGCGCACCACCCCCAGCTAAGTTCCAGCATTGAAATTCTTGCCTCAGGCTCTGCTTTCTAGAGTACCTGGGCCAAGACATCTCAAGATTCTTTTGCCTCTGACATGACAGACTTTGAACTAAGTTCTATTTGTCAGAAGCCTAAGGGTTAAAAATAATGTAACTACTCTACTGTATTGCACAGAAAGCATCATTTAATTCCCGTAGAGATTAATTTCTGAGGTCTACCAGTGGTCATGCTTGTTACAATTCAAATTAGGTCAGGGGACGACATTATAACAATTTATTAATAATATTTATTATTATCGATACGTGAAGTCTGGAATCAAGTGCTTCATAGACATTAAGTATTTGACACTCACCCCAAGTTGATAAGATTCTAGTGATCCTAGATCTATTATCCTATTTGGTTTTACATGAAAAAAAGGAAAATGAAATCCAGCAAGGCTAAGCTACTTAACCTAAGTTGTATAAGTGACCAAGGTAGGAAATTAAACCAGGTCTGATGGATTATAAAACTACTATAACAATTATGGGCTTTACTATTCTAATGTTTTAAAAGCACTCTTTCAAGACTGTCATTGAACCTTACCAGTGAATAGAAAATAAGCACATGAAAATATGCCCATCATCATTAGTCATTGGGGAAATGAAAATTACAGTCATACTGTGATATCATTACATGAGCACAAAAATCACTCCCCTTATAAAGAGTGACCATCCTGAGTGCAGGATGTGGGGAATGCGGAGGGAGCAGAATTCTCAGCATTTTGGAAGGTAAAATGGCTGGATTACTTTAAGAACTGCACAATAGTCTCTTAAACAGTTAAATGTACACTGATCACCTGACCATTCCTCTCAGGTATTTACTCAAGGAAAATAAAGACATATGTCCACATAAAGACTCATCTACAAATGCCCATGGCAATTTCATTCATAAGAACTCCAAGCTGGAAGCAATCCAAATGTCCCTCAGCAGGTGAATGTGTAAATAAATAGTGATGTAACCATGCTATGGAACACTGCTCAGCAATAAAAATGAATGAGCATTTGATACACGCAGCAACATACTTGAATTTTAATCATTATATTGAGAGAAAGAAGTCAGCTAAAAGCCGGGTACTGGTGGCTCACGCCTGTAATTCTAGCTACTCAGGAGGCTGAGATCTTAGGATCTCGGTTCAAAGCCAGCCTGGGCAGGAAAGTTCCTGAAACCACCAGAAAACTGAAAGTAGCGCTGTAGCTCAAGTGATAGAGCACTAGCCTTGAACTGAAGAGCTGAGGGACAGCGCTCAGGCCCAGAGTTCAAGCCCCACGACTGACAAAAAAAAAAAAAAGTCAGCTAAAAATGAGTTCAGGCTGTAGAGTTAACCTTGCATAAATTTTCACACAATGCAAAGTATAGTCACGGAAAGTAGGTGAGGATCATGAAGCAGGTGGGAACAATGGTAATAGTGGGGCCCAGGGCACCTTGGTGGGGAGTAACTATGCTCTCTATACAGAAATGTTTTATGCGAGTATGCATGTCAACTCTAATCTAATTGTACTTTCTACACATGTGGTTTATGTATCTAAAAAAGACAAAATAGATTCAACGAAATAGTACAAGAATAGCATAAGAAATAGTTCTGGAAAACTGTTAATTTTTGCTATCTTTTAGGATTGCTTGGGGAAAGAAAGCCAATGGTGCAGCTAATGGATCTTCCCTGGTTGACTCAGAATGGTGTAGTGCACAGGAGGAGAGGAGATTTGAATTTGGGGACAATCCCTTTAGCTCCTTGAGCCTCAGTGCATCGATCTATAAAATGGGTATATATCTTCTCTATGAGGCTTTTTCTAAGCAAATGACACTGTGCAAAGCATAAATGATTTTCTCATCTGCATAATAAACACATCCTAACTCTTGGTAGCAATGTCAATCTCAGATGCCCTTAATCCACTTAGGGTTTGCCTCCCAAGTTGGCTAGGCATATTCCTCTTGAGACATCAGATTGGTCCTCTGTGACTTTTTCCCCTCCCCCCATCAGGCCACTGTGTGGTCCCTGTTACCCAACTTCTTTGCATGGTGTAGTTGACTTCTCATCTATTTCTCCCCAAATTTCTTCTGTCCATTGAAGAACAGATATGCTTCTTACCACACAATCACACCACACAATCACGGAAACAGCAGTAGGGGCTTCCATTGTTCAAGGTCACCTTGGAGCTGGGGAGAGAAGCCTGGATGTGAAGGGAAACCATAGTGTGGTGGCAGAGACAGCCACAAATCAACCATATCCTGTAGGATGCTTTTTGGTGTTCTAAGGATAAGCTGATGCAGGGTGGCAATGAGAGAGGGTTTCTCAGGAGAGGAAATGTCATAGCTGGACCCAGAAGGATGGGTATTTGCCAGACAGAAGTGGGTGAACATGCCAGATAGGGAATCCCTATCACATGGGCAATGGTTTTGAGTATTTGGTATGTGAGAAGAGTTCAGTGTGACTCACACGCAGCAAAAGATGAAACCAGGGTGAATCAAGGTTTGTTATGGAAGGAAATCTTGGTGTGTGTGTGTGTGTGTGTGTGTGTGTGTGTGTGTGTGTGTGAGAGAGAGAGAGAGAGAGAGAGAGAGAGTGAGAATGAGGGATTTGGGCTTGAATGCTGACATTAAATGTTCCAAATCTGGGAATAACTATTCTAGTTCCTCTGATGGGTTAATTCATGCTCAAATATGCTCTCTCAGGGCCAAGCCATCTCAGCAGTGTCACTTTCCACATTTGGTGCCAGCTAATTCTTTGTTGTGAGTGGTTGTCCTGTCCACCATAGGCCATTCACCAGCCACATCCCTGGCCTCTACCCACTTGATGACATTACTACTCCCCTAGTTTTGACAACCAGTAATGTTTCCAAACAGGGCCAAATGTCCCCGGTGGCAAAAATAGGTTCTCACTGAGAACCACTACACTGAAGTTATTTGTTCGTTTTTGTGGAATTTTTTTGAATATTCATACAGACAGGCCCTTCTGCATTTGGTCTCTTTTCTCTCTCACTAAGGCCTGGCAGTGCTGTTTCCCACTCTCCACCAGGGTACACTGGCTGATATACCCTTGGCTCCTGCATAGCCTCATATGGCACCTGGGGTTCAATGGGCTGCTGGCTAGGGCTGGCTGTGGAGACTCAGCTTCCAATAGCTCTGTCCAACCTCTGCCTCAGTCCAGCCTGGCACCCAGTTCCCTGTGGGACATACTGTGGAGTACACAAGAGACTTTTGGATGGGTTCCCACCTTGAGGTCAGCTGAGACAAAGCCATCCAAGTCTATTGGCCATGTACCCAGTGTCCCTCAGACCCATTGTCTGCCAAACTCAAGTCTAGAGGGATAAGTCAGCTCAGGAAGACCACTAGAGAGAGGGTACCAGGCCAGGGACAGAAAGCAGGTGGTGGCAGCTAGAAACCATGTGACCATTGGAGAGTTCTGTGTGTGTGTCACAGGGCAGAGCTGGCCACTGGCTCACTCTGAAAAGCCGGCACATGACTTTTCTGCGGGAGCTTTCATGTTGGGGGCAGGAGAGGGAGGAGGGAAGCGGGAAGTGAGTTTAGGATCCAGGCTTGGAAATACAAAATACATTTGTGAATCACAAGCTGATACTTAGCACATGATCACATTGACTTTGCCAAGGTAGAAATCAGGCGTTGGGCCTGCAAATAAAGCTTATCCCAGCTTCTGCCATGTGTAGGCCATGGTAGCTAAGAGAGAGAAAGGAGGAGGGCTTGTGCAAGGATTGGAGTAGGAGTCTAGAAAGCCATCCATGTGACCAGTCTCCATCTCCCCAAATGTCACCAAGGCAGAACACAAAACCAGTTCCAATTCCAGAGCTTTCCATATGCTCATTCATATGTTAATCCCTCAGCAGCCCCATTTTCCAGTGAGAAAACCAAGGCCCAGGGCGGTTCTTCCAAGTTCCATCTTCTTTCCTGAGGGTTTCATTCTCTTATTGAAAGAGATTTGTTTATTTTTATCGATTGGTTGGTTGATGGTGCTGGTGCTGGGGGCTTGAATTCAGGCACCCAGGCATTGTCTCCTAGCTTTTTCTATGAAAGCTGGCTCTCTACCACTTGAGCCATACCTCCACTCTGTAAAAAAATTTTTTTAATACTCCTACCATAGACTCTTCTTCCTGTCTTGTGGCCCCAAGTTGTAACCCTCAAGCTGATCCTTCTTGATGAAAAATTACAATGGACAACCCTAAAATCTCCCCATCTGTAAGACAGCATGGAGCTCAGGATCCATGTCTATAGGGTTGGGAGGCCGTGAGCCAGGCAGGTTCTAGTAGCTGTGAGGAAGAGATTGGCAGCCTCAGGAAGTCCTGGAGCCTCCTTCCCTCAGGAATGAGAGGAAAGCCTGAGCCTTCGGGGGCCAGGAGCTTTATTTAGCTGCCCTGAAACCCCACAGACCTGGACAGCACTCCAAAGTGCCGTCCTTGCTGCCGAAGAGGACAAAAGCTCGTGAGCAGGCTCGGCCCCTCTGGGAAGAGAGCCACCTGCCTGACGCTTGCCCAGTGTTTCAGCTCAAGGGCTCTCACTTTTGAAATGTTTAAAAATAACATTTAGCATATTTAATCTCATTATATAAGTGGGATATATTCAGTGTAGAATAATTGGGAAGCCCAGAAATGTATAAAGGAGGAAATTAAAAATTCACCATCTCACCAATCCGAGACAAGCACTGCTGACGTGTTGATAATATAGTTTTCTCACCTGTTCTTGCATCATGGCTATGTAGAATATAGCTCTAAAAAGTAAAACCAGGACACTTTACATAGAGTTTAGAAAAAGGATTGCGGTGACATATATAGGAAAGGGGCCCAATTCTTAATATCGTACAACTGAATACATTTTTAGATATTATTTATCCATGAGACTATCACTCAGGTCAAGGTCTTTCCTGGCCCTAAAAACTCATGAGACCCTTTCTTTCTCTCTCTTTTTAAAAAACGGTGCCAAATTCTTTTTCTTAAAGTATTATAAAGGCTATGTGCAAAGTGGTCACTGTTACATAAGTCAGGAAGAGTACATTTCTTTTTGACAATGTCACCCCTTCCCCCTTCCTTTGTCCTCTCTCTGTTTTTCCCTCCCATGCCCACCCACTAGTTATTTAGTTTATTTTCAACATAGTTTCTACTGCACACCCCGCTACATGTGTTTACCCTCTGTCCCTCCATTTTTGTGCTACCCCTTACTACCCACCCAAGGATAAATAAATGAACAAACAGGACAAAAACGAAAAGACAGAGAAAGGATAAAAATCCCTTTGTTTCCATTTCCCGGAGTTCATTTTGATAAATATTATTTTATGTGATCACAGGCACAGCAACATTGTGCCTTTGTGTTCCTCTCCTGAGAATACCCTCCTTGGGTCTTAGGCTGGTTCTTAGTTCAGTAGCTACAGCCCACTTTTACAAGTACTTCCAGTATTCTGACCTCTATCATTACAGAGTAGTTTTGCCTATGTTTGAGGGTTGAATCAATGGAGTCTTTTCTGTACACAGCTTCACTCTCTTAGTCACTGCCCGGGACTAGTAAAGCCATTCAACATTGGTGTTCAACTGTATGCTGAGCAATTGAATGAGCTAGGGAATGAAAGTATGAAGGAATAGGCTTTGGTTATCCTGTGTTTCTCAGTAACCACCTGATGGTCCACGTGGAGAAGAAAGAGCAGGCATGTGGCTCGTGGAACAGTCAGGATGAGAATAGATAATGACCTGGACACAGGATGCAGTGGGGAGGGTGAGGAGGCAGCAGGTTGAACATGCCCATGCTGTCTTCCTGGCACACTAGAGGGTTGGGATGGTGCCCCATAAGCAGCAGGGCTGGGAGTATTTTTAGAAACCCCATCACACAGAGCAGCCACTTGATGCTATGGCGACCTCACCACTGCGGGGTCCCGTGGCTTTGTGCAGAGCCCCCACTGTGGGCCCAGCTCTTGGGCTATGGATTCAGGCACCCTTACTGCCTTCTTAAGTGGATAGGAATCATACTCAGCAGCCTGGGATAATAAACCAGCACAAAGCAAGAGGACCAAAGGGTCCCAGGAGAGCACCACAACTGGGATGTGCCAATGTTTGACTTGTGGAGAAATGGGTGATCTCACGACACATCCCCCCCCAAAAAGAGAGATGCTTCTATCCCAGTACTAGACATATGGCACAGATCCAAGGGGCCATGTAGCCCTGTTTACTGTTGGAAGTTTCTGGGGATGGGAAAGGACCTTTCCACTGCCTCTGCCCACCTGGGCTTTGAGCCTCTCTGGTCATCTTTGCAACACATTCCCAGTTTTTGACTCTCCTTCCCCCAACTCAGTGCCCCCAACTCAGCCACCATCACTTCTCATCCTCTCTGTCTAGTCCCTTTCTTCCTCCACCTGCTCTTGTTCCCTTCTTATTCACTCTACGTTTGCAGGGGCCAGGTGCTCCCCACAGCTGTAACATTGGCACTGTGGGCTGGACCCTGCAGATAAAGGAGGTACTGCTGGGCCATCCTGGTGTGGGGGGTTGTGGGGGTGGGACATAGAGAAACTGAGTACTGGGCGCATTTGCTGGGGTGATATGGATGGGTCTGCTACCTGTATAATGTAAATAAAATCTTGCAGGATTTTTTTATTTGATGAGCATTCATTCCCTTTGGCTCATAATTAAGGGGTTGTAGGAGGCAGTGTTTACATATTTATATTTTTCTTGCCTGGATGGTGGTGTTTAGGGGTTTTTTTTCTTCCTTGGAAAGCTGGCAATGGCTTTGGGAATGCAGGAAGTTAATTCCCAGTGAGCCATTGAGTCAAAGACGGTCATGTTATAAACTTCTCAACCTAGACAAATGAGCTTAGAATGAGCTGTGCGAACAACCAGCGTCGGCGATGAGACTGTGTCTTCAGTGTGTGACCTGGTGTGACTGCTGTCCTTGAGGGCAGCGACATTGCAGAATTTGGGGGTTCCGCTGGGAAGGAGCCCACCTCTCAGCTGACTGGGAGATTAGTGGTCAGTCATGCCCAGGCGAGGGGGAGCAGCTTCACAACTAGCGCCTGTGTCCATCTGTCACTTTGGAAGAGGGGCCAGATCACAGGGTCAGGAATGCCGCCTGGCCAGAGAACTTGAGCTGAGCAGTTGTCCCTGCCAGGATGGCCATGAGAAGTCTTCTGACCAGCTCAACCGCAGGGAGCCGAGAGCTCCCCTGTGGTCAGCAGTTTATATGCCACAGCTCAGGTCAGAGAGAGGTCAGGGAGCCCCTCCCCTATTATGAATTCAGGAAGCTGGAAGAATGTTCCAGAATGGATATATTCCTTGGAACCTCCTGTGGCCAGATGGATGGGTCCTTGGAGTACTCAGAAAAAAGGATGAAAACTGGGCCTATTACAGCCAAGTCATTCCTAGATTGCAGAATGTCCCTGACATTGGTTAGCCTCTTTTGCAAGATGAGTTACATGGAAAGAGGGACCCAGAGCAGCCTACCGGTTAGATGGCATATTTTATTTCTTGCTGATAGACAAATGATATGCAAAGTGAAGGCATTATTTCTCTCCCAATTTTTTTAAAATCAAAAGTTGGAAGGAGTATTAGATGCAAATGTTTCAAATGTATACAGATGGTAAAGCTGAGAGAGTGGCCTGAGGTTGGTGTCTCTCCCTGGATGCCCTCTCTGGGCCATCTGCAGAAAGCCCAGATCTCCATCTTTCCTGACATGGCCTGTGGCTCTTCTAGAGGTAGGGGTCCTGCTAAACCAAGGGGTTCTACAGTGCCCAGAGCTTCCCCACCCCTGCATTAGTGACACTGTGGGCTTTAGCCCTGTGGCTCAGGGAGGGGGCTGTCCTGAGCATTGTAGGGGGGCTAGTGACATCCATGACTTCTATCTACTGGGTGCCAAAAGTGCTGCTGGGTCTCGCCCAGTGACAATCAAGTGTTCCCAGGGGACAAAATAATCCCTGGTTAAAACTACTCTGTGGCTCTGGCCATGTCAAAGTCCCTTTGACACCTTCCCCAGACCTCTGCAGACACAGATCTTCTGAACCCACACTCCTGCCCTTTGCTGATACACAAAATTCCTGCTCGCCCTGGAAAATTCACCCCAAGCCTTCTTCCCTTTGACAACTCTGTCTCAGACATTACTGTATTCAGGAGCTCTGACTGCAGTGGTCTTAATTTTTTTTTTGCCTGTAGTGCTTTCTTCTACTGGACTTGAGAGAAAGTCTTGGATTTCTTTCACCATTGCTCCCAGAGACTGAATCATGGCCCCATGTGGAACGGATGCTCAGAAAGTCCACGAGGGGTATTGTTTCATGAATCATTTCTGGCTCTCATAGTAACAATCCAAAAGGTCATGAGCGATGCTCTAGTAATACCATGTTCTGGATCTTGATAAAGCAAAATGACCTCGTACCCTACCTCAGGCAATGAAGCACAATTGTATTTCTTAGGAAGAAAAAAACGCATTAATTTATTGTTTAACCTCTGGGTTGCTGAGGTGTGTGTGTGTGTGTGTGTGTGTGTGTGTGTGTGTGTGTGTGTGTGTGTGTGTGTCCCCTTGTGAGAACCTTTGGGGATTATAAAAACCCTGGAATGGTTGCAAGAGGCAGCACTTACTCTCTGAAAGATGCTTGAGACTAGGCACAGACCCCAGCCACCCTTCCTGCTTGTGTCCAGAGCCAAGGGCCCCATCTCAGCTTTCTTCAATGCAAATGTGATCCATCCTGTCCAATAGCGAAGCCCCCACCCTCCCCGTAGTCTTGGCTGTGGCGCTTTCTCCCGCTCTCCCCTCTGCATTGTCACAACGGGAACAGACTGCGCAGAAGGAGTGCGTTTGGTGCTGAGACTAGAGCCAGGGCAATACAAGGCAGATCCAGGCAATCTGCTCTACTCTTCCTAAGGAGAGAGGAACGGCTTTTATTTCTTGCTGACAACCAAGTCAGCAATGGGGGAAATCTCTGGGTGACCAAAGCTAAGCCAAGAGAGTGATTCATCGGCCACACTAGGTCATTTGTCTCACCTGGCTATCCATGGCTCTGTGTGTGTGTGTGTGTGTGTGTGTGTGTGTGTGTGTTGATAGTAGTGGTGTGCACTCTACTAAAAGAAAAATCACCAGTTCTCAGAAATATGGGCCTAATTCACACCCGTGTTTTAGTTATCTCATCCACGTATTTTGTTGTTTCCCACCCTTACTGCTGTTTTTGCACCTTTGGTGTCCGGGACCCCTCGCTGCCTTGCCAAATGTCAGCTTGGAAGGCCCTTGGCCACTCTGATATTACCACAATACCACAACCTCCTCCCCCTCTCCCCCCACTTAGTCCTAAGTCCAGCTCTTTGTTTTCATCTGGAATAGGTTCAATCCTCATTCTCTAGGAAAGATTTTCAGAGACAACTATCTCACCATCCAAGCCCATTCTCCTTGTGAATGAAATGGTTTTTGTTTTAAACTTCCTCCATGTGACACAGTTTTGTGTCCTCTCCCTTCCTGATCACCCCTTCTTATGAACATAAGCGGTAACATGATACCATGGCACTCTGTAGTTCTCAAGAGTACATTATTGGAGATGGACACACTTCCAGAGAACAGAGGGGTGCCTGCCTGAGCCACAAGCTTTCTGAAGAGCATGATGGAAAATTCTGAGCATGCATACGACAGATCCCTTTTGATTGAGCTTGGCTAGCCCTGACAATTCTCTCTCTAACAGAAGCATCACCTGATGGAAACCACCTCTGATGGGGCTTCTTGCTATATATGTCCCATCTGCTTCCGGTACCCTCTGCATGCCACCTTCCAGCAAGACTGGAAAACCAGTGAGAGGAAGTTATAGGAAGTCAGAGGGCCTGAGTGTGAGAAGTGACCCTGCGTGGCACAGTGAAGGTGCATGGCGGAGGCTTGTGGAAACCTGGACAAGGTGCTCTGCGGGATCTTCCGTCTTCATAGTTTCAGGAATGTGAGGAAGATTCCACTGTGGTATGGGGTTGGAGGCGTGGCTCGGTTGGTAAAGCTCCAGCCAATGAAGGAAAATCTTGGATCTAACACATACACACACATACACAGGAAAATAAAAAGGAAAGCTAATTGAGGACTCCTAAGTGTCCTTTAACAGCTGGGGAAGAGGGAATAGAAAGTCAGTTCCTTCACTCAGACAGCTAGGGATTTCTGATTGGGTCAGGGGCTGCTTTGCCTCCAAGTACACTGGAGCCGAGGAGAAAGCACAGTGTGGTGACAAATGGGGGGAGAGGGTCAAGAGGACTTCAAGTGGATCTGTTGTCTCCACTTTGGATGTTGGTGGGTTGTCCAGATGATCTAGAAGTGTGCACTGTTGGGGAAAATGTAGATGCAGAGTTTGCAATGTTGTTCTGGAAACACATGCCAAATTTCTGTATAGGAGAGAGATAGAGGTAAGTGAGGGTGTGTCCTCAAATTGTGAAAGCCCAGGTGTAGAGGTCAAGGTACAGAGGCTTCATCAGGTCCTTCAAGATGCCATGGCGTGGGACTTAATTCCCTTCTTAGAAACTGGTCCCTCCTCTGGGTGAGTTCGGCCTTGCCTGATCATGGACTCCAGGACAAGTTTTGGCTGCACTGATTATGTCTGGTCAATGCAAAGGGCTGATCATTTATTTTCTGACTTAGTCAAATGCTTTGGAAAAGTATTGGCAGCTCCACTGGCCTGGGGATGCCCAGGGAACGAAGGGAACGTCCCAGCTCCTGGCAGGGGAGGCCCTGCCACCGGGCCCTGGCCCAGGTCCATGGGAAGACAAGCTTCCTTCTCACCTTTCCAGTATATCCTGAAACCAGAGGCCCCATGACACGGGCTCTTCTTTCACAGCCCTGGGATGTTGGCTCTGGCTAAGGTAGGACAACCACACTGCAAGAAGCCTGAGAAGCCATTGGGACAAAGATGCAGGGGGTCAGCTGGGGAAAGCGATGGGGCTTATCCTAAATCAGTGTCCCCATTTCAGGGTTGAACTTGGCCAAACATTGCTAAGGGACTCAGGGATACGATGCCTTTATTTTTAACCACTAACTTGCTGTGTGACCTTGTCCATGGCACTCGGTCTTCTTCCATTCAAATGGTCCACAGCCTTCTTGTAGTTCCCTGTATTTAAAGCAACACACACACACACACACACACACACACACACACACACACACACACACATTTGTCCCCTGAATATCTCTGCAGAGGGCTAACAGTGGGATGAACATCTATCTCTATTTTCGGGGAGGGGAAGAAATGAAATGAACTATACAAGCTATGTGGCTTGCTTCTCCTTATAGCTGCTAGGTTCTGCCATCCAAGACACCAAGCAGATAATAATCTCTTATCAGAGTCTTCAGGAAAGGTCTGAAACAGCAATTTTGAAATCTCAGTGATGGGCACTTTGGGGCAGGGGCATTTGGTTTCTGCCTGTTTTCCCCCTGACACCTGTAGAAGCTAGGCTGGCGGGTAGGGCCGAGAGTAGTGGGTGCAGGGAAGGCAGGAAGTCCTGCTATTGGTTTTGCATTCTGTTTCTACAACCATCCAAGGCAGATACAAATCTCTATGCCTTAGAAATGCAATAAAAATATTTTACTCTAAAGCCATCATAGTCCAGAGGGATGCTGGGAGTAGAAAAATGTGAGACTCAACAACAGAGTGTTGCTTTGGAGCCCGTTAGTGTCTGCCAGGCCTTTTTAGATGTCCTTTGGGATCCTCCCTGACTCAGAGCCACTCCTCGGAGTCTGAGAAAGTCATCCATCGGAGTAACTGGTTTCCTAGGTGGGCAAAGTGCCTCCTATTGGGTCGAAGGGAGGGAGAGAAGCAGAAGAGTGACATTGTTGGTACCATCTGTGTTTAGACAGTCCGGGAAGGGCAGAGTAGAAGGTATAAGATCTGGGGGCAGCATACAGATAGATTTGTAGACAGGCACATAGATTTATTTCAGTCCCAGCACTGCTATTTATCAGCGAAGTGTGTTAAGGACCTCAGTCTCTCCCTTTGAAACCTGGGTGTGAACAGCTCTCAGCTCTGTGAATGGTTCCAGGTCTTCAGAGGGCTGGGCAGGGCTGGGTCCCAGCAGGGCCTTCGTGTGTGTGTGTGTGTGTGTGTATTTGTCCTTCCTATAAATGGCTCATGTAGCTAAAAACTTTGAAATGTTTCTTTCACCTAATCCGATTGCTTAGATGAATGTGAGAAAATGGACTTAAAAATAATTTTGTTGTTATTTTTAAGGTGTTGTACAGAGGAGGGTTACCGGTTCGTAAGTCAGGGAATGTATACATTTCCTTCTTTTGGGGGGAGGGGGAGGGACAATAAAATGGACTTTTAAGCTGAAAAGGGGCTTTCAATAAAGGAGGACTTCATTGATGCATTCTTCCCTGACTTTGTTTGCTACAATTCTCCTTCCTGGAACACACACACACACACACACACACACACACACACACAGAACTGGACCATCAGGGTGGTCTGTGCCTGTCTCCCCTCCCAACACACCCTTAAAACGGCCTGCAGTCCTGGCACTTAGACACACTGGCTCCTCTGCTCTATGAAGACAAGGACCTTGGTGTTGCCAAAAGAACTCTGACAACACAACCTACCAAAGATTTCAGGATGATTTCCTTGGGGGGGGGGAAGGGTGAGGGAGGGGGAAGAAAGGAAGGAAATTGGAGAATGAAAGAGGGAAGGACTGAAAGGAAAATGATGGTGAGGAGGGAAGAAAAGAGAGGAGAGAACCCTGCACAAGTGTGAAATCAGAACAGCAGACTGAGGATGGTGAGATGCATGTGAACGGAGTGACGCGGGCAACCCCCACAAATAGACCTTCTGTTAAAAATAGCCTTTGTCTAAATGTGGAAAGGGTGTAAATATAGTAGCGGTTTCAGCTTACTACGGAGCCGCCCCAGCTCCAAGTAACAGAGGCTTATTATAGGATGCGTGCGTCAGCAGTGTGGGGAGGGCAGGGCCAGCAGGGGAGCGGAGGGGGTGGCCAGGCCCGCCTTGGTGCAGCACCCCTGGTAGGCTGGGGCGAGCCAGGCTGGCCACAATTTGCCCTGCTGTGGGGATGGATATGTGTAGGCAGGAGTGTGGGGGTTTGGGGGGGGCAGGTCCCTCGGAAATGCTCTCACTGAACTCTGCTGGGCAGAAAACTGTAGGCAAGTTAGGGAAAGCAGGAAGGCAGGCAGGAAACTGAATGGAAAAGAATCTGAATCTGATTGTCTTGGAAATGTGGTTCACTTTGATCTGGGCTTCACCAGGCTGTGTGTCCATATGCAGCAGACCCCTGCTCCCAGACACAATAGTATGTTTCCCCCCTGGAATGACCAGACCATAGACAAACCAGTGGAAAGTGCTAGAATAGAGTTTAAATCTTTTTTTTTTTAAAGTCTGGCTTTAAAAATCTGTGTCTCCAGCCTTGGGAGCTGAGCAGGTGCTAGGGGCATGGTAGTTAGGCTCCTGCTACCTACAGGTAGCTGAGAACATTTTTCCTGAGAACATAGTGACATTCACTGCTGTCTGAGGGTCAATTGCCCCATGGGAAGAAGATTATCTTCCCAATGGGAGTCTCTCTTCCAACCCTTCTGGAGTCTCTCAATGTCCCCAGAAATTATTCTCCTTCACCCCAGGCCACCTTTCTCCTCCTGCCCAGCATGTGTTCATGTATGCATCACATATGCACATATATAGCCCAGTACACATAATACACATGCCCACATATGCACGATAGCCACATACAATATATTTAAGCAATAGCCATCACCTCTGACTGGGCTCCTCCTGGCCTTGTTCCCACTGAGCCCTTCATTTGCTATGCTCTTCCCTCTGCCACTTCCTCAGATTTGGCTTTGTGTTTTGGATCTAAGGTAGACTTGCTTCCTCCAGGTGAGCCATAAACTTCTTCCTAGACATGATGAGGGCTTACACTCGAGTGCTGTGTCCTTGATCTTGTCCAGGGACCACTTAGCAAAGTGGCTTAGCTTTTGTCCCAGGACTAATCTCTCACCTACCTTACTTCCCAAGACAGACTCTGACACTCCATCCTCTGCCCAGAGCATCCAATCATCTTGCTCAAGATGCTGGTGACAACTCTCCTTTGCCTTTAGGGAAAAAAAGCTGCATGTGTCAAGGCTTGGACTTGACGCCCATCTGCGTCCTCAGCTTCATCTCCTGCTACCTACCCTAGATAGTCTCCCCACTGGCTGTGGACAGTTTCCCTTATTCCTCCTCTATAAGACTCCATTCTATTTGCTCAAGCTCAATGCTTCTCCTCATACCTGCACATGAAACCTCTACCCACCTTCCAGGGCCCAGTTTGAGAAGTCTGCCACCTCTCCTGGGATGCCTTCTTT
This sequence comes from Dipodomys ordii, assembly GCF_000151885.1. Classification (NCBI taxonomy): domain Eukaryota; kingdom Metazoa; phylum Chordata; class Mammalia; order Rodentia; family Heteromyidae; genus Dipodomys; species Dipodomys ordii. The sequence continues at coordinate 9,983,413 of NW_012267283.1, read as the reverse complement.
TACGAGTCATCCCTCCTCCGACCCTCACCTTTACTGTCATTCTCATTCCCAATTCCAAGTCACTTTTCTATACTTTGGGGTCCAGTTTTAGGATCAGGTGAGAGCCCACATATCCTTCTAGCAGAATGCTGATCACTCTATGTTGGGGTTGTCTATATGATCCTAAGTCTTCCCTTTGGCAATGTCTTAGAGCAGGGTCTGGAAGGCCCTGGTTAAACCATATTCCCAGTGCCTGGTTTAGTACTCTGAATGAAACCAGCTTCCAGGGTACTACTTCCACTTCTGAATAGAGGTGTCCTCCAAATTCATATGTTGAAACCCTAATCCTGGGGTGATGGTGTTTGGAGATGAGGCCTTTGGGAAGGAAGCAGAGGATGAGGGTGGAAGCCGTCTGGAGGGATTAGAGTCCTTATAGGATGAAACAGAGGCTTGCTCAGTTCTCCTCTCCCTTTCCATGTGAGGACACAGAAAGAAGGTAGCAAACCAGAACCTGCCCAAGCTGGCCCCATGAGCTTTGGACTTCCTACATTCCACAACAGTAAGGAGCACACTTCTATTATTTAAGCCCTTATCCTATGGTGTTTGTCATAGCGGCAATCTCCTGTCTTTTTATAGATGCTGCTATCTGTGTTCAGGATCCTCTGCTATGTCCTGCTGATCTTGCCATTGGCCTACACAGGTTTGAGGATCACCTAGATCAGCAAGATACTGTGAGTCTCAGCTCTGCTGCTCAGCTGTCTGCCATCAGGTGACCAGTCTTGAATGGGTTTTCTGTGAGGACTAGGTAACAGTGTAGAGTTGAAAGGATGGGACCAATGATGCCGTGTCTTGCAAGGATTGGGCAGTTTGTGGCAGCCCTCACCTACTTTCCACTCTGGCCATGCTTTGGAAACCAGCCCAGGCAGCAGCTCTGTGCACTCCACCCGCTTCGTGGGCCACTGAGGATGTCCTAGAAAGTACTGCCACCTCTCTACTTTAACAGCTCAAGATCTCCAGACACTTCTGATTACCAGGTCCCTATGGAACACACAATCGCTCTCTTCCCTGAAATTCTTAAAAAGAAAAGAGGCTTGAATGGCAGGTAGAACTGGCAGAAGCTGGACTCTCATTGTGAACCGAGGAAGGAGGTTGCAAAAGGAAATGGGAGGAAAGCAGATAAGCTGATAGTCAGGCTGGGGCTCTTCCAGGCAAGTCTACCTGCCCTGGCCCCAAGTGGCTCTGGCCTGGGCTTGGCTGGTCCTACAGGCTCCCAGGATATAGCAGAACTAATGGACAGCCTGGAAAGCCATCCTTTGAGTAGATTGTATCTTCTGCCTGGAGAGAATCTGAATCTGAATACAGGAGAAAGAGCCAGGCTTAGGTTCCATGGAGTCTAGCTCCTGCCTGTCCTGTTCCCTTGCTGACAGGGTCTCCTGGTGGCCTCTGAGAGCTGTGTCTTTATTGGGAAAATGGGGAGCAAAATCCTTTTGATGAGATCTAAAATCAGATGTAATCATTCATGAGAATGTTAAACACAGTACCTGTGCTTGATAAATGGTAATTCAGAATGATTCTAAATCTACTTCTATTCAAGCTGCCAGAAAACAACCAAAGATAAATGATTCAGAAAATGAAATAAATGAAAAAAGAGACCCTCCCAACTGGAACAAAATAACCTCCATGAAATAAGTTGAAAAACTTGCTATGGAGCAAGGATTTGGGGAAAAGGTAATTAGGACCCTTCACGGGACCATTCTAGAAGTATAAGAGCTACAAATGGCTTAGAATATCCAAAATTTATGTTGGATTCCACTATAATGCTTATAGGTAAGATACCTTATATTTTTCTAGATGAGTTTTCAGAAGATGGAGAAGATGGAAGCTTCTGGGAACAGTAATCTATAACCATTCTTCACACGTGTGTTTCCAGATACATTTCCTTCTCCCATTTTATTTTGAGGTATTGGGGTTTGAACTTAGGGTCTTGTACTTGCTAGGCAGGTGTTCTATTCCTTGAGCCAGGCCCCAGTCCTCGCTCTTCAAGCTCAACATTTCATGTACAGGTGTATACCTGTGTATTTTCATGTAACAAGTGGTCATATGGATAGTGGAGGCAGGGATGTGAGGGGGGAGACCAGATCTCAAATATTGAAGAAAACTATTCTAGTCTAAACCATGGCCCTGCCTTGTATTTTCAGAGTCGCATGCTGGAGAAAACATTTTAAGCTAAATGAGAAGTTTACCTACACAGCTACCTACTTATTTTTCCCAACTACAGTGAAGGTCACAGATTCTACATATAATGCTTAGCATAGCAGTAATGATTGGTTACAACCAATCAGTGAGTGCATTTGGTAGGGATACGAAGGATGGCTAAGAGACAGAGGACTTACCTGACAGATGACTTTGGCTCGAGGACCCTCTGATGCTTTGCTGATCCTTCCTAGACTGCAAGCTGTCCAGGACTTCCACCCAACCTCCTTTCCCTTCCTCCTGTACCCAGGCCAGACTTACATCATGCTGCAATGGCTCTCCTGTCCTCTCCTGAGCCTTCTGTATCTTATCACAAGGTTTCATCTAGTAAAATCCTGCAATGTTTCATCCTGTGTTCATGCCTGTTTCAAATGCCATAGGGTGGCAGAAAGTCAAAGGTTCCAGAGGGGCTCAGGATTAAAGAGTTTATGGAACCCACAGGAGAGAAGAGAGGAAGAGGGGACTATAGACTTGGTACCTCTGACCATGCATGTTAGACTACAATAGGCTACAACAAGCCAAGTCACAAGGCAGGCAGGTCCCAGAGCTTTCCCTGTGATGCAAGGAGATACAGATCTGACACATTCCATGACTTCAAGGCCCAAGATTACAAGATTTGAAAGTGGCCAAGTCTGGCCAACTTTCAAGAGCACCATGCCATTTCTGCAATGTTCACTGGGCAGCCATGTTGTAAATTCACTGGCCCCATTTCACAGATGAGACAATGAAACTCAAAAAGGCTAAGTCGGCTGCTCGAGGTCTAAGCAGGACCTAAGTTGGAATTATACCTTTGAAATCCTTCTTCCATACAACTTGAGCCTCTGGAAGAAATGTGGGGGCTGTCTTCTCTGCTCGCCAGAACTCATAGATTCTCATTTCTTCTCTCTTCCTGGGAGCACAGACTCCAGGGCAAGGTAAGGCCTGGCTGTGTTCAACACCCATCCTGTGTGGGGTGGAGGAAGAAACTCTTATTCACCCCTTTTGGAAACCCAATGCCAGCCTGCTTTCTTCTTGCTTGAAAGTGCTCTAGACTTTCTGTGCTTACAATGCATCTCTTTGGAAGGCTGCCCTCCGAAGGTTGCCATGGTGACTATTTTGGTACTGCATGCTAGAAAAAGCTGAGGCACCTGCTGGTCACACCACCAAAACTTGTCTCTCTGAAAAATCAGCAGATGGCATTTGTCAGAAATTCCTACTTCTTGATTAATTTGGGAAAAAAGGGAACGTGTGGCAGTGCTGATATCCTTTAACCTGGATGGTTCATGGGGGCATTTGGGGAGGAAAAGAGACAGCTGTGTGCAGAGGTGGTAGGTCATTCAGTTTTTTTTTTCCCTGACAGGAAGAGGAGTTTGGTAGCTTGGAGTGTAGTAAGTGAAAATCGGAGGAAGATCATAGATTCACTTTGATACTAGGAGGGCTTGGGATCCCAAATTCTGTTCTGGAAGGGCCTGTACCTCACTTCTAGTAACTTCCATGAGTTCTTAAATATGTCTCAGATTCAGTCCAGCTTCCAATTAGAGAAGAGTGTTAAAATCATGAGTTGCTGCCACCTATTAATTATGTGATCTTGGACAAGTCCCCCAACCCATCCACATCTCACATTTTTCATAAAGGAGTGCTGATAACATTTATCTCACAAGCTTGTAAGGGAGATTAAATCAAATAGCTACTATTAATTTGGAAAAGGGTTTCAAAAACCTTTAAAATTGCATAATATGCATCTATTTTAAAATGTCACAAACTACAAGTTAAATCAGCCAGATATGTTGGGTAGTCTTGCAGTTTACCCCAAACTCAGCAAATGCCTGTAGATTTCTGTATAGTAATTTCCTGAGTATTCCTTTTCATTACCTTTCACTATGTCCAATATGAAATATTTTTATTGTCATACATTAATTGCACAAGGGGGATTTCATTGTGACAGTGCCATACATGCATACAAAGTATTCTGATCAAACCCAGAGAATTATTCTAATAAAAATATACACATTTCTGAAATACCAGAATGAAATATCTTGTTACAGTTACTATACAACAATGAAAAAGAATCACAGGAAAGTAAAACAGGCCATTTATTCTCTTTCTCTTCCTCTTCCTCCTTTTCTACTTTTTCTTCCTCCTCTTCCTCCTCTTCCTCCTCCTCCTCCTCTCCTTCCTCCTGCTCCTTCTTCTTCCTCCTCTTCCTCCTCCTCCCTCTTTCTTTTTCTTCTTCTTCATCCCTGTTATTAACTTGCTTAAGTTTGGCATGGAGAGATTCACCAATTCATATGCTCATCAAGTTTTTACATATAATTCTGCAAGTGTCTTAATGAAAATAAGTCAATTTCACTATTTGAGAGCTATTATAATTGGAGCAATACAAAGCATACAACACAAACTTCTTGTGTACATTGTGCATAATGCCTCTCAAGTGTCCTCTTCTTTTGCTTTTCTAGGAGCTCATTTTCCACACATCCTGGCCTTTACACACCCTTTTCATAGTTTTCCATACTGATTGTTACCAGCTTTACTTAGCATATGTAGACTACAGGTATAAACTGACTCCAGAAGAATGCATCCGTTATCATCTCTGAATTTTTGAGTTAGGCACTCTTGAGAATCTTCTGCACAGCTGGTTGTATAATTTCCCACTCTTCTTTCACAATTGGTTTTCTGTGGACAATAAACATAAAGATCCCTCTTGGAAAATTTGTCTTATCATGTGACTGACTAAGTCAGAGCTAGAAAACCTGGGCTATTGCTCTCCTCTCCTGTGGCTGTGACAGACATTACTAATCGTTACAGAACTATTCTCAGTGAGTCCCTAAAAGCCTGAGGATCTTTCAGAAGACAGTGCCTGGGGAAGCCACTACTAATAGACCAGAACACATAAAAGGAAATTTGTCACCCTTGGTACATAGAAGAAGTCTCACTCTAACCCCTGTTCTGCCTTTAACTAGTTGTGTGAACTTAGATGAATCATGTCCTTTCTCTGAGTTCAGTTTCCAAAGTTGAAATGAGCTGCATTAATTTCTGCTAGTTCTATGTCTCCACAATCTTACAGCCAGCCCTGTCCCCTCCCCCCACCACACATGCACATTCAATCCCATCAGGTGGGCTACCAACACTCAACACAAGCCCAAATCTCTTCCCTTCCTGGGACTTTTCCAAGTGATCAGATTTTAGCAAACATCCTGGGATGGCTGAGGGCCAAAGGAAACATTCTCAGATGGCTGGAATTACTGAATCATAGAATTTTTGTGCTGCAAATCACCTCAGAGTACACTGAGCAGATCCTCCAGATTCTTCCTCCAGAAGAAACCAGAATGAGAGAGAGTCAGTGAGTTCTTGGAGGTCACACAGCAAGTTATAAGCTGATCTAGTCCCTGTTTGGGATCCTATCAAATCTGATCAGGCATTGCTTTGAGTTTGAGAGGGATCATAAAATCATTTAAAAAATACTTTTTTAAAGAGTGGGTTTTGTGCTACCTTCATACATTCAACACAGAATGAATTCACCATGTCTCCCTTTCAAACATCACTGGATAGATTTCATTATTTTGTCATCATGTATATATGTAACATCCTTTGATCTTCATTGCCCTTCAGTATTCCATGAGGATCTCACCTAAGAGGAAACCAGGGAAGATGCTGACTGTCAGAGTTCCCAAGGAGATTGGGGGTAACTATATCCAGCTGGAAAGGGTCAAAGAAGGCCTGGGGAGATTCAGAGGCCGAACCCAAAGTTTGTGCTGTGTGACTTGAATTTCATCCCTCAATCTTACCTGTAAAAACAGGTGATTAGACAGTCATAGCTGTAAAAATGGTGGTTTCATTGCTCAGCTGCTGAAGATACATTAAAAAAAAACTCTACAGGTGATTTGAACTTGCAGGCAAGTAGAGTGAATTGAACAGTGGCCTTCCTTCACAGTATCTACCACTTCCCCACAACTGGAAAAGGGCCTTTGCTGATATTAAGGCCTGAGAGCTGATGACATCATCCTGTTTTGCCTGCAGAAGGCTCAGGTCAATGACAAAATCTTTATAGAACTGAGGCAGGGGGAAATTCAGAGAGGCAAAGAAGGCAATGTAAACATGGAAACAGAAGGTGGAGTGGTATGGTCACAAGTTGAAGGACAGATATATATGGCAGCCACAGGAGCTAGAAGGGTCAAGGATTAGCTCCTTCCCTATAGCCTCCTACAGCCCTCCTCTCACAGCACCGCCCAGGTCTGGCTTTATTTGGGACTTCCAGTCTTCAAACATTTGAAAGGACAAATACTATTGGTATCGCCACCTAGTCATGTGACCTAAGCTTCACCAGCCAGATGTGCCCAGGCAGAGTTCAGAAGTGGGAGAGGAATTGAAATGCTCAAAATTTCCCTGTGGCCTAGGACGTTTCGGGGTGTATGACAGATATGTGGTTCTATGCTTGCTGCTCATTATCACTGAGTTGTGCCTAGGTGTGTTGTTGGGGTCCTTGAAAATGTCATCATACTATATGGTTGGGACATTTTTCCTGGTTGGTTACCTTTGAGTAGCCTCTTAGGCTGCCCTGGAAATCACACAAAGTTGATTTCCATCTATTTTCTTAAATTCTCTTTCTCCCATAACCAGCTAAGGTGGGTTCTATTGTTTGTATAAAAAAAATCCTGGCTGGCGCACAAACCCTTGAGAGGAAGGAAATACTAAATATAAATGCCACCTCGCAGACACTTGTAACCATCGCCTCCTCCTCCCTCCTGCCTCTCCCCTGCCAGCCCTGTCAAAGCCATCAACACAGCGCGTCACTCTGAGCATGGTGGGCCTGCAAACAAGGAGATGTTGGATCTCTTGTCACTTCCCACGAAATGGCACTGATGGTTCAGAAATGCTTAGAAAGGACCACTGTTTCCCAATGAGGAGTGATAAGAATCTCAAGGATTTGTGAAGGCTGTGCCAGGTATGTCAAGGAGAGTATAGATGTCCCTCTAGCTCTTCAACCTCACCTGCCTTGTTCTGGAGTCTAACATAGCCATAAGAATGGTGACAGAGAATATGCACTGGCTTCCATATGAACTGGAATTTAGGAACCTATGATGCTAAAAACCCAGGTGACTGTCCTATCCTTTCCTGAGTCCTTTTTTGGAAGATTGGCACTTGACAGTGAGAGAGTCATTCCTGCAGCCCCATTGGCTCCAAAGGATCCTGGATGCAGCAGCAAACAAGCAAAGAAGGATGGAAAGAAGGGCAGGGATGGAGGGGAGATTAAAATGAGTAGTAGCAAAAAGAGGTGCAAAACATTTGCTCCAGATTCTCTTTGCCTGTGAATCTTGGGAGGTAGGAGTAACAGTGGATAGAGCAGGGACTCAGACAGCACTGAGTTTAAATGCTGACTCTAGTCCTAGACTGTGTGCCCGGGCCACAGAGACATTTTCTAACCTGAGCCTCAATTTCCTTTACTTCATATATATTTATGTGTATGTATGTGACATGTGTGTTCTCATTATTGGTGGTAGTTGAGCTCATGAAGACTCCAAGAACACTTGATGTTACTATGTAACATTGCTCCTAGGGGAAGCAGAGTTAGCAGAGTTCTGGCCTCTGCTCACATTTCTGTCAATCATGAAGCATACATAACCTTGTTTTATGCACATTTCCGTTTAAAGGCACCTTGCTTAATATTGCTGTGGACTCATTGACATTGGCCTCATAGTCAGCAGCCCTGAAAGGCAAGAGCCTTAACCAGGCTGATGTAACACTCTTGTATTCCCTGTAAGGCACATGCTAGACCTCCTTGAGCTTACTTCAGTGCTCTGCTCAGGGACCATTGTGAATAGTGAAATTACCAGCAAAAAAAGGGACAAGCCAGGCCCTGGTGGCTCACACCTGTAATCCTAGCTACTCAGGAGATCTGAGATCTGAGAATCACGGTTCAAAGCCTGAGCAGAAAACACCGTGAGACTCTTATCTCCAACAAACAACTAGAAAACCGGAAGTAGTGCTGTGACTCAAGTGGTAGAGTGCTAGCTTTGAGCTGAAGAGTGCAGGGAAAGCGCCCAGATCCAGAGTTCAAGCCCCACGACCGACCAAAAAGAAGGGACAAAAATAGATCATTGTTTGTTGTTTGAAAAAAAGCTGGAACAAGGAGGCAGAGTGTCACCTTGTTTGACCTCAAGCTGGAAATGCGTGACATGGAAATTGGGTGACTAAATGACTGTGAAAATGTTCTGATTGGGGGTTACAAATACCTCTTAACAACTAGGCCAATTTGCAAATAATCTGTGAGTTGGGAGAATCAATAGCATCCAAACATTAATATATGTATATATATATATATATATACACTTTGCATATATTAACATATATACATTGCTTCTTTTCTCTCACTATTGTTGTGGGGCCAAATGCATAGTCAACCAGAGGACATCATACCAATGGATGCAAAAGGTGACAAATGCCCCAGCTCTTGGTGAGATACATATCTCAAAAGTCTCTCACCAAAGGCAGGGACTGCAGTGCAAAAACAAACAAGCTGGTTCCAGAGTTGCCTGGGTGGGGAGTAATGAACAAGTGAACAGGAAAACTTAGTGTAAGGATATACCTTGCCAATTGTCAGTGTCAGGATTTGCATCAGAGTCTCTCATACTAGTCAGCAGCTCTAATTAACCTCAACCATCACACCTAGCATATGGTAGAGGTGGGGGTGGGGTATGCCTTGAGCCATGATCTTCTTGATCTCTGCCTCCTGAATAGCTGGAATTATAGGCATAAGCCACCAAGACCAGCCCTCGTAAAAGTATTAATAGCAGCAAATATTTATTAAGTGTGTATGCTTTAGGCTGCACTGAACCATATGTTACCTAACTTAATTCACACAATAATCAGTAGAAATAGCATTCTTGTTTCTCAGATGAGAAAATTAACATCTAGAGCAGTAAAAAAAACACAAACAAACAAACTTGGTCAAACCTAAAGACAACCTGTGGACAGGTAGAGAGATGAGTACAGATTTCTAAGTTTAAATGCTGTACCTTAAACCTTAAAAACAGGGCTATCTCCTGGGGGTGGAATTGCAGGCAAGCACAGCTCAGAGACAGCTGGCAACTTGAAAGAAATAAATGCAAGACTTGGGGAAGATGCTAGAAGAGGTGACACTGCAATGAATCTTCTCGAAAGCCTGTCCTTTCATCTTGGTTCCTGGCTGGGGCCTGGGTGGGAAGGACTAGAGGTCACCATCTTGGCTCATTTTACCAAATAGTTGCTGGTTTGGTTTAATCCAAGTGAGTCATAAAAAACTCCTTCAGATGGAGCTAGGTATGTGAGCTGGAGTTTTCTCCAGTGTGGGTTACAAGCCCTAAGGGTATGTGATTGTTTCTGAACTTGGAGCCAAAAATGACAGTCTCTGTTTAAGATGTAAGAATGCTCAAGATAGAAATGATGTGTATTGCAGCAAATTTGCTAAACAGGGGCTCCTTTGGCTTCTGGAGCATTTACCCAAAACATACAAGAATCTGGCTACCTTAGATTCTTGCATGTTTTACAAAGCCCCTGGCTATATTCTGTTTCTCTGAGTAATGGATTGAAGTTACAAAATAAGAAGGCAGATCCTATCATTGCAATGACAGGCCTGTGTGCTGTTTGCTATGTAATAGCTGGTCTTGTGCCAATCTGACCTCTTCCAACCACCTGGCTTATCCTACCTTTGCTTACATACACAGAAGACAGGGAGATTACCACCTTTCCTTCTCCTGTGGAAGTTCTAGGCCTTAGAAATGGGCTTCTATTAAGTAGCTACTTTTTTTTTTTGTCAGTCAGGAGCTTGAACTCTGGGCCTGGGCGCTGTCCCTCAGCTCTTCAACTCAAGGCGAGCGTTCTACCACTTGAGCCACAGTGCCACTTCCAGTTTTCTGGTGGTTTATTGGAGATAAGAGTTTCTCAGACTTTCCTGTCCGGGCTGGCTTTAAACTGTGATCCTCAGATCTCATATCTCTTGAGTAGCTAGGATTCCAGGTGTGAGCCACTGGTGCCTGACCTTAAGTAGCTACTTTGTTAGTCTTCTTCCATTTGTCCAGCCTACCCAACCCAAAGCCCTGGAGATCCCTCTGTCATAGACAGCCCTTTAGAGAGGATCCGGTCACCTCTGCCACAGTCACATGATCACAGAGTGACCATTAATCAGTGTTATTTCCACTCCCCTTCCCCTCCCCCCCAAGTGGCTATAAACACAAGGCTTAGAACTGAGTCTAGCAGTCTCCACATGGTTTCAATTGCAGGATGAGCCTGGATATTGCTGGACACTGGTTCTTATCTCTGTAGCCATACTCTATCTCTCCTGGTGTGTGTTTATATGCTGATATAGACCCCAGAGTTGTGTCTCCTTCTATTGCTGTCCAGATGACCAGTGTCCCTTGGTGAACTTTGGAGAACACTGGGAAACAACATGAGTGGGTAGAGAAGGAGAGGATTTTGAAGCACAGAGGAAGAAGTGGTCTTTATTTTTTGTACAAATCCTGGGATGCACTGGAGAGAGTCCTGTGATGAGAGACAGAACAACAAAAGGGCTTGGGGCCGATGTCAGAGGCCCAAAGAAAGGGCATTCATTGGCTGGAACTAGGAGATTTGGGTTTGCTATGGGCTGAATTTTGTTTATATGTTGAAGTCCTAACCTTCGATGTGACAGCAGTGAGCTCACAGGATGGGGCTTTGATCCAACAGGGTTTGTGTTATAATGTTATAGCATCAGCAAGGTCATGATCTCTGTCTCTGTCTCACATTTCTTTGTCACGTGAGTACACAGGAAGAAGGTGGCTTTCACCAGAAATGGACACTTTTTTGACTCTGGACTGGGATTTCTAGCTTCTAGAACTTCCAGAACAGGAACATGAATGTCCGGAATGCCTGTAATCTACGCCTTAGACTGTGGTCTTTTGGTTGTAGTAGCCTGAACCTCCACACTTCATTCCCTCATGCTGAGATGTTCCAGCAACATCTCAGTGTGACATCTGAAATCGATGGTAGCCTCCAATCGTTTTTACTGAGGTTTCTTTTGTTTAGGTGAAACGTAGGCATTTCCCCTAAGTTGTCCACATGTTGGAGGTTGTATTTTTCCTCCCACCTCCCGGGGTTTCCCCCCTCTTCTTTCTTTCTAAACTTATAAACCAAACTTGATAGGAAGAAGGCCCAACAGAGGAAAACCACTCTTAGTCTTCTCTTCCTTTGGGTTGTTTTGTGCTCACTGACTTCATTCTTCCAAGAGTGACTGAAAGAGGTTTCAGAGGCATGCAAAATGTTTACTTTGATGTGTATTTCTCTTTGTCATGTGTCAAAGAGATGAAAGAGAGAGAGAGAAATCATAAGCATTACTCACCTAAGCAAATGAGAACCCTGGACAGTTCATTCATACTGCAGGAGTTGCAAAGAAAACTGTTCCAATCCTTCCTCTGCCACTTATTGAACAAACCATTTACCTTCTCTCTGAGCCTCAGTGGTATCCTCTACAAGATGGGATGATGTGCTTATAAGGCTTTGCAAAGATACAATTTGGAAAGAAATAAACACCGTTATCTAGTATGGGCCTCAAAATCATATATTCTTTCTGCAGCAAGTCCTATTGAGTCAACCACCTGACTGACTCCATAATTTGTTTGCAGAAAAAGAATACCCAGGCCAGAGCTGGGAGGGGATGAGTGAGCGAGCGAGCAGAATGTCTCACAGAACTGTGCTGCCAGGATTGTGGAAAGGACTGGCCAGGCCGAGTCCAGGCTTCCTGGAAAGGTGGAATTTGAGAGTCTTTTCTGGATAGTCAGATTTGACACAAAGAAATAGAAGAGTGTGGTGCTTCTGGACTGAAGGTCCCCAAATGAGATTTTCCACAGAACTGTGCCCCACAGTTTAGGAATATCAAGTTCAGCCAGTCAGAGGGTCTTTTTGTAGGCATGAGATACAGGCTGGAAGGAAGAGAGCAGTGAAGAGAAGGGTGATCTGTAGTTTCCTTGGAGAAAAGTCTAGTGAGGTGGGTGGGACCAGGCAGGACCAAGGAGAGGTTCTAGAAATGCAGCCAAGGATAGACTGTGACTCTCAAAGGGTGAGGTAGGTTCCTGCCACAGAAATCCTCAGGAAGGAGGTGAAGCTTCACGTTAGTGGCTCTCTCTCAGCTGATTAGCTATTTCCCTATAAGCTAGGGAAGGTCTTCATTGGGGGTTAGATGTTGGGGAGAGAGAGGATAATAGGTCTAAATGAAATGCCTGGGTTAGGAGATGATGGAGAAGGAGACCATAGGGGGAAGAACCGACATATTGGTGATCTTTCCATCACTTAACAAAATACCTGATGTAGTTCACTTATGAAGACAAAAAGGGTTTTAGAGCTCACAATGTGCTGCAGGTGAAAGATGATGACAGCTGGTACACATGTGCACTCACAACCCAAGGCAGGAAACAGAAGAGAGGAGTTCTGCAAGGACGTGTTCCCAATAACCTAAAGAACTCTCACTGTTAAATGCCCAATAACCTAAAGAACTCTCGCGGTTAAATGCCCAGAGCTTCCTCATACTACTGTCTTTGGGGGACTCACCCAAACCATAATGCCAGGCATTGGCGCATACTCTGGCCCTCTCTGACTACCCTCTCCGCTGCTCCTCAGACTTCCTGTAGGAGAAAACACTGGCTACCCCTCACCAGCCAGACCCCAGGGAAAAGGCCCAGCTCCCTCCAGAGTCTTCTGAAAGTGGAGTGATTATGTAAGCCTCTTCCTGAAGGGAAGACTGGTGAAAAGTGATGGACCTGAACCACTCAGCAAAGACCTGTCCATGGGATCCCCATGGGATCCCCCCGGAGTCCATGTTAATTCCCCATTTCCTTCCTTTGCTATTTTTTTTAGGCATGTCCATTTTTAGGATGCAGAAGCTGCCAAACCATCGCACAGTCAAATGCTCACGTGCTGCCTATAAGAGGCGCACGTGTTCCAGAACGATGGGTGCTCCCACAGAGTGAGCAGGATCATCGGGGACACTTGACTTGAACACCAGTCATGCCAGAGGGCCAAAGTTGATGTCCCCAAGGGAGGCTGTTCCCAGAGAGGCTCTCATTAGGAGACAAAATTGTCCCCCCACCTCCCTTCTCCTCTCTCCCCCCTCCCCTGCCATCTGCTGGCTCCTAGGGTTTTCTCCAAGGGCCCAGAGCTGCAGCAAGGATGGGGTGCTCTGGATCTGCTTCAGCCCCACCCACACAGCCTGCTTCGCTGGGCACATTGCCTCCTTCACCCCAGGCCCTGGCTCCCCACCGCATTTCTCCCACCCGCGCACAGGCACACACCCACGCTGGCTTCCAGCCGTGGCCGCCTGGGGAATGGCCTTCCAGGGTGGAGAGCTCATAGGATACTTTCCTGAGACTAGAATTTCATTGTGGAAAATCTCCCCAGGCTCCAACCGCTGACTCATCCCTTGAGCCTTGTCCAGGAAATCAGTTTCCAAGATTGCACAAACTCACATGCAGAAAAGCTATCAATATGTTCACATTTGTATCCGTGTCAATCTCCCTTCCTTATTCCTTGATATAATGAGTTGTCTAATTATGGTGACATCTGTTGAGGAGGAATCTAGCTTCCCTCTCAACCCTCCCTCCCAACCCAGCACAGGGCTCTTGGTGGGGGGGGCGGGGAGGGAGATCACATGCTTTGAGATTTTAGGGTGAGGTGGGGAGAGAGAACCCCAACAGGAATCACCAGTGACTAGCACATGGCTTTTGTTATCCCCAGCAGCCCCCTTCCCGTATTACCCATCCATAGAAGATAGGCACAGATCAGATGTCACCCACAGGACCTGGACTCAAACCCTGGCTGCCTGAGAAGTCAAGGGAGAATAGAAAGAACACTGCACAGTGGCTCCACCCATGTCTAAGAATGAACACATATAACTGATTTTTAACCCGGAAGTGATTTTTAATGGGTCACCACTGCATGACTTAGAAGGACCTATAATGCCTACTCACTTATATCCACATTCCCCAAAGCCAGATGTTAAGGCTTGGCCAATATTCATCTTCACATTCGTTCATTCAACCAATATTTGGTGATTACCTACTAGATGCTAGGGGCTTCTAAGCACGGCAAACACAATCTTTGGAGAGCTTAAAATCTAGTAACCCAAATGATAGCCATACAAGGCAGGCAGTGACTAGAGTTGGAGAAGGTTCTGAGGGTGATGTACATGACATGGCTATTTGATTTAGATCTCCCATTTGCCACAGCTTCAAGGCCTTTGGAAGCCACAGTCTTCATCTCTTAGCTAACTCAATCCCCCCTCCTCCCCAAAGTCTTGCCATGTTCCAGCCCAAACAGCCAAACCACAGCTTGGGCAGGATTGATGACTCCCTGATGAACTTGGAGGCGTTTTGCTGGTGCTCCTCATAGTGCTTTTCCCTGAGGGTTCTGAGCAGGTTTGACTCATGTTTTCAAGTGTCTCCAGGGGAGGCGTGGCTGCTGCTTGCACTTTGGATGGCATTTCTCTCCTTGATGTCTAATTAAATCGAGGAAGCAGAAGATCTACCTCTAACTCCAGCCTTCACTGTGTTTGATAAGATCTTCTCTATGTCCTAGTACTCAGCGTCCTTTGGAAGTATTTTTTCAATTAAATAAATTCTTCCACTCATTTTTTTTTCTAGGAAATTCCTCATGATGGAGTCACTGAAAAACAAGATTTGAAAATCCAGTGATCCTAATTATAGAACTTCAGGATTAAATAGCACCTTCAAAATCATTTAATTGAACTTCTTCGTTTTGCAGATGGGAAAATAAAGGTACGTTGGGTTTTAAAAATATACTGCAAGGTTTGTCCTGTGGGCCTTCTGACGCAAACCCTTATCATTGCCTTTGTAGTTTTGACACTTTAAAAGTTAAAATATCCTTTTTTTTTTTTCTGTTTCTGGGGCTTTAGCTCAGGACCTGGGTGCTGTCCCTGAGCCTCTTTGTACCTAAGGCTAGTGCTCTATCACTTGAGTCACAGCTCCACTTCCAGCTTTTTCTAAGTAGTTTACTGGAGTAAGGATCTCCTAGACTTTTCTGTGCTGGCTGATTTGATCCTCATATCTCAGCCCTCTAAGTAGCTAGGATTACAGGCATGAGTCACCAGCACACAGCTTTTCTTTTTTCTTTTTTTCTTTTACATCCTGGCCTTCCTGGCCTCTTTTCCTTCAGGTTTCTTTTCTCCTTCACACACCTTCTTTCTTCACTTCCCACTTCGTTAAACTTTAGTAATATAAATAAGGAATTTAGCTGATGGGCAGCCAAAACATAGGAACTTTTTTTTCATTGTTATATGAACCTCCTTTATTTTTCCCCTACCATCCCTTTCCTCCCCACCCCCAACTCCTCCCTCCCCTCTCCCACCCCCTCCTGCAGAGTTGTAAAGTTTGTTTTCATCTCATTGTACATCTCATTATTACAAGAGGTCACCCTGGTCCTTATTTCAGCATTTTGTTATTTCCCTTCCCCTCCCCAAATTAGAAAAATGTATATACAAGATGCAGGACACCGGAATCAAATACAGTGACAACAGGGGTTGTACAGAACATACAAAGAAACAAAAAAATGACATAGTACATTATAGGTACATTAAAAAGAATAGCAACAAGGATAAAATCTCTTGTGTCCCTATCTTGGGGTTCATTTCACTTAGCATCAGGTTATATGGTCATATGTACATAGCTTTTGACCTCTTCTGCTTGTCCTAGACATATACCAGTTACTGTAGATAAGGGAAACCATGGAACTTAAAAACATAGGAAATTACCAACATGAGGGGACCTCCAAATTAATCCCCAGTATATAAGTTAACAAATGAATAAACAACTTGCTAAGGGTGGCCTGAGGGGAGGCCTGGGGAGCTTTAGGTGACAAACCTGCATTCAGCCAAAATACCATAAATTAATTAGTTTAACAGGCTAATAATAAATCTTGCTGAAAGAAGTCTGAGGAGAAGCCTAACAAGCCTGATGTGAGATCCATTGTTAAATCACATTAAACAAACAAACAAACATTTCCTTGAGGCCAGAGATAGTAGGCTTGCATACTGAGGTAACACTCTGATGTAAATTTCTGTAATATAATTCAATAAATAAACAACCCTATGAGGAAGAGCATCACGATTGGCCTAGCAAGTCTGAGGTTAGTCCTCCAGTTAAAATACATTACAATAAACAAATAAGTATGTAATTGGATAAATAAATAAGTCAATGAGTAATAAACCTTGCCTGAGGTTGAGCCAAGCAAAACTAATATGAGAAACTGAATAATACCCCAGTGCTCTAACAAAAAATAATGAATCCCCCATGAGTCAAGTTGTAGAACTCGGGCTCAAGTGCTAAGTGTTGGCCTTGAGTAAATAAACCTTAAGGACAGCGTCCATGACCTGACTGGATGCTGTCTAGGGACATGCATGCACACACTCTCACCACACCCACTGCCACTCCTGCACACTGACACAGAGCCACATGTACCCACAGACTCCCACCCAGGATCCCCAATGGCTCCTAAAATATCTTTTATATAATGGGTGAGCGTGCATGTGTAGGTGACTGGGATTTTAACTCAAGGCCTCACCTCACACTTGCTAGGAAAGTACTTTCTTATTTGAATCATGTCTCCATCCCTTTTCTGCTTTAGCTATTTTTTAGGTAGGATCTTTATGTTTTTTTGTTTGGGACTAGCCTGGGACCTTGATCCTTCAACCTTTGGCTTCCAATGTAACTGGGATCACAGGTGCATGTCACAAGACCCGACCTATTGATTGAGATAGGGTCTTGATAGCTTCAAGTCATGATCCTCCTAATTTCAGTCTTCAAAGAAACTAGGATGAGCACTGAACCATCATACCTGGTTACAAATATTTTGTTTATAGAACATAGATTCCATACTTAGGACTATAGTGTTAACTAGGCTTTGGTTCCAGAACCCCCACCTATGGATAACAAAACCTGTGGCTCTAAAGTCCCTTGTATAAAATAATGAAGTGTTTATAAAATAAAAATGTACATCTTCATGTATAGTTTCAATAATCTCTAGACTATATATTTGTTATGTACTTAGTATACATAATATAATGCAAATCCTATGGAAATGTGTTATAGGATAGTAACAAGAAGAAAATATATCTCCACATGTTCAGTACAGATGCAACCATGGTAGGTCTATTTAAATAGTACACATCAACAACAAGGTAACGTTTTGAGTCTACATTTGGTTGAATCTGAGGATGTGGAATTCACAGACACAGAAAGATGACTGTAGATACATTCACTGATTCTATACATGTTTACTGATCACATACTATGTAAATGTGTTTTCCCTAGATAAGATATCGCAATGTATTATTTATAGAGTTCTTTTTTTTTTTTTTTGGGTCCGGTCGTGGAGCCTGAACTCTGGGCCTGGGTGCTGTCCCTCAGCTCTTCAGCTCAAAGCTAGTGCTCTACCACTTGAGCTACAGCGCCACTTCCGGCTTTTTTTCCCCTTGCTTATGTGGTGCTGAGAAATCAAACCCAGGGCCTCGAGCATGCAAGGCAAGCACTCTACCACTGAGCCACCTTCCCAGCCCTTTTGTAGAGTTCTTGTCCTTGGAAGGCGTACATTTATTAGAGCCAGCAAGTAGCAGAGCTGTGATTCAAATCCAGTCAGTCTGGTTACTAAGATGGAAAGTAATCATTGCAATGAGAGAGGACATTGAAGATCTGAGAGACTCTAAGTTGGAAAGATTTCTTCTAGATGGGGGTACAAGGGTAGACGCCACAGAGAAGTTGGATTTGAGTGGAGGATTGATTTAGGGGAGGGAAGGGGAGGGAAGGGGAGGAGAAGGAAGGGAAGAGGAATGGAGGGAAGGGAAGGGGAGGGGAGGAGAAGGAAGGGAAGGGAAGAAGGGAGGAGAGAGAAGGGAAAGAGAGGGGAGGAGATGGAAGAGAAGAGGAAGGAAGGGAGGGGATGGGAAGGGGAGGGGAGGAGAAGAAAGAGAAGAGGAAGTGAGGGAAGGGAAGGGAATGGGAGGAGAGGGAAGGGAAAGAAAGGGAGAGTAGGGAAGGAAGGGGAAGGGAGGAGCGGGGAGGGAAGGAGAGGGAAAGGAAGGAGGAGTTGAGAACAGAAAATTTCCTCTATGTTTATCAGGTATTTATTTTTAATTACATGTGTAAGTGTAATTTTTAAAGCAATCTAACTTGAAAGATAATGCAAGAGAAAACAATAACAACAACTAAAAAATTTTTTTTTTCTGTTTCTACTAGATTCCCTCACCTACTTCATCTGGAAAGAGATTTAAAACCTAGTGTCTCCCCACTGCCCTCAGGGTTCAGCAGAATCTCTAGGAGATGGGGTGTATGGACAGACAATTAGGTCACAGAGTACTGTCCTTGGGAAGGACTAGTGCTAGTTTTGAAGAGTGAGTTAATTTTCTAGGGAAAGGAATTGCTCATCCATGCATTTGGTCTTTCCTGTATGCATCTGATTCCCTTTCAAATTTTCTTCTTCTTGTGATTCAGCCAGGGACCCTTGCTAGAACACTGCTGCAATGCCATTTAGAACTTCTAGACCTGTTTACCTTATAAAAGATCCAGCACCAGGCACTGAATGATGGGAATGCAAAATGAACTGAAGTAGAATTATCCTTTTATTTAGCTCTACCTGTTTCTTCCAGCCCAACCCAAGTTGACTTCCTTCTTAAAAATTTCCTGCCCGCTCATTTAATAACACTTTGACCTCTGTGATTGTCCACACCCAGGGCTGTGGTAGGTCCTCACGCTTGTCCCCTGTCAATTGGCTACATTCCTTTATCTCCCTAGGGACATGTAGTGTGTCATCCCTGGGCCTTTTCAAAGCCGAGGACTTGATTTCAATGTGTTTTTGTTGGCATGGGTCGGATGCATCATCACACATCCAACTCAATGTGTGATGCACTTCATACAGTGCTCTTAGAGCAGAGTAAACAGAGAGACGGAGCAAGCGGCTGTCATTTGTCTCAAAATGTCTCCATTCGGAGAATTGCAGACTGCAGATAAGAGCTGTCAATCAGCAGTCTCCAACACTGTGAAAACTGGCAAAGACTCTTTGCAAACTTTCCTTAGGAAAGTGCAAACTTCTTAACTTGGTCCCTAGAATCAAAGTCTCCCCAAAGAGCTTATTAATCCATTAGTTAATAAATTCAATAAACATTAATGAATTGCTTTCCCCATGTGCCAGGTACTTTGACAGGTGCAATGAAGAGTGTTGAACAACAACAAAAGTAAAATCCTTCCCTTCCTAAGCTTGCTGCGTTGGACAAAGTCAACAAGAATGGGCAGATTGTAACCTATGCAAATGCAAGTGCAGCTAGCTGCTTTTGTAAATAAAGTTTTATTGGAACACAGCTATATTGATTTACTTACATACTACCTCTAGTTGTGTACTACAAAGGTAGAGTTGAATAGTTGTGATGGAGACAGTATGGCTTGCAAAACAGAACACATTTGCCATCTGATTCTGATTTAGAAAAACCAGTGTGCAATTTGTCAGGTGATGATTCAGGAGTGAAGATAGAAATGATGAAAAAGGTACAATAATGTGATCCTGGGGTCAAGTGAAAGGAAGAAACAAGTAGCCGAGGAAAGTGGCTGAGAGTAAATGCAAGGGTAGACTATGCCTCTTGCAGCACTCAAAGCCATCACGAAAGTATGTGGACTGTGGTAATGGAAGGCTGTGTAGAGAAAGGCACGCAGGGTCAAAAGAAGCAACAGACTGGTTAGTTAGGAGGCGACTGCAAAAATCCAAATAAGTGACCACTGATACAGCTCTGACAGGAAAGGTGGT
This sequence comes from Dipodomys ordii, assembly GCF_000151885.1. NCBI lineage: Eukaryota > Metazoa > Chordata > Mammalia > Rodentia > Heteromyidae > Dipodomys > Dipodomys ordii. The sequence continues at coordinate 9,963,397 of NW_012267283.1, read as the reverse complement.
CTTACCCAGGAGACACTTGAAGGCGGAGGCAATAGGATTTCTTGATGGATTAGGCTTGGGGAGAGAATCTCCAAGGTTTCAGGCTCGAGCAAGTTGAAGAGTAAGGTTTCCATTGATAAGATGGGGACAATAGAGAAAGAAGCAGAGAGGCGAGGGAGGGAGCGGACATTAAGGCTTGTGCGCGGAAGGTACCAAGTTCAAATATGTGTCAAGTGCAGATGTGGCACAGGCAGCTTCATCCACTGCTGACCTCCTTTGCTTAGCTACTTTGGGACCTTCAAGGCCGGCAGGCTCAGGACTCCTGTTGAGCTTTGCCTTCTCAACCCCAGGTCCTGGATGAAGGACTTCAGCTTCTTGAACAGGCACACACCTTTCTGCCTGCAGACTCCCCATCCCCTCCATGTGATGTGATGGTAAGACTTGAGGGCTTGCCAGGCTGCTGTCACTTTCCCATATCTTACCCACATCGTGTATTCCATGGCTTCCATCTCTAGCTAACTTGTGTTTTTGGAACTGAAGACCATGGACAACATGCCAAAGAATGGAGAAACTAATCTGGGTCTGTTTTGGTCATCATTATCATCTCAGAGCCTGGCATAGTGTTTGCAACAGAACTTTTAACTGCTTCCTGCTTATTTAGCTAGATCTTTACCTGCATGGACACCCTACACAGAACCCAGAGTGTTCATGCATTCACTTCTTACGCAGCTAAGACACTGTGATGGGTTGAACGCAGAGAACTGAGAGGCCCCCATGTTAAACCCATCTCTATCCTAAGAACGGTTCCCCTGTTAAGCTGGATACCTGCTCATCTTCTAGTCACCAGAGTAGCTGAATGTCCAAGGCACTATATTTCTGGGGATAAGTAAATGTCAAAAAATATACAGGTATATAATACAATTGTAAAGATAAAAGAATATTATGAGGTTGGCAGTGTTGGTCACTGAGGGAATCCAGGCAGACTGAGATACCAGGTTGACACATTTCCAGTATCCTCCATGCCAGAAATATGGGGTAGAGTTAGTTTATCCGTGCTCAGAAATGACATGTTCTTTTCAACTGTTCCATTGGTGGAAGTAAGTTATGTGGGCAGATAGAACTTAGACAGGAGAATAAACCCTCCCATGTACCCAGAAGGTGAGAGAGCAGTATGAGCAGTTCCACTGACTCTTGGAGTTACCATCAATAGTGACACATTATGAAAGGGAAGCCAATTTAATAGGCCAAAAGACAAACTTGAGCTTTCCTCAAAACTTGCTTTTCCCTAACTTTGTCCCTTTTACTATGACCTGTAACAAATCCTCTCATTGGTTGATTCTGACTCACAGTGCAGCATTTGTTGATCAAGACCATAATCCACTTGAGCATTCTCCATCCTGATTCCCACCCCTCACACACGCACATACACACACACACACACACACACACACACACGCACACAAGCACACACGCATGCACACATCATCCTGGTCCTTTGACCTGCAAGGTTTTCTTCTCTGCATCTACCCATCTCCTCCCGTCTCCCCTGTTCAGGACCACTCCAAGCAGTCCATGTTTTGCTGTGCTGGGTTTCTTGAAGCCTGACCACACAGGAACGGCAAAGCCTGCAGTTTGGCCCATATGTACCTGTCTGGAGTCACATGGAAGAGAACAAGGACAGAGGCTCAACGTATGTGTTTCCTGTGCTAAACAAGAGAGGCTGGCTGAGTAGAAACACAAGTCAGGTTAGGTGTTTTCCCTTAGTTCACCCAGCTACTATATCAGTTCAGATACTTTGGGTAGCAAATATTAAACAAGTAGCTGAAACCATAAAAGAGGCTTATACTAGCCGGGCACTGGTGGCTCATGTCTGTCATCCTAGCTACTCAGGAGGCTGAGATCTGAGGATCACGGTTCAAAGCCATCCTGGGCAGCAAAGACCATGAGACTCCTATCTCTAATAAGCCACTAGAAAGCCGGAAGTGGAACTGTAGCTCAAGTGGTAGAGTGATCACCTTGAGCTGAAGAGCTGAGAGACAGCGCCCAGGCCCAGAGTTCAAGCCCCACGACCGACCAAAAAAATAAAAGAGAGAGACTTATACTTCAATACAGTCATCAATTCATTATAACACTGGTCTCAAGGTTGGTTGGTTTAGTGACTTAAGAACACTATTAAGGTCCTGTGCTCTTTCTACCTCTCTGCCATCCTTGGTTGGCTAGGAACAAGAGAGCTGCAGGATGCTAGGCCAGTTGTTCTCATTTTGCCACTGCAGGAGGAAAAGAGATTGTCTCCTGCTGGGTTTCTCTATCTAAATGGACTTTATGGAGAATAGCCACTCTGCTTTAATCTTAGGGTTGACTTCCCCTGATAGTTCTTTTCCAAACCACCTCCCAGGATGGGAGATGAGATGATACTCAGGCCATTCTGGATCTGGCCCTGGCTCTTCAGGCATGTGACTGTGTGCATTGCATCTCTGCTAGCAGGATCTCTCCTGGTCCAGCTCTAGCCTGTACTGATTTTTGAGGACCCAGATGGGGCTGAGTGGGAAAAAATCTACCTCCAGCCATTCTGAGGAAGCAGAGAATGCATATGTGTGTGCTCTTTCCAACTGGCTCACATGGCTTCTGCCAGATGTTTGCTAAGGGTCTACTGTGTACAAGTATTGGACACCTTTTCTTCTCTCCTCACTATTTATTTGTATGTTTCCTGCCATGGGACCCCTTCTATTAATGAGGGACCAGAGTCAGAATCAGAGAAGTTAGGTATCTAAAGGGTCATAGGGTAGTAGATGAATAGTGAACCCCCACCCAAATGTTGGCATCTTAATTCTCAAGATCTGTGAGTGTTACTTTTCCTGGCTTAAGGGACTTTGAAGGTATAATTAAGGACCTTGAGATGAGAAAGTAACCCTGGGAAAACTAAGTAGAACCAATGTAGTCCAAAGGATTCTTGTAAAAGGGAGGCAAGAGAATCAGAGCCAGGGAAAGAAATGTGACCATGGAAATAGAATGGCGAGTGATGTAGTGGGGGAAGGGGCCATTAGTCAAGGAATGCAGGCAGTACCTAGAAGCTGAGGAAGGCAATAAAGCAGGTCCTCCCCCCTCCCAGAGCCTATGAGAGGATCCAGCCTTGTTGGTTTTAGTCCTGTCTAGACTCGCTTTGGGAACTTTTAATTCCTAAAACTATAAGGTAATAAACATTTTGTTTAAGCCACTAGATGGTAATTTGTTTTAAGTAGCAACTGGAAATTCATACATGTCAGTAAAGTGTGGAGGGAGGGAAACCTTGAACATAGGCCTGTTTGACATCCATTGCACCATGGGCCAGGAGATTGTAGCTCCCTTTTTCAGTCCAGTTTCCTGCTCTCTAAGGTGACAGCACTGTGATTGGACTCTGCTGGCTGATTCCAGCTACAAGACACCACATCTGCCTGGGCCAGTGGAGGTATGATGGAGATTCTGGCCTCAGGTAAGACAGAGGAGAATGCAGAAAAAAAGAACAATAACAACAGAGACAAGGCCCAATGAGTGGCCTGATGGATCAATAATGGCCTAATAATGTGCAGCTGAGGTGTTCTGAGCTATGATGATGAAGATGAGGTGGAATTCTGTCTTGTTGGTTATCATTGATGTGGAACTAATAGATGAGGAGGAGAATCGCATATGGACAGGGGTCAGGAGAGTAGCTGGGGGTGGAGGGCACAGCCAGAGATCTGGGCACTGGGGATATATCTTTGGATTTGGCTGAAATCACCCAAGGGGGGTGTGATTTGGGAGAACAGTGAGTTAATAATTAAGTCCTGGAGGAAACAACAAGGAAGAGCTGTAAAGGAAGAAAATTCTGTGGAGAAAACAGAGAAACAGACACCTGGTAATCAGGTGAATGCTGATTATGAAAACTCAGACAAGGCACCGCCTTAAAAGAGAGGTGGCGAGAGAGACCTCTGAGTGTTTGAGAGTCTCGAAAGCCAGTGGGAGCTTGAGTAAGACACGCTATTAGGTTTGGAGATTTTGAATCCATGGTGACCTCCGGGAGAGCTGTTTCTATGGCGAGGAGTGCATGTGGGGGGGACCTCCACATCCCTGGGCTGAGGAAGGGAAGAGAGGTGAGGATTCACAGAAAGCAAGTTCAAGAGAGCTGTGCTTACTTCACTGGGGAGATTTGATAGGAACCTCACCAAAGACAGCCAGGAATGTTTCCAAACAAGAGTGAGGAAGGGAAAATAATCATCTCATATAAAAATTGAAAAATTGAAAAAATGATTGGAAAGCCTGACACTAACAGCATGTGGTAATGTAAATGAGAGGTGGACAAAGGTTTCCCAGAAGCATGGCCAGATAGAGCCCGTGGGACTCAGGAGGATGGCTACTGTCACCCCAGACTTCCCAGTCTCTGTTGTCAGGGCTGCAAGCTCTAGACCAGCTCTCTGCAGTAGCCAGAAGCATCTCTGGCCTTCTACCTGGGCAGATGTAGGTTCCTTGATGTCTAGTGTTTCTGAGCCATCTTGGTTCAGTGGTTTTGACATACGAGGTGAATCTAGTATCTACAAGACATGAAGACTACACATTCCAGGTAAGATAGCAGATGCTGTCACCCCAACACCAAACCAAAACCCCTCAGGGTTGCCATTTCAGGCACACAGCCTAATTTTTTTTTGGTTGTGTGGACATTTTCACATGGATTTCTCTTGCTATTTCTTATGCTTCTGGACAGATGGATATGTAGGCAAATTCATTCCACTGTCCCCATCCCTGGATTAGTTTTCAACAAAGACGGAGGGAATTGGTATGGCCACACCCCAGCTCTGTCACCCCCCCCCCAGGCTGGAAACAGGAGTGCAGCTTCTGCATCATTACCCATAATCCCCCAGGAGGACTAAGCTCCACTTCCCTATAGTGATGGCTAACTTCCTAACCATCCTTACTCTGGTTTCCTTTCTTCATGTCTCATTTTTTCTTTTACCTTCTGTTTCTTGGGATCATCTGGCAAGTAAACCACATGCATTGGAATCCCTTGCTTGGCTTCTGCTTCTGGGACAACATGCACTAAGTTAGAAGATTGTCTGATGAAGGGCATAGCAAAACTCAATTGCATGTCCACAGGGAAACCAGCCTGCCAATTTTGTTAGCTACCTACATGTTCAGTGTCATTAACATCAGCATTGGTACCTACTTGGGAGATGTCTACAGCTGCTGTGCTCCAGGATGAGCAAGGTGTTCTACAGCTTCACTTCATGGTATTTATACAGGACCCTGTGCAGTAGAAGGAATAATGATCTCCCTAAAGACCAGAAGCTGCACTGCCCAACCTCTATCCTTTCTGTAGTTGGTCAGTAGATGCCCTGGATTGAGGGCATCTGGAAAAGGGGTTTGCTTTAGATTTACAGTTGTCACAGGCCACCTCATGTTATTCTTTCTATATGTCTGAGTACAGCTGGGCAGGGTGCACCACTTCCATGTCAAGAATGGAGATACTGAGGCTTAGCGAGGCTGAGGGACTTACCCAAGGCCACTGGGACCAGGAAAGGCAAAGATATATGAATGTGTGTGTGTAGGGGGATAGAGGGTTGTGTAGGATCTCTAAGCTTCTTTCCTACTGCCTGTCAAATCCTCCTGAAGGTTCTATGTAATTCCTTGCTGTTCAAATCCTAGCCAGTGAGAACGGCTGTTGAATTACGGCTCTTGTAGAGGAATGTGATATAAATTCTGTGTGGGTGGCCAGTAGCATGTATATATTTTACTTCCCTTAATATTGCTTTAATTGAGTATCACTTGGAGAAGTATTTTGATTAGCAAATGTTTACACGTCACGGATTTAACCAATTTAGGCTTTTCTAGTGCCTGGAAGATACTGCATGACTTAACTATTTTGATTTTTGAGATGAACCCAGTGGAAACACAGGGTCTTTGGTCAGGGTTGAGCTCTGAGGCTGAGCCCAACAGGGGAGCCTGTGGTCCTGACCTTCCCAGCAACAGTGAGCAAATTCCTTCTGTCCTCTGGGCCCCAGTAACTTGCTCTGGGAAATGAGGGGGTGGGATGAAGCAATTCCTAAGGGTCTTTGTAGTTCAAGGTTTGGACAACCCTCAGGCCGAGGTTACTAGCTGCTAATAGATTCTTTCCTGGTTCACTGTCCGGGTCTCTGTGTCTCTGTTCTGAGTCTCAATGGACAAGGAGGGCTGGATGGTATTGTCTCAGTTAATGTATGGTACTGCCTCAAAATGTAGTCATAACATTCAATGTATGGATGTGAAAATCAGAACTAGGTAAACTGAGTGGCTGAGTGGGGTTGGGAGAGATGGGGGGGAATGATAAAGGGGTGACACTGATCAAGATGCATTGCATTCACAAACTGACATGTCAAGTGGGAACACTTTTGTATAACTTCTTTTTTTAATTTATTTTATTGCAAAGATACTGTACAGAGGGGTTACAGTTACATGAATACATTTCTTGTCAATTGTACAACTTCTTAATAAGAATAAAGAGAAAACTAAAGCAAGTATAAAATGCCTGGCTCTTCTCACACAGTCTCAGCCATCTCCTGTAAATTATTTCTTTTGTGCCTCCATGCAGCAAATTTCAAAGCTTGCAGGAGTTTAGAAAGTATTTGTTCCACGTGTGATCCCATGAGAAGATGCTCACTGTCTACCACTATTAGAAGAGAGAGACTAAAGAACAGAAGTACAACATGACTACCACATTATGACCATACATACTCTTTACATGACCATTGGATAACTGCTGAGTGAACAAAACAACAACCAAAAAATACTGGCTACGTTGTCTCCAGCTGATGGAATTTCCAGGAGATTTTTTTTTAAAGATGTTTGCTTCTGTGCTTTTTTTGGATTGCTTACTACCATCAATAAGAATGATTTCTTAATGAAGAGGACAGTCAAGGGATGGGCAGGATGGGGGAGATTCCATAGCTTATAAGGACGACCTCTTGAAAGAAACATACGGCAGGGAGCAAACAGCACAGGCTTTAGAACTAGGAAAATCTGAGTTCAAAAAGGTCTTTGCTGATATCCAGTGGTGCAAACCTGAGAAAAATTTAAACTCAATGTGTCTCAGTTCCCTAATTCTCCATGAGAGCTGAAAACAAGGCTTGAAGTTCAACTGGCTCATAATCACTGCTCAGCGAATAACCCCTGAACATTAATCATTCATCATGCCCCAAGGGGACATTGGCTATCTCTCCAACTTCCAGTGCCCCAAAACTTCTCCAGAGAAGGGGAAAGGAGATGGTACTTATTATTTATGTGGAAAGATGGATAGAGTTTAGAAGTATAGATATGGAGACAATATTATCTTTCAAAGGCCAGGAGTGAGAATATCACTCCTACAGAAGGAAAAATAAATGGTCCCATGGGGCTATAATTTAGACAGAGTTTTGTTTTCCTTTTTTTCTCTTTCTCTTCCTGTTTTGCTTGTTCACTTCTTAGCTGTCTGTGAGAGGTTAAAGCAATCTGAATTAAGTTAGTTAAATTGACTTTTATTATTGAATTATAATCATTTGTGCAATTATGAAACCAGGTGTTCCTGATTGAGATCAATTATTTCTTCACCTGATCACTATAGAGCTAATAAGGACTTAGAATTGCTGTTCAAGTACACTTCCAGCTGAGCTGAAGCCTTCTGGAAAGGCATTTATTAAGCCCAAGAGTGGTGGAAAAAAAATCTAGGGGAGAACAAGGACAGAGATGAAAATCCTTTAGGAAAAGGCCTAGGAGGGCTGATTTGATCATTAAGCAGCCTTGATGGGTGGTTGGCTGTTGACAGGAATCTTTGAGGTGTTCCTGTAGGAACTTGGAGGGCGGGGGTAGGGCAGGAAATGAGGACACAGTCTGCATGAACTGCAGGTTAGAGACCCATTTTCTGTGATACTCCTTTGCCAAGATGGAATTACCCATTCCTCCTCCATGAGGTGTCAATACTGACTCCAGGAAAGACATGACACAGCCTGGGTATCCCAGTCTCCTGGCGGAGAAGGATGTGGAATTAAATGTGCAGGACACTAAGGCTGGGTTTCTAAAGTTCTAAGTTCCTTCACACTGGGGAGTGAACAGTAGATATTATTTCCATTTTGCTGGAGCCTCTGAAGTTTGGTCAACAGACTTGCCTATTCTCGAGGAATTTGTGACTCCAACAGCATCTGGATGGAGCCTTTCAAGCTGCTAAGACTACTGAATGGTCCTTATCTCACTCTCTACCGCCACATGTCCCATTACAGGAAAAAGTGTGCTGAGTTGGTCATCCCTGCAGGTCTTGATACACATAGAGAATCCCCTGGGGAACTTCACCTTTGCTTTTGGGCACCCCTAAATTAGTTCAGTTCAAAGTCTTTGAAATGAGCTTGAGTCCCATAAAACTTTAAAAGCACCCTAGTCCATTCTGATGTGAGCCCATCATTGAATGGCTGGCTAGTTAGCCAAATGAAACCAAGTCTGCCCTTGGGAGTTTCTGTGTAAAGCTTTGAAGGTGGCAAATGACAAATATTTAATTCAACAAAATTGGCTAGACTACTTGCATGGATTTTGTTAGGAATCTCATTTAACCAAGTGGCCTGTAGGGGATAGAGTGGGATCTCAAGAATAAATGGTGTCTGGGAGTAGAAAACAATGTTACCTACCTCATCTTCATAGCCCTCACCCTCACCCCAAATTCTTTCTATGAATCTACTTTGTTCTTCCTCAGGTTGTCTTTTTGTTATGGGTGTTTTTTTTTTTGGCACAGCACACGTTATTTGCTCATCAATGACTCCAAATATCTCTATTGATGATGGGGATGGCTTGACATTTATATTTATTTCTCTATTTCTACTTTTGAGCAGGTGCCCCCTCTAGGCTAATTACTTTGGTCATATGCAACTAAGATTGTGGTAGTCCTCATGCAAATCATATGGCTAGAGTAGAAGGCAAATTATTTTACACAAGTAAAGTATGCTGGTCTAGAAAGACAAACAAGAGGGCTGGGAAGGTGGCTCAGTGGTAGAGTGCTTGCCTTGCATGCATGAGGGCCTGGGTTCCATTCCTCAACACCACATAAGCAGAAAAAGCTGGAAGTGGCACTGTGGCTCAATTGGTAGAGTGCTGGCCTTGAGCTGAAGACCTGAGGGACAGCCCCCAGGCCCAGAGTTCAAGCCCCATGACCGACAAAAAGAAAAAAAAAGACAAACCAGAGTAACTTCCTTTTGGGTAGCCATGATCCGTGGTCCACAGCTGGAACCCTCTACAGAAAGGTTTCCATTTCTATCTGATCAAAGAGAGTTAAAGTCCTGCTAGGCAGGAACCTCATGTCACCAGAGGGAAAAACCCTCCTATCTTTGAAAAACAACAATGTAGTTCTAGTCATTTCATGAGTTCTAGGCAGCTGGGCCTGAAAGGTAGAGTCCAGGCACTGAGGTCGCATAGATACCATCTCTGCTAAGGACTCCTAGGACCACAGATGTGGGTGGGACTCTGTAGTCAGAGATCTTTGCGTTATGAGTGACAGAAACTCAACTCAAACTCATTTATATGTGTAAGAAAAGGAATCTATTGGCAGATATAGCTATGAAATTTAAGGTGTTTGCTTCTGGAGGTGGCTGGATTCATTGCTTGGATCACATCATTGAAGACTCAGTCTCATGTTCTTCCTCTTTCAGCTCGACTTGCCCATGCATGGGATTCATTCTTTCACAAACTCTGTCCTCACAAAGACAATTTTGCTTTACCACTTAAGACAAGATGGTCACCAGCTTCGGACACCCTTGTGGAAGAGGAATCTTTCTCCCCAAAAGAAGTAACAAGGATTCCAAGGTCGAGAATCATTGGAACAACATGTTTCCCAGAACTGAACCTGCCTCTGTGACCTGGCGGTGAAATGTCATGAACTGAATCTATCGGAGGAGAAATTATAGTACAGGTGGGCATTGGGTGCCAACCATGAAGGCCAGTACAGCAGGTGCTTTTTATAAACTCCAGTGTTCATCTAGTCTGACAGGCTGCAATTCACCTATCAAAATATGGTGTCCTATGAAATCTTCCCTGTCCAAGAGCCCAAACCAACTCTCTCCTGTCCATCTCTAATTCTACATACAAAAAATACTCAGAAGTCATCCCTGGGGGTAAATCTGATGAAACGCTAATGGCTAATTATCCTTAAGCCCTAGCACTGAGCAGCAATTGGGAAATTTATTAGAGTGTGTAAAATCACAAGACCCACCAAGATAAGTGGAAATGGACCACAGAGGTGGGAAGAAGGGCTCTGAAGCTGGGTCCAGATCCCTGGGTCAAGTTCCAGATCAGCTCCTGATTCACCCTCCCCTTCTCAGACACAGCATCTCAGATCTGGGCTTTGCCACATGGCATCCTCTAGCCACTTACAGGATAATTCAGAGGTTTGTGTAAAAGCACATAGGAGCCAATTCCTACTGCCAAGAATCTTGTTAGTCAGATAACTAAGAGCTATATTCAGAAAATAAGACCTATGAGAATGTTTTGAAGGTTAGAAAATGCATAAAATGATGGACCACCATATAGCCTGGACATCAAGTCTAAAGAAGCATAATTGTAATATAAATTGTGCATATTGAATAAAAAAAAGAGTGTGAGTTGTAGGAGAGCTGACATAAACTAGAAGCCCATGGAACAAAATTAAAGAGGACAGTCATGTTAGAGGGGAGCCCCCAGCACAGGCAGCTGTGTCACCCAGAAAAAGACTCCAGAAATGACCTCTTCAGTGCTGTTCATGAAAGAGACGCTGTGTTTGAAGGCCCTGGCCATTCTTAGGCCTCCGACTGTCTTTCAGATCTGCACAATGAGGGCTAAGTTGGATGAGTCTTCAGACAGATTACAACCAGACCCCATTCTGTCTGCTGACACCATGGCTGCTGTCTTTGCTGATACCAAAAGCCGTCTGGTTTTCCTCACTGTTGTCTAGGCTCGAAGTCCCTCACTTAAGTCACTACTGGACAGGGAGAAGCCAACAGCCTGCCTGCCAGCATTCCTTCCATCCAAGCCATTAGCACATTGAACAGCTCTGGCCCCATGCTGATTTCTGACATGCAGTAATTAATTCCTTTCCACTCAGAGATGTAGCCATTCAGAGGTCTCTAATTCAAGATGTTTCTGGTCTATTCAGTTTGAGAAACACTTAAAATGTTGAGCAGGCAAACCACGTGCCCTTTTGTAAAAAGCCACTGGTCTTAATTCCACACGTATATGAAAATAAACAATGTGGGCATTAATGATTTAAATGTAAAATACAAAACCATAAAGACACTCGAAATACTATTCATATAAATTTGGAACAGAAAAAGTCTTCTTTAAAAAGAGGTAAGCCAGGCACCGGTGGCTCACGCCTGTAATCCTAGCTACCCAGGAGGCTGAGATCTGAGGATCACGGTTCAAAGCCAGCCCGAGCAGGAAACTCCATGAGACTCTTATCTCCAATAAACCACTTGAAAACCAAAGTGGCGCTATGGCTCAAGTGGTAGAGCACTCGTCTTGAGCTGAAGAGTGCAGGGACAGTGCCCAAACCCAGAGTTCAAGCCCCATGACCGACCAAAAAAATTTTAAAAAATAAAAAGAGGTACTGGGGATTTGAACTCTTTCTTGTGCTGGCTAGGTGGGTGCTTTATTACTTGAGACGTGTCCCATGTCCTTTTTGCTTTAGGTATTTTTTGAATAGGGTCTTGTGTTTTTGTCCCACTGGCCTGGACTGTGGTCCTTCTATTTATACTTCCTACATAGTTCGGATTAAAGGCATGAGCCACCATCCTAACAAGAAAGCTTTTCCTAATCATGCTAACATTTTACTTTATAAAGAATACTAACAATTTCATTTACAAAAGAAAAAAAAAGATCAAATGGCAAAGAAACACAAGAGAAAAAATATTGTTTATTTATAATCACAGAAAAGCAAATTAAAATGGCAATGATATTCTGCTTATGAAATCAACCAGGACAATGAAAACAATAGTCAACTGTTGGTTAGAGTACAGGGGAAAGTTTATGTTAACACATTGCTATTGGAAACCTAAACTGGTACATTTTTTTGGAGGGGGGAATGTGCCAAAATCAGAAGTGTGGATCCATTTTTATGTCTAGGAATTTATCTTGGAGAACTAATTAAGAATGTGCACAAAGACAAAACTATGAGATGCTGTTTCAAAAGTAAAGATTAAAGGCTGAACACTAGTGGCTTATGCCTATAATCCTAGCTACTCAGGAGGATGAGATTTGAGGATCTCAGTTCAAAACTAGCCCAGGACAGAAAAGTCCTGCTGAGACTCATATTTCCAATTAACAGCTTAGAAAGTGGAAGTGGTGCTATGGCTCAACATAGTAGATTACGAGCCTTGAACAAAAGAGCTTAAGGACAGACAGCTCAAGCCCCAGGAATGACCAAAAAAAAAGATTGGCATTAACTTCCATAACTGACAATGGGTGTATTATATAAGTTATCATCCACCTGTACTATAGCATAACTACCTACAGCTAATAGTATGTTGCAAGTGTGCAGTTATTGATTTGAGAAGAGACTCGCCATCTTTCATTAATGAATAGAAGCAAGCTCTAAAATTGTATGTTCAATATTTGTAAAAAAAAATCTCATTCTGTTGCAAAAGAAAGTAAAAAGTCCAGGGAAAATAGATCGAATATTAACAGTGTTGAAGTTTTCTCTAGGTAATAAAATTAGAGGAGACTTGAATTTGTTTTTCTTCCTGGTTTAGAAGTATTTTCTAATTTTCTCCAATTAATGAATATTACTATAAAGAAATAATGACAAACATGCTTATTCCTTGACCCATGTGAATTAAGGGATGTAATTGATAGTGTTTTCCATACATTATCCCTCCTCCCGCCCCCAGTGGAGATTAGCTTCCCAAGGAAGAAGCTGAGGCAGGGGTGAACCTAAGGGAAAGCAAGACTGGGAAAAACGGATGGTGTGCAAAACATTGGGGTTACAAGGGCTCTGGAGAGTGAAAGGAACAGAGAACATGGCCATAGGCCTCCATGGACAGATGAGAGAAGACTAAGAGAGAACGAACTAGAACTGAGAAGGCCAGGACCTCAAAGAGCCTGAGTCTTTCTTCCTTTGGTTTGTGAGGATAAAGTTTGGCAAAGGAAAAAGGCTTGCAGGTGCTGATATGAATGCAAATGCAAATGTGAACCATCACATCGGATCACCATTAATTAAACTTCTCTTGGTTCTCTGTCACCCCGTGGGGGTCCCTCTGCTTCACGAGCCTCTAATGATGGTCCTTTCCTCTCTGCACTTACACCATCATTATAATTGTTAGCTACCCCCAGGAAAATGGGGAACCCAGCAGCCCTGGACATGATTCTCAATCCCATACAAGAAGATAATTAGTCTGTCTTTTAGATAGGCCAGACTGATCTTTTCCATACTCCCCTACCCCCACCCTTGACAATAAGCTGTCTGACTGTGTTCACACACCTTTAGTGACGGGGAACTCACTGTCCTAAGTGGTTATTCACAAATCTGAGCGCACCACAATTCTGAAAACGATTTCATGGGTAGAATTTCGATGGCACTATTTTCTAAATCTACTATAAATTTTCATATGTTCCTCCTCAAAGATGAGATCTTCAAGTTAAAAAAATTTTTTTTGATGCTCACATTACAAATTTATATTCACACACAGCTGTTGTGAATATAAATTATTGTTTCACAGACTGCATCTGATAATCCCAATGTCTGGTCTTTGTGTGTTCTTTCTGATGTCTGTTGTTTCTGCTGCTTTCTGTCTTGCAGAGCCGAACTTCCTTTTGTGCTCTTATCTTCCATCTTTACTGGAAGTTGTACTAGAGAAAAAATAATTCCTAAGGATAAGGTCTACAACCAAAATGCATTCTTCTGATGAGGTTGAGTTTGCTTCCACTGGGGATCTTGTTCAAATGCAGATTCCAATATAAGAGGTCTAGAATGGAGCCAATTATTTGAATTTCTGGTAAACTCACTGGTAGTGTTGATAATGGAGTTCCCTAGGCCACACTTTGAGTATCAAGACACTAGAAGTGGATGGAGAAGATTGCTGAGTGGGGTGGGAAACAAGGGGGATGATACTTCTGGTTTGCTCTCATTCTGAAGACTTCAGGGTTCCAGCTGGTTGTGGAGAGGGTCTCTCTTTAGAGATGCCTCACTAAGCATGGGCAGTTGGATTTCCGTTTCCTTCCTCCCATCTTCCTTCCATCTTCCTTCCTTCCCTCCCTCCATCTCTCTCTCTTCCCTTCCTCCCTTCCTCCCTTCCTCCCTCCCTTCCTCCCTCCCTTCCTTCCTTCTTTCCTTCCTTTCTTCCTTGCTTCCTTGCTTCCTTGCTTCCTTCCTTCCTTCCTTCTTTGCTTCTTCTTTTTCTTTTCTTTGTTGGTCATGGGCTTAAATTTAGGGCTAGGCACTGTCCCTGAGCTTCTTTTGCTCAAGGTTAGCACTCTACTACTTTGAGCCACAGTGCCACTTCCAGTTTTCTAGTGGTTCATTGGAGATAAGACTCACAGACTTTCCTGCTGACTTTGAACCATGATCCTCAGATCTTAGCCTCTTGCTGAGTTGCTAGGATTATAGGTGTCTGGCCTTTGGTTTTATCTGTCCCATTTACCTGTTCACACTGCCAGAGCTTCTGTTTCTGAATACTTGAAAATACGTTCTGAAAAACTGTTGTTTTAATGCTTGTGTATCTCACTAGATTTTCCTTTACTCTTTATGACTATGTTATTATTGGAGGAGCTGGTAATTTTTAAAAGACAGGCTTACTGTGTAGCCCAGGTTGGTATGGCTGTCCTCATCTTCCTGCCTCAACTTCCTTTCTGACTGCTGGGATTACAGGCATGTACCACTACACTCAATACCCATTACCTAAAATTCTGGTAATTTCTTATTTCCTTGTAGCCTTGTTGATGCGTTTAAGCAGATCTATTTTTTGTTTCTTAAAGATAGTTGGATTTTCATTTGCTTCTAGTAGAACTGCTGGTCAAATAACTTACTCTATTAATTATTGCAAGAAATAAAGGTTTGTGTAAGTACATCCATTCACTTATTTAAGACTAAAAAGAAAAAAAAGAACCCAAGAACCTCCCAGTGTTCTATTTCTTCTGACCCCCCCCCCCGATATATCTAGATTATCTAAAATAAAATGTACAGTTGCCTTCTGGTATTTGTATTTGCCCTTCCTGGAAGGCTCTTCCGGTGTCACTCTGAAGGCTGGTCCTCATTGCTCTGGCTTTGCTGGTGACTTCCTCTTTGGAACACCCTTTGGTCACCACATCACAGAATTTCACAGTGGAGCAACTAAAGGGACACATAAAGGTCAGGGCACAGAGAAAAGGAGCATCTTACCCAAGGTCATGCAGAGAATTAGTCCCATACCTGAGATTGCACCCCAAATTCTCATCATTCAGCCTGTCTGCACTGTCCCCTACCATCTCTTTATGACCCCTCCATGACTGCCTCCCTGGCCCTCTATGTAATAATTAATCAAGACATGGCAAGATGGGTGTCTTCTAAATCCTGGGAAATCACCCAAAGGACTTTAGTTTATATTTGTCTCATTCTAAGGCCGCCAGACCATTGAAGGGGAGGAAGCTATTCACAGACACTTCACTGAGAAGGTAACTGTTCACAGGGTTTTATTTCAAGTTTCCTATTTCATTTCTCTAGGGGAAATTACTACAATGGAAGGAGCCCCGACCTGCCATAGAATCCACCCACTGTCCTCCTGGATGACTTCCAGAGAAAACAGCTTCTAATTAAATAAACTCACTCTGCCTTCTTCCCTTCAGAAAGCAAGAATAAGACTTCAGTGACGTGTGAGTGTGTTTGACTATGCTCAGTTTATTGCCTCTTAAATAATCATTGGTCTGGCTTCTCCTACCTGTCTTCCAACCTTTCATTAGTTGAAGAATTATAACAAACAAACAAACTGACTAATCATAATAAGAGGAAAAAATGACAATGCTTAGGGAAACTTGAATGTCTATAATGAAATCCATTAAGAAAGGAAGCAAAATGACTAATTCAGGAACTGGGTAGTAACTCATTCAATCTAATTTCTTGAACTCCTGGCCCCTAAACACTTCCTTGACCATATGTTCCTCTGAGTCTCACCCTGCACACACACACACACACACACACACACACACATGCACACACACACTCACACACATGCACACTCCTTTTGCCCCAACCTTTCTCAAGCCTTTTACACTCTCCCATGCTTTTATGCCTCCAAATGTTCTCTTTCCTTGAAAGCAACACTTGTGCTATTTCTCCATCTATCAAAATCCTTTTCAGTCTTCAGATCTAACACCAATTTCCTTGAGGATTTCTCAGGAAATGAAGCTCCCGCCCTTGCCTGGTAGAATGCTCCTTCTGAAAGGCTATGGAGATCCAATCTCTCTGGAAGGTTCTCTAGCAACTGAACTGTGGCCAAAGACTCACATGGACCCCAACCCTATACTTATACACAAATTGTTATATTTGTATATATGTCCCTCATTGTCGTCGAGACAAAACTATGCCAATAAAATATTCATTGTTTATCTAAAAGTTGCGTGTAACTGGGTGTCTTATAATTTGCTTGGTAATCGTGGTGAGGATGCCCAGGGCGCTGGTTCATTTTGGAGGGTATTTTCAGGTCCCACCCCTGCTGTAGGTATTACCATGGCTCTGTCCTAGACAAGGGGCCACCCCCTACCTTGCCCTCCACTATCTAATAAAGCAAGCGAATATGAATTACAAATAAACGTGAACCTTCTAACATGTGTATGTGTATGACTTTTCAAACTCTTGTAAAAGTAGCAATAATGAATAATGACAGCCACAGGAGTAACAGGAGCCAGGTGCTGTTCTAAGAGCTTGGTTGTGTCATTATTGTCGTTATTGCACAGTGAAGAAAAGGAGGTACTGAGTACTTCAGGGGACAATGGGTGGCTCACGATGGGTAAGCGGCAACACCGGCTGTTTTCTGCTGCCTATTGAATGACCACCACTTACACATCCTCACACCTATCTGCCTTGACTGCAACACACTGGTGTGCTGTGTGTGACCTTACAGTGATGGGCAACAGCCTTGAGGACCCATTCCTATGTCATTACTAAGGAGTCATGATGTAAAATGAGGCCAATTGCTTAGAATGGCTCAGACCCTCATGGCCAGTCCCCTTGTCAAGATTCCAGCCAGCTCCCAGAGGAGGAGAAGCCATGACTATACCTCTCACATCTTTTGAAGGTCTGGAAGAGATAGATGTTCAAAGCCTATGTCTGTCATTCCTGCTTTCCCACACTCTTTGTCATGGCTTCCAGTACCTTTCTCCTCAGCATGATCATTTTGTTCTCCAAAAGGGAAGTCTCGATTCATTCTTTCAAGTCGAAGGCAGATGTCATTTCTTCCATGACAGCTCCTTTGACTTTTCCTGGATGTCTAAGTTTTTCCTCAGGGGCCTCCATGTCTGGATCGTGGGCTCTGGACTTCTACTCTTCTTTCTGCCTGCTGTCTACTCTGCCTCACCCCCCTGCTTTACTGCATCATGTTTCCCCACCTCCATCAACTCTTTGCTTCTCTTAGCTCAGAATGAGCCATGGGATTTTATAGAATACCAGTACCTGATGGCCTCTGCACCAACTTCGGCCTCAAGTCTTGGCAGGTTAATAGGTCCCAGACATTGATATTTAGAAAACAATGTCCCCAGGTGATTCGGGGGTCATATGGATGAGACCTGGATTTAAGCAGCAAGTGAGATCCTGCTCCACTTGCTGATCCTTGCGCCAGCTGTGAGCCCGAGTCTCCTCATGTCATCCCCTTGGGTTCTAAGGGTGATTTAGACCCAGAATCTGAAGAGCTTTCTGGGAGGATCCTTAACATCCCTCCTGAATTCAAGTTTTGGTTATTCTGATAACCTTTCCTGACAAGAAATTCAGTTTGCCAGCCCATAATAATGCCTCTCGCTCTCTCATTGTCAGAGAAAGGAGAAGAGACCTACTTCAAAAGAGAATAGAATTTGTTTGCAGCAGAAAGCCTTTAGAGCAAACTAGTGTAATACCAGTGAAACCGAGGCTCAGAAGAGCAGAGGAAGCTGCTCATGGTTCCAGTTTTCTAGCCACAGTCTCACCTGTGCCTTCTTACCCCTGGCTCACCTCCTGGACCACCAGGTCCCCACTTAGTGGAGTAAACAGAAAGAGGGCTTGACATGTGTCCCCAAAAAGCCACACTCTGTCCACCCAGCCAAAATTTAAATTTTAAATGGAGTATCATAAATGACTTGCTCCCCCAGGAAAACTTTGACACAGTTGAACAACACCTCGCCCCGCCCCCCCAATGTCACCCAACCCAGTGGAAAGCAACTGTCATGTCTGAGAGAAAAATTAAAAAATTTGAGGCATAATCCAAGAGATAAAAGTAAGAAAAAAAAAGCCAATGGAATGATTGAGTATGCACGACCACAACCCTTAATCTCTGCCATCCGACACAGTGTAAACAAATCTGCTGATGGTTAATGATATTGCTGAAAACATCACTAATCAAACTTTAAATACCAAATACATTTAAGCAAATAACACTCCAGTTGCAGTCCTTGGAGCTCATCTCGTCGGGAAAGGAAATCCAAATCGGAGACCAGTTTGAAAATGGCCAGAATCCGCACTGTAGCTTTGTAATAATTGACTAACATCCTCGAGGCAACGCTTTCTCTTAAGTACAGAAGGCCTGAGATACAAAAGGAAATAAGGAAGAAGTCCAGGAGGCAAGCGCTAATGCAATTTCAAACTGCAATTACATCAGCAGCTTTAAACAGATGGCAGAATGGGAATAAATGTGTTCGCTCCTTTCTCTTACTTGGGCTTTCATTGTTTATATCATTAAAAATAAGGAGAGTTTAAAATAACATATATCATCACGTACTGGATCACAGACACCCAAAACTAGTTTGGGGAAAAGACTGAATATGGTCATAACTCCTGGTTGTTTTGAAAACAACTGGGTGAATTCAATTAAGTAACCAGCTGGCTATTTACAAAAGAGAATTGTGAAGGCGCCCTGATTATGACTGAGCTGGGTATAGAAAACTCTGGATAAGCCAGAGATTGGTTTTAGAGCATTTCTTCTTGTGTAAGAAGGTTTGAGTGGATTATAGAACCTTATACTTCATAAGTCCAAGGACCTAACACATGCCCTTATATGAAGATGGCAAAGAAATACTGCAAATGTCCCAACTCTCTGCTCCCAGACCTATATGGGTCTCATCTCTCTTGGCTCTGAGAGAATTCTGAACATAGCCCTAGGCATTTTCCATGGCAGAGTGGTACATAAGAATCTATTGCCATCCCTAATCTAGTTCAACTCATTTATTTATTTAGTTTTTCATTTGGAACACTATGGACCATACTGACTTTTACCTTTCTTCTTCTTCCTCCTCTTCCTCCTTCTCCTCTTCCTTTCTTCCTCCTCCTCCTTCTCCTTCTCCTCCTCCTCTTCCTCTCCTCCTCCTCCTTCTTTTTCTGCTTCTTCTTTTTCCTTCTTCCTTCTTCTTTTATGAGGAGTCATTCCACACTGAAAGCAGCTTGAGAGAGAGGTCCGTGTGACTAGAAATGGAGACATTTTGCCAATGATCAAACTAAATCATCACCCAAGTGATTGAGCCACTTTAAAAGAAGCCAGCTGGGCAGGGAAGGTAGCTTAGTGGTAGAATGCTTGCCTCGCTTGTATAAGGCCCTGGGTTCAATTCATAGCACCACATAAGCAGAAAAAGCCGGAAGTGGTGCTGTAGCTCAAGTGGTAGAGCACTTGCCTTGAGCTGAAGAGCTGAGGGACAGCGCCCAAGCCCAGAGTTCAAGCCTCATGACTGACAAAAAAAAAAGCCAGCTCAAGTCTTAAGATGTAGAGCCAATATCTTTGTGTGTGTGTGTGTGTGTGTGTGTGTGTGTGTGTGTGTGTGTGTGGTGCGCGCGCGAGCGCTGGTACTGGGGCTTGAACTAAAGGCCTCACAATCTCACTTGGTTTTTTGCTCAACACTGGCACTTTACCACTTGAACTACATCTCTGCTTCCAGCTTTTTTGGTGGCTAATTGGAGATATGAGTCTATTGGACTTTCCTGCCTGGGCTGGATTTGAAGCTTGATCCTCAGATCTCAGCCTCCTGGGTAGCTAGGATTATAGAAGTGAGCCACCAGCACCAGGCTCCACTATCTCCATAGCAACCCCAGGAGATACTCTCAAACAGAGCCAGGTTGCTGCTGAATTCCTGGTTCACAGATTTGGTGAGGTAAACAAATGTTTATTGTTGATTTAAACAAGTTCTGAGATTATTTGTTGCAAAGCACTAGATGAGTAATACAGAAGGAAATGAGAAGATGATGGTTTTGTGCTGTCTATTTTAGGGATTATTTGCATACAAAAGTCTGTGTTTTAGGATAGATTTGTTAAATCTTTTATATGGATGAATTATTTCATGGCATGAAATAGGTAAAACATTTTTAAGGAAATTGTTCTGAGGCTAATAAACTAATACTATGACAACTTAAAAAAATTGTGTTTTTATCAAGTCAAAAATAATATATCCATACTTTTTTTTACCTTAATTTTGTAAAATTTAAAGATTTTGGCTTAATTCTTCCTCACATTCATATTAATATTTAGATTTAGACCCAAATGAACAATAGAGAAGAATATTAAAGAGCTTCTTTAAGGTTAAGGGTGTGAGGTACTCGTCTGATCCTGTCACTAACCAAATAGCCTTTATGCTTTGAGACTCAGTGTCCTCATCTGTAAAATAGTGTCCAGCAGACAATCTCCAAAGTCCTTCCATGCTTAGCATTCTAGTCTTCTAAAGAAAGAATTGTAAATTCACTTTGCGATGGAGACTAAAATGTCCTGCTTCCTGATATAAAAAAATATCATTTTGACCTGTTAAGAATCCCAAAGGGATATATTTTACCTTTCTCTCTTTCAATATGTACAGAGTTGTCATGCTCATGTATAAACTAAATGTTTGTGTCTTCCCAGATTTACACATGCAATTCTTTAAATTTTTCCCCCAATTAACTATTGATTTCTATTATTTTTAAGTAGTTGCACGAAGGGGTTTCCGTGTAACATGTCAGTCTGTGAGTAAAATGCATCCATTTCATCCTTTTCATCATTCTCTCTCCTCCTTCCCAACCCCTACATGTAAAATCCTAACCCCCTAACATTTAGAAGTGAGGCCTTTGCCAGGTGACTGAGTCATGAACGTGGGGCCCTTAGGAATGAGATCAGAGCCCTTGGAAAGAGGAAGCAGGGAGTTGGCTTGTCCTTCCTGGCTTGGAAAAGACAGCCATTAATGAACCTAGAAGAAGACTGGACACCAAAGCTAAATGATGCCTTATCTTGGATATCGCAGCCTCCAGAACTGCGACAAATACATTTCTGCCATTCACAAGTCACCATTCTATGGTATTTTGGGACTAGTAGGCCAAACAGGCTAAGACAATGCTGAGAATAATATCAGTGTATATGAGCTCTAACCATGAGACCCTAACTTCTGTCTGTGTAGCTCCTTTGGTAGGCCAATATTTAAAAATTAATATTCTTTTCTTTTCCTTCCTTCCTTTCTTTCTTTCTATCTATCTATCTTTCTTCCTTCCTTCTTTTCTTTCTTTCTTTTCCTTTCTTCCTTTCTTTTCCTTTCTTCCTTTCTTCCTTCCCTCCTTCCCTCCTTCCCTCCCTCCCTCCTTCCCTCCCTTCCTCCTTCCCTCCCTCCCTCCTTTCTTTCCTTCTTTCTTTCTTTTTTCTTCCTTCCTTCTTTCTTTCTTTCTTTCTTTCTTTCTTTCTTTCTTTCTTTCTTGTTGGTCATGGGACTTTAACTCAGGGCCGGGGTTGTCCCTGAGCTCCTTTTGCTCAAAGCTAGCACTTTACCACTTTGAGCCACAGCACCACTTCCAGTTTTTGGGTAGTTAATTGGAGATAAGTGTCTCACAGAGACTTTTCTGCCCCAGCTGACTTCAAACCTAGATCCTCAAATCTCAGCTTCCTGAGTAGCTAGGAAATAGGTGTGAGCCACGGGCACTCATCTTATTTTGTTTTCTAATTGAAAACTACTCAATAGTACAAATGGCCAAAGACACACATGCCTATTGCATACCAGGTGATTTTATATAATAAAGAATTTAGCACTTGATATTACTTCATCTACTACAACAAGCTATGGAGTAGGCATTATTGGTCTTCCATTTTGCAAATGAGGAAACTGAAGCATAGGACAACTAGGCAACTGGTCTGAAGTCACATAGCTTGTAAGTGGCAGAGCTGGAATACAACTCAGCATTGTTATTCTCAATCCTTTGCTGGATAGGAAAAGATAAATCTTACCAGTAATCAATAAATAGAACTAAGGTACATTTGTTTCGATCCATCCTAGCAGTAAAATATTAAAATATTAAGATAATATCTAAGATGAAGTGTGTGAGGGAAAGAAGATTTTTTTTCTTACTGTTATAGAAGTGGTTTGCATATGTCTTCCTAAAGTGTCACAAGAAAAAGTTTGGTGATGAAAGTTTGGGCTGGGGAAGAGAAACAAAAACTTTGCCTCAAAATCACCAGGATGGGGCCTGAGAATCAGTTTTACTTTAAAGCTTGTTTGTCCCATAACTCCAGTGCCAAGCTACTGAAATAATCTTTAGTCTTGTACAACTACATCTAGACAAACTGTAACTGGTTTGAAAGCTATAGAACATGAATGGCCTTTTCAGGTACAAACAAAACAGCATAGTGCATTTCTAGGAAAACATACACATCCATATGAGTCTACAAAAAATACCTCTAGAAGCAGGGCACTGGAGGCTCATGCCTGTAATCCTAGCCACTCAGGAGGCTGAGATCTGGAGATCATGGGTTCAAAACCCACTCAGGCAGCAAAGTCTATGAGATACTTATCTCCCATTAACCACCAGAAAACTGGAAAAGGAGCTGTGGCTCAAAGTGGTAGAACGCTAGCCTTAAGCAAAAGAAACTCAGGAACAGTGCCCAGACCCTAAGTTCAAGTTCCACAACTAAAGGCCAAACCAAACCAAAACAAAATGTCCAGAAAATGGATATCAAAATAACATGGTCATCACTGGGAGTTGCAGGGACTGAGGTTGGAAATGGCAGCCAAAGGGAATTTTAGCTTTATCAGTAATATGCTTGATGCCTTACAACTAGATAAAAATAAAATAAAAAATAATTTATATGTGTTTAAAATACATTAAAGCAATACAAAATAAAAAATAATAAACCCAAAATACCACTTGGGAAAAAAATTCCTTTCCATCTTCTGCCTAAACTTACTTATTTTCCTTCTTTCTCTTTCTTTAATATAAAATAGAAACTGGCAAATGTTGGTTTTTCTTCTTAAAATTGGCCCAGGTTTTGTCCATGGGTGCTTCTAGAGTTTGTGTATCTGTGGCTTTGCAATCACTTGCCATTCTGTCTCATGGAAGCCTGGTTGAATTGGGGGGTGGGTGGGGCTAAGGGGTGGCGGGAACTTTGGCATGGGAGGAGCAATCCCTTATGGAGTTTGCAGTGTTCGCTAACCTGGCTTCAGGGCCCAGAATTCTTACCAGGAGTGGTGGACAACAAAAATATGAGAAGGACTCTTTTTTTTAGCATATGGGTTTATTATTTGATACATTTCAACCACCTTCATCCACCTTACACAGGACCAAACTACACAAAAGGACAAGAGTTGAGTCGCATGCTTCAAGGATAAAGAACGTGATCTGAGTAGATGTGACCATAGATCCTACTCTGTATGCCAACAATCCAAGCCATGCAAGGTGTCTGTTCCCATTGCTTTCTTTTTCAACCCTTGTGCATGTTTATGAAGCAATTTCCTTGGAAATTGCTAGGCACTAGGAAAAATACAACCTACTTGTTGCTCTGTGGGCTCTCGTGTTCCAGAAATGAAGACATGCACATGAAAAGCCCAATTCAAAGTGGACTTTGATGAGCCATAACTCCCAGAGCCCTAACCAATTTGCTCAGCAAGAGAGTAATCAGAGCGACAATAAAATGAGCTTCTGCTCTCCTTAAACCCTTATTCATGGGAACCAGGGCTTGGTTTTCCTGACTGGCTTCCTTCAGTTCATTCTTGAACTTGTATTGGACAAGGCATCCTAGCTTCCTTACATGTCAGCCACCTAGAGAAAGATGGCTGGCTTCTACCTCCAATGCAGTGGCAGTGCATATTAAGTACCATCTCTTAATTCCTGAAAGGCAGAATGGGCTAGAACTGCTCTGGGCTCCACTTTGTCCTTTGTTCTCTTATGGGAATCAAAGGAGTTAATGGATGTGAAGGCAGGTTCCACATTTTAAACAGCTCTAGCGTGTAAGGCTGTTCTATAGATTTTTATCAGAGCTTCAAGTTTATTGAATGCTTATATTTCTTCCTTGGCTTGTAGTTGAAATGTGGTATTCATCTCCTCCTGGTGTATGTGTATGTGTGTGTGAAACTAATCTTTTCTATCCAATGTCTTGAGTTTGTTTGCTAGAAAGCTCTCTAGGTGATAATGTTAATATTCAAAATCCAATCTGAAAGTATTTTCCATCAAAGAAAGTATCCCAACTAACAATTTTAACAATTGACTTTACCCATTGATTTTCAACTCTGGTGGAAATATTGTTGGCTGGAGTCGTATATCTGCTATGAATTTTTTGGCATTCTTTATAGGCCTGAATGTTTTTTATCCCCCTTGATTCATTCCTTTTAAATAACTTGGTAATCCCTCTGGAGGAATATCACAATCTATAAGTATCACTATTCACAAAAAGATGGATTTTCCTACCTTGCTATTTAGAGTATTCAATTTCCACTTACAAGTGGATAATTCCTGGCTTCAGCCCCATGGCCTATCATTGAGGTATGGGCCATTATTTTCAGAGAAACCTCTTTTCTGTTCTCATCTCTGGCTGTGTTACACACACCAGGCTGAAAAAGGTGGTAGAGTTGGGGAAGGATCAGATCATTGTCTTCATGATAGACTATGCAGCGAAAAATTGCACTGGTTCCCTTAATACGCACTTCACACGGAAGGCACACTGGGGTTCATTAGCATCTTGAAATGATTTTGCCATCCTCTGGTGTATCCTTCCATAGCCAAACCACATCTCCTTGCCACCCTAGGTACCAAAGTGTTACCATCACTATGGCACTATTCTTATTCCCATTCTACATCCTCTTACACATTTCACTCCACCCCCAGGTGTGAGAGGAGAGTCATGCAGGGAAAACGTTTCCTTATATGCTCTTGTTTCTCCGCTTGGAACCCTCAGGCACAGCTGCCAGCAGGAGCACCTTGAGAGCTTTTGGGATTCAATCAGTTCCTGGATAAGAGGATAACGAGAGAGTAACTTGAACACTGGTTTCCTCCATGATTTGGGTTTTCCACTTTTTAAGTAGTCTAATAATTTCCCTTCTTATAGAACACATGGGTATCAAGAAGCATAGGGATGCTTTTGAGCTGGAGTTCAGAGTTTAGGAACTCCCACTAAAAGAAGAGGCTGACCTTATTACTAGTGTTCCAGAACAATGGGGATCAGAGGCTATCAGGACCCAGAAATCAAAGACTGGAAGTCAAAGTAAGGAATCCAAACTTGGGCTGGACCATGAGGAATGAGCCGCTTTGCCCAAAGGATGTGGTGCAGGGCAGGCCCTAAGAACCTACATGGGTTTCTCTGACTCTGTATGGAAGTTCTTTCCAGAACATGGAGGAGGGGCTTCAGAAGTCATACAATTTTCCTCCCTCCCTCCCTCCCTTCCTCCCTTCCTCCCTTCCTCTCTTCCTCCTGTCCTTCCTTCCTTCCTTCCTTCCTTCCTTCCTTCCTTCCTTCCTTCCTTCCTTCCCTCCTTCCTTCCCTCCTTCCCTCCCTTCTGTTTTATCACTTAAATCTCTGTCCAATTAGCATTCATCCTAGTATATGATGTAAAAAAAAGATCATATTTTATCTTTATCCATCTGGCTACCCAATTATCCCAAATCATCTTTCCTCTACCAATTTGTTTCATCATACATGAAATTATTTCTATAAAATCAGTCCAACTTTTGGATGTCCTATTCTATTCCTCTGCTTTATATATGTGCCCAAACCACACATTCAATCACACAACCTCCGAAATACTTCCAAATACCTGCAGTGCTAGCCCCATTCTCCAGTTGTGCTTGTTTTCCATTTTGGCAGCTGTATCACAGTGCCATTGACGATGAGGTTTAGGAGCAACAAAGTTATATTTCTCACAGTTCTGGAATCTGAAGCTCAAGATCAAGGCAACAGGAGATTCGGGGTCTGATGAGGAATGATTTTTGATGCACAGATGGCTGTCCTCTTGTGGTGTCTTTACAAGATAGAAGGGGACAGCTCTGTTCTCTTCAGCTCCTTATAAAGGCAAGCATCTCATTCATGAGGGCTCTGCCCTCATGTCTTAATCATCACCCATAGGCTCTATCTTTAGTACCACCACCAGAAAGATTAAGCTTCAATATATACATCCTGGGGATGACACAAATATTCAGACTGGAGCACAGGATTAATTAGAAAACCAAATATTTAATGGCCCACTGTGGGGTGAGGGTCTAATTCATGTCTTCTATATTAAGGATGTATTTGGGAAAAGAATAACGTGTTTCAAGTCTGCTATACACATTGGCTATGCAGGCATCTTCACATTAAAAATTCTCTTCCCATATGAACTACTGAAAAAGCCTTATCTCTGAATATCAAGCCCAAGAGATTTCCAGAGATATTTAGGTGGGAACTAGCTGTGCAAGTCTCTGTGGTGTTCTGCTTACCACTGGCTCCCATCAAAGGTCCACTGTGACCTGGACATTTTTGTATTAGCTAAGTTCAGATATTCAATTATATAAGGGTCAAAACTTGCCCAAGAGGGCACTTGTGTCAATGCTTGTCAATTTTCTTTCTCTGGCTCATTAAATAAGGCAAAAGTCTCAAGAAGTTGCCTGTTGCACCTCTTTCCGTTTCCCTGTAAAGAACATGACCATAGAAATTAGAAATGAATAAAATGGTATTCAAATAATAATTCAGCAATTACTCCCCAAAGGTATCTATAGGCATACATATAATTTACAGTGTTTTAATTAATTCCAGAACAACAGAAATTTTAAGTTGTCTCCAACTCCCAACATCTGTGAAGATGTCTGATAAGAAAGCGCCCTGTCTGAGCATCTCAGGACCCCAATTCTCATATATTTATGGGCTGAGAATTTCCTTACTATCCAGCATTGTGTGTAGCAGCTAGACTTCTAAACCTCTCAATAGCCTCCATTATATAAAGATATTACGTTTTAATATCTGTTAATAACCCACTTAATCATTTTGTTTTGCTTGACTGTAAATAAAAATAATAATAAAAAGTAACAACCCTTAAGTAGCTATTATGTTCCAACAACTCTTCTAAGAGCTTTTTGTGTACTAAAACAAGGAACAAACATGCTATTTTTTTCTATCACTCATTGATAAGAAGTAATTACAATTTTTGTTCCATTTTGAGCCTGTCAGAAAGTCCATTAAACTCTGCTTTGAATTAATTTTTGTATGTTCCTGTCCTGATTCAGATGCACTGATTCTGAAATTTACCCCTGACAGTTAATTTCAATTCTCTTATTTTCAAGGTTTGAATTTTCTTTGTGCTCTTCAGATACTGACCATGAAACATAAAACATTCTGCAATCTATAAAGTGCTGCATATGTGAGAGGATTTAGATTTTGCATGTAAGGAAACTGAGCCCCAAGTTTCCAAGGTCACTCAGTGAGCAGGCAGAAGAATCAAGACTAAATTCCAACAGGAGTTCAGCACCAAGAAGAGCTCCAAAGTGCTTGACCTAAGCCATAGAGGATTCCTTTTCCACATATCATAATGGCAAAATTCTCCTCCTAATTCTTAACCTAAACAAATGACTTCCAAACTTTAGAAGTGTTCATTAACAATTTATCTCACTATTTCTGAGGATCAGAGATCCAGGAGTGGATTAGTTGGATGTTTGTCTCTCATGGGACTGTAGATTAGACATGAGCAGTGCTTCAGTCATTTGAGGTCTCACTGGCTGGGGTATTCACATCCAAACTCACTCTGTGGGTGTGGCTGGAGACCTCTACTTTTCTCCACATAAGCCTCTCCATAGAGTTGCCCGTGGCACAACAAATAATTAGAGAGAGAGGGATGAAGAAAGGTGGTAAGGGGGAATAAAGGAGGGGTAGAAAGAGAGAGAGAGAGAAATGGAGAAAGAAGAAAAGAAGAGGAAGAAGAAGACAAAGAGAAGGAGGGTGAGAGTTTTACTGATGCTTAAATGCCAATGGAAGAGGTTGGTCTTGTTCTATATGCAATTGACAATTCAGGAGAATCTTTCTCAAACTCTCTTTTGGGATTCATCATGGATTTCAGGAAGCCATCTTAGTCTGGGAACCATCTTTGTTGTCTAAAATGCTACAACAAATAGCTGAAAGAAATAAAATTTAAACGATTTGTTTTATTCCCTTCCCCTCCACAAATTATATCGACATCAAATACAGTGAAAGCAGGGGTTATACCGTGGGGGAGGGACATACAAAGCAACAAAGAAATGATTTTATAAATGTGTTAGAAACAATCGCATGAAAGAAAAAAACATTTGAATACATATCTTAAGGTTCATTTCCCTAACATCAACTTATCTGACCTTTTCTGCTTGACTCAGACATATACTAGTTATTGCAAATAAGGGAAACCATGGGACCTATGTTTCTTTGGGCCTGGCTTACTTCACTTAATATAATTTTTTCCAAGTCTTTCCATTTCCTAACAAATGGGGCAAATCATTTAAATAGGGATACAGGTGGACCCATTGCAACAATGAGATGTACAAGTCATTATGTCAAAAACGAACTTTACAACTTTGGTGGTGGTGGGGGGAGGAGGATTGGGTAGGGGGGGTGGGAAGGGGAGGATGGGAAGGAATGGGAAGGGGAAACAAAGGAGGAGGCTACAATGCTTGATAAGAAATGTACTCATTATCTTGCCCATGTAATTGTAACCCCTCTGTACAGTATTTTCATAATAAAAAAAGAGAGAATAGTGAAAGGAATGTAGACTCAGAGAAAAAAAAAGAACAAAGAAAAAGAAATTCAAGAAAGCAAACCAGTAGCAAGCAAGCATGCTACCAGCACCTAGTGGTAGCCCAGAGACTAGCACATTTGTCAAGTGACTCATGGTAATAGTATGCAAGAAAAAGAAAAGGATTTGATTTTTAATTTTTCTTCCCACACAATTTAGGATCATTGCTACTGTGACATCAGGTTTAGAAAAGAATGTTGAATTCTAGGTCAGTGTCAGCTGATGGTACCAGACCTATGTTTGTAGCTTCCACCATTCTCCTGAGGAGAAGACTTGGTGGTCTGGCTGCCTTGCTGGAACACATCACTATCTCATCCTCTTCTGTGTTGGGTGTTTTACTTAATTAAATCACCATTATCTTCTCAATCATCTAACCCAGGAGCCAAAAGGCTATCTTCTGCTGACTGATTCCCATAATAGAAGACATGGCGGTCACACCTACCTTACCAACATCTCTGCTTTCTGCCACCCCTTCTTGTTCTCCTGAATCTATTGCCTTTCCCACACGTTGGCCTTGTTATCTTCTCCATCCTTCTCCTGCCTCAATATTTTAAGAATGTGCTACCCCGTACTCAATATTCTCTTTCCTGACTAGAAATCACTTTCTCTATGCCGATCATCTGTCCTTTGTTTGGGATCACCACACAGGATTTCCATTTTTCTGACATAATGCTTATTCTATAAGTATCCCTCTCCTCCACTGAACACTGAACTCTTCCTATCTTACAGTTAGGGCAACTCTGGTCCCCAAAGACAGATTCCAATTCAAGTTCACTCAGTCTGTTAATACACAGCAAGTACTAGAAGATATCTTAACAACAGAGCCAATGCCCCAGAGTAATAAAATGCATCCTGCCTAGAGAGCAGAGCTATCTGCTGGGCTAAGTCCATTGCTGTCTTTAAGCTGCCTACCCAAGAATGTGCCCTGCATTGGAGGTGCCAGAGCCTGCCTGCTGATTTCCCCAGCATCAGGCCTGGTAGTATTCACACCAAGGGCTGAGGATGGGTGTACAGGCCTTGCTGGAAGGATGGCCCGGGAACAGGAAGTGCCACTCTGATTTGTGTGAGTCACCCATTTAGACTCCACAGGGGCCTGGTCACATAGAAGCCTGTCAGCTTTCATTTCCATCTCTCCTACCCCTGAGGCCAAAAGTCAAATTTAGTTTCTGCTCACTTGTTTGATTTTTTTCATAGCTCTTCCAGCTTCAGAAACTTTAGCAAGCAGCTTCCTCTGAAAGTTCATGGCAGAAATCTCTGAGTGAGGCCTGGGCTTAATCCGGACAAGTATATAATCAATGGCAAATCGCTCACTGGAGGCTGTCCTGTCTGGAGTCTTGCTAAAAGCACTTGCAGAACTGGGAAAGGCTCTTAGAGACCTTTCACAATGGTCTGAGCCAGCCTAAAATTGTCACCTTTCTTCTCTCAGGTGGCCACTCTCTATCACCGCCTCTCCGGCAGCCAGAGAATAATGTGAGAGACTACCCTGAGGCAACCATTCCTGTGTGCCTGCATATTGCATACCTATGGGACCTATTTTTATTTTTGGTGGCACTGGGATTGGGATTCATGCTTACTAGGCAAGCACTCTATCCCTTGAGCCATGCCTCTAACACATTTTGCTTTAGTTACATTTTAGGCAGGGGCTCACACTTATTTCCATGTCTGGCCTATGCCTTCCATATAACCAAGATTATAGTTGTTCACCATCACATCCAGCTTGTTCTTTAATATAGGGTCTTGATAACTTTTTTTTTGCTTGTTCTGGCCTTGAACTGTGATCCTCCTAAATCGATGGATTGCAAGTTTGATTCATTACTCCTGGTTGGAAACTAATCTAAAAGAGCAGGCAGAAAATCAGGAGATATTGGAGAAAACTGTGAAGAGTGGGTGCTAGGTGCTGAATGGGTCGTACCTTTAGGTTTGGGTTCAGCTCTTCACAGTGTTTTCTGACTTTGTTTCCCATGGCCACCATCACATCTAGGCTTTCCCTACCAGGTCCTTTCCTCGTTTCTTTTGAATACGAAATGGTGTAATCGATTCCATAGGACTTTACTGACACAGAAAATACTAATTGTATTGAAAACAATCCCATTTACTTAGGACCATCACAACTTGATCCTAAGAATCCCAGAAACAAGTATAAAAGACCTTCAACTAAGTTCTACCTCTTCTCCAGTTCACTGCCTTTCCGGCAACTTTGAGGTCTATGTGTGCCATTTTGTTGATGGTATGCAAGTACCTTTTTTCAAATCAAACCAGAACAAGGAACACTGGTCAAGAAGCCACTGAAATCTAAATCAAGGCCTAAAGATGGATCTAGACAGCAGTAGAAAAGTGGAAGAAATGTTTAGAAGCCGTGATAGGTAGGATCTGGGGAGCAATTAGAGATGAGATGGAAGCATTCAATCTTTTTATTCTAAGTTATATGTGGGACACAGCTGGAATTCCTTATATCATTTGGATTTGGGGAATATTATGGCTAAAAAATAAGTTTTCATTAGAAAGAAGTTTGAAGAGGCACAAGGGCTAGAATAGGAATTTTGATATTAATGAAAAGCTACAAAACAGAATATTACTTTGAAAAAGAACTAATGTTATCAAGGTATAAGTTACAAACAACAAATGCCCACATTTAAGGGTACAATTTATGAGCTTTGAGATCCGTGTAACTATTGCCCTACTTGTCAATCTTTTCAATCACCTCAAAAATTTCCCTTGTGTCCTCCATTCAGTCAATAGCCTTGCTCTTCTCCAGGAAACCATTGATCAGCTTTCTGTCACTATACATGAGATTTGCATATTCGTAGAATTTTATAGAAATGGAACTATGAAACTTACCAGTTTTTGTATGTTTTTTCTACTCTGTCTTACATTTTGAGGTTTGTATCATTATGTTTTATTACTGAATAACAATCCACTATGTTAGATATATTAAAATGTGTCTATCCATCCACCTGCTGGATGTTTAGATTATTTCCAGCTTTCAGTTCTTAGAAATAAATTTTTTCTTAACATTTGCCTGCAAGTCTTTGAGTGGATAAGCATTTCCATTTTCTTAGGAGAATATCTCAGTGTGCAAACACTAGGTTACACAGTAAGTATACATTTAACTTTATAAGAAGCTGACAGCTCATGTTTTTAAATCCACAGAATACCCCTTAGGATTATTCACCACAATTCAAGGATGAGGAAAAATATTAATTTACTCCAATACAACTTGATTCAAATTAGTGAGGCCTGAATAAATGAGATGAAGCCAATGTCAAATTCAAATCTGAAATTGGTTTTGATTTTAATTCCTATAATAAAAACATTTCTCAGGGAGTATTCATGGGCACAAATGAGGGGGAAAACCTTTGTAAACTATTTGAGTGATAGAAATAAAATTAAGCACTGTAAAAATATAAAGTGCTCAACAATTGTAACCCAAGTATGATCAGTTTAAGGGAACCTGTCAGGGACCTTGTAACATTGCTTTGCTTATGTAATCATGCAGCCCTAACATACGTGGTGATAAACATCCTCCTGAGTTGATTCAGTCAAAACAGAAAGCAAGGCATGTATATTGCTAGGTAAGCCAGGGGACTTGGGAAATTTTAGCCTGTTCATACTTAAGGGTTCCCATGTGGTTGGGAGCCTTAACATTGTCCCCAGGGGCCTCATATTTCCAGGAGCAGCCTAATCATTGGCGCTGAAACTTCTTTAGAAGTTGATTGACACCAGCTGCCAATCCAGATTATCACCAGTGAGCCCCAATTAAAGCTCTGTTCATCGATCCCACTGTTAGGACTCGGGATGTTAATACAAATCCACAAGTGGAAAAAAAAAAGAAATTACCCCCTGAGGAAAAAGAGGCAGTATTTTTTATAGTATGTACTATTTTATAAGCCATATTATACATTATTTATAATTCATAAATACATTTTTGAACCCATCCTCTTAAATGTTGCATTGTTTGTCTAATAAGGTTGGCATTCAGAATCTTTCTTTTTCAATCCTTCACTTTGGAAAGGGACATTAGTCTAGAAGAAAATATAAATGGAAGAGTATTTTTAGCACTGACAAAAATAGGAACTCTTTTAAAGTAATTTGTACTATTGTCATTGGCTGGGGCCTTCATTAGCCACCTAAAGAGGAAACACCTAATGTTTTATTACTAATCCACCAGATGAGGCTCAGGTTAAAACACGTTCTCCCTATAGGGATTATGTGAAGATGTTAAAACTTGGCCAGAAAGGTGACAAGGTATCTTGATAATTGAGACAATCCTGGAAGTCAGCTGTCTGTCCAACTGCTATGAACTAATGGTAGGTAATCAAACACAGCAGGTCTGTGCAGATACTGGCAAATGCCAAACAGCTTCCTGATGCACAGAATCCAGCCTTAATTAGTCACTGAGGAGGAGGAGGCACATTTAAACTCATCCAAGGAATCATTATCGTTCGAGCTGCTTACACACAAACATGAAAATGATTGCTCTCCAGACAAGCAGTTCTTCCCTGCAATGGGAAGGCATGCAAGGTAGAAGGTAGTCAACTGACCTTTCCAAAAAGGAACAACCCAGAGGAGGAATTCTCTCCATCTTCTACATTTTTATCCTGGGCTTCTCTCTGCCTCTCTGTCTCTCTCTGTCTCTCTGTCTCTCTCTCAGTAGCTCTATTTTCCTCGGGGTAAATGTTATGATTCATGTTACCTCAAGAATGGCCATGTGCAAGAAGTATACATGGACGTTCTAACTGTCGGGCTATTTTGTGGAGTGTTTCAGGTGGTACTGGCAGTGGTTGAATCAGACATGACTATAAAGGCATGACTTTCTGCTGCCATTTCTGCATGGCAGGGGGAGGAGGGTCTTCCCTGTAGATAGACCACAGTTGGCAACTGGAGATTATCTGATGCCCAAGATTACAGCTGAGAGCAAGTGGAGGACAAAAAGCTCCTGTGCTCTACACCATCGCTCCTAGCACCTTGGGTGGCTAAGGCATTAGTGGGCTTGTTGGGAATGTGAACTCCAGAATTCATCCCAAAGCACCACCTAGGCCCTAGGTCTAAAGGAGAAAAGGGCTTGGATGTTAAGGGTGGTTTGGCCTCTTG
This sequence comes from Dipodomys ordii, assembly GCF_000151885.1. Lineage (NCBI taxonomy): Eukaryota > Metazoa > Chordata > Mammalia > Rodentia > Heteromyidae > Dipodomys > Dipodomys ordii. Next base: position 9,929,209 of record NW_012267283.1, on the reverse strand, counting down.
GGTGATGCACAGCCTGTGCTTTCCCTACCGTGGGTAAGGCTAAGAGGTTTCTGCTACTTGTGGTTTCTCTGAAAACTGTGCTTTTTGCCTCTAATCATCACCATCAAAGAAGGTGCTAGCCAGCAAAGATGCCAACCTTTCATTTGTTCATCTCTGCTTGAACGCCAATCTCTCTGAATTCTTCATTGGTACAGGTATAACTGGGGGCTGCAGCCCTTAGCTGCCCCTTCCATGCAGAGGATGAAAATGATATCCACATAAAAAGGACACGGTAGGAGGTTCCTCACAGTAGGAAAGCCCACTAGTTGGAGTTCCTCTGGAATTTCCTGTTGAATCTTCCAGACAACTTTCAATACCCAAAAGGAGCTTCTTGGACACAAGTCCCTCATCCACTGACATGTTGGAACCACTGTGGTGGCTCTAGCCAGCTTACTGTGTAAGGACCTACAATAGGTCCAGATGCTTTCCTTCTTTTCTCCATCTTATCCTTCTAGACTGCCTGATTCTCATAGAGCTGGGCATAAAATTAAGGAAAGTGGTGAGAGAGGTACAAAGAGAAGAGACCAAAAAAAGGTGCTCCTTTATTGTCAGAGATTCAATCAAGGCACAATAGCTGAGTGGAGCAGAGCCCCTACTCTGATTGCATCCCCATCAGACACATCCCTCTCTGCAACCTCTCCTTGATGTGAGTAAAGTTTCCCCTTAGGCACTAAGTATCCAGAGGCCCTGCCCATCATCCTTCCAGGCTACTCTCCCTAGAAGAATCCAAATTGACCCCTGGCAGCCATGATGGGTTCTTAAGACACCTGAATCCCCACCACCATTTTACTGTTCCATGGAAGTGCATCTTGTTCCCAACATAGACCCCTTCTAGCTGAGTCTCGATTATGGGCTGTTTTTTAAGCCTGGGTCTCACCTGGGATTGGTGCCTCAGAACTTCAGGAGTCACCATTGTAACTGTCTGAATGACTCTCCACAAGAGGGTGGAGGGCAAAGCCCCATCCTCTCTCCCTGTGGGGTGTGAGGGACAAATAAATGTCCAGCGCATCATCAACTCTCTCCAAAGAGATTCCCTCTTAAGCCTCTCCAACCTCTTATGCCTCCAGCATGGGTGATGGGCTAAGAATTAGTGAGTGACATGGGAAGTAGAGACCTAGGTTATTCATCACCTCTTTGCAAGGACCTGTGACAGTCTATTCAAGCTTCTGCTTGGGGATGTGGAGATATTTGAGATGATTGCTTTGTTCTTAGCCAGCCAGTGAGATCTGTCGAACAGAGCAGACACAGAAGAGTCCTGTTTGAGCATCCCATTATGCATTACTGAGATAGGAGCTCTTCCCTCGCCTTGCCTCACCTTATTTTAGTAAAGCCTAAAACACTAGGAAGTGAGTAAAAGGAAGAGGTAGAGGTGAGAGGGAATGCAGTGTGTGTGAGAATACAATGCCACTGGGGGAAGAAATCTGAGCTGAAACATAAGCCAGCAGAATTCACAGATACCTTAGGGGAGGAGAGGACACTGAACTTCCCACAGAAAGTGGGTAAAAAACGTCCACATATTTAAAAATCTTACTTCGTAAAGAACTGACATCTGAGGACTATTCTCATTTGTTGACATGTTGGTGGAAATGGGCCAAGGTAATTTGGGAGGCAGGCTCCCATGTGGTTTTGGGAAGGTCTTGACATAAGATAGCCACTGAAATGCTCTGCTGTAGTGAGAGGCTCTGAATACTGCTGGGTCACTTGAGCTGTTTGTGGTATTTCTCCTAGGTCTGTACTTCCCATGTCACTCACTAACCTTTGGCCTAGTTTGTTCACTTGAAATCTATCACAACTGTAGCAACAATTAAGGCCAACATGACTATAAATACATCTTCATCTGAAAAGATTTCATATGTACATGACCCTTTGGAGGAACAAAACAAAATAATTTGAGATCATTAGAGAAATGATATAAAACTTAGAAATAGGCAAATGAGAGTAGTCCATGTCCTTTCAGTGGCAAATGAGGCCAACATTTCTATTAAGTGAGTTATTTTACAACTCCATAGGGGCAGAGACTAACCTGTAGATTTTTACCCAGTGGAACAATACTCTGGTAGGGTTATGGTCTGTGATTCTGTTGGCCACTGACAAGCTTTCTATCTAACCCAGTAATCTTATCCTAACATTGCCTATAAATACTAGTTTCTCAAATGCCCTTTGGAATGATCATAACATCTTTTAGTGGTCCCCTCTTTAACGAGTTGAATAAAATCTTTGATGTCTTTTCATTTCATATTTTGGAGACAATCTTAAGTTTCCCTTTTGAAAATTATTCTTTAAACAAGATTAAAGTCCGATATTTTCAGCTATGAAATTCTGCTATTACTACTAATACTGTGCTATTTGATTCCTTTCTGCAACGAGAAATCCTCATGGATGAACTCTGTGACTGTTTTGTGCTGCACTGGACTCTGGTCACTGACCCTTTGATCTAATACGATCTCTAGAACAAGATACCTCCTCCCTCCCTACCAAAGGGGCAAGACACAGAAGATGGTGGTCCCTTCACAATATTCTTGAGCTTTCCTGTCTTTCCAGCCTTACTTGCCAGGACCCAATCGTGAGCACCTCTTCTCTGAATTGCTTTGAGAATACCCTAGATGATCTCTGTGCACCTGTTCTTGGGATCCTCTCACATCTCCATTCAAGTAAAGTGATTTTTAAAACACAGGATCTGCTCTTGCTCCACCCTGTTTTAAACCTCCCCTGGAGTCTCCCGCTGCTCCTAGCGAAGCCTAATTCCTTGACACGAGCTTGAGGCTTGTTGCCTTGCCTGACTCTGCAGTCACTCCCACCCTTGCCCACCCTGTGTCCATCCCAGAATCTTTGCACATACTGTGCCTAACAATTCTACCATGTCCCTGACTGAGCTAACTCCCATTCTCCCATCAGGCCTCAGTTTACTGCAACTTACCTGGAGAAGACTTCCATGGCCCCCTCTTCACCCAGTACCACACCAGTAATTACATGCTCACACTCTGTCTTCCCAGCAAACTAGTCACTAAGGTGGACCGTGATGTCTAGCTTGTTTGCAGTCCTTTGTTAATTGTTTAGCACAGTATCTGACACACACACTGCACTTCCCCAAGATATACATTTAATAAAAATATTTACACATCCCTGAAATCAGGCTGCGTCTTTTGATCGTTCATATGTTCTAGTATGGTGGGGTTTGTCTTTCCTAATGTGGATAGCTGCATGTATTACAGTCAACAGTGTCTTGCATTTGAAGAAAGATGGCCACAAGAATGAATATCTACAATACAAGCCTGCAGTTACTTCATTTTTCAAATGTATGGAGATCACTGCTTAATTAATGTCTGACTTCTGAAAGGCTACTTGCTAGACAGGAGCAAACTGTTGCTTTCCCTCATGGGCAGTGGGCAATCTCAACACATTGTTGCTCTAGTACTAGCTAGACATTATGCCTGTTGAAGTTCAGAAGGAGACACAAGTGTCATATCAGGGGCAACTTGTGCAGGCTCCTGCCTGCTGCTCTGGTGTCTGCTGATTCAACTTCTGTCAACAGGATTCCATGTCCCAACCACTGCTGTCAGCACCTCCCTTGCCAGAGCTGATGTCACGTCAGCTGCCCCAGCTTGGATCAGCTGCACCCGTCACTGTCCTCCTTACACTTCAGAGAACTGCTGCTTCCACTTAGCTGAACAGAGCTGTCCTTCCCTGCTCAGCACACACTTTGCTCTGTCAGATATGCAGATTGTTCTATTGTGAGCCAAGAGCCAAATCCCTGGGAGAGAAGCAGGAAGCTATAGATCGCTTCATCTCTTATTGTATTCCTATCTTCACCTTTGGTCCTGAGCCCCAAATGACACTAGAATGGGTGGTCCACAGACTCTGAGCATCATGCTGCAGCAATACCAACAGAGATCCCCGAAAGTTTCCGTGTTGCCTTTTAGATCAAATACTAGCCTGTTTTTTCATCCTCTATAGGAATCAGCTCTTTCTTTGGTGGAAATTGTTTTATGGGACCTTGTCCTGACAGAATGCACTGCTTCTGTATGGGCATGTCTTGACCCTAGCAGGTGATGTAAGCAGAACAGGTTCATTGACCATAGCCCTGGTAAGTTGCACCCATGATTGATGAGGCTGCTATTTCTGGGTGTCCTCCCCCATCATTACCCCTGCCTGAGGCTTCACAAAATAGCTGGGCTGAATCACACAGACAGAATCTTTTAGTCACTTTCAATTCTGCCAAAGAAATATAGGCATGAGCCTTCAGCTTCTAAATTAACTTTAATTCCCACCAGACCCTGGACCCTTTTAGATCACAAAGCATTTTAAAACTTAAGTTGGACGTTTTTATTTTTTAATAACAAGAAAGGAAGAAAAAGGATGGCTGAGGGAGACATAATTGAAGCAAATATAACAGAGGATTAAGATCTTTGTCAAATAAAGATCTGATTCAAAATGTAATAAAAAGTAAGATCCCAGTAAATAATCTAGATAGATCTGTCCAAACTTTGCAGCTCTGAATGGATGCCAGGATAGAAATATCCAGTTCAAAGGTGCCACTGACCTCTAGCTGGCCAAGCAAGGGCTCGGCCCACAAGTACAGCATGCACCAGCATTAGGAGGCCTGTTTGTGGTCATATGTGAATATGGATCCAATAATCCAGAGAGCAACATCAAATGAAGATAGCCTGATGGCCACAACAAAGGAGCTGAACCAGGAGCAGAGGTCAAAGCATTGCAGCGGCATGGAGGAAAAGATATGGCAATACATGGATACCTTAGCTACTCAGGAGGCAGGGATTGGGAAGATCAGGTTTGGATCAACAGCCTGCATTAAAAAATTAGAGAGACCCTTAACTCAACAAAGAGGTGGACTTGGTAGCTCCAGCTATGTTGGAATCATCAGCAGGTGGGTTGTGGTTCCAGGGCTGCCCAGGCAAAAAATGTGACCCTGAATACCAGAGAAAGGCCTGTCTGGAGAACACATCTTGAAAGGCAAAAGCATTTGGATCTTTAAAGGAAACAATTGGGTATCTGATTGGGAAAGTCTTCAAGGCAAAAGACACCCTTAACTCAGGAGAGATGTGGCTGGAGGCCAGATGGGCCAGGAGAGGGCAGGGATTGCTTTGGTTAAATGTACAAGAAATTCTTTGGGAGTTAGATGTGCTAACTTAAGCCTAAGGGAAACTTGCCACTCCCAGCAGAAAGCCTGAGACTACAGGGCTTTGTTCCTTTCCGATGTAGCCAGCTTTTCCTGATACAAAAGGCAGAAGTTCTGGAGGCTTGTTTGACCAGGATAGTGTGTTTACCTGAGGATGAAAGCTAAGGATATAGATTCAAGGGTTTTGTGATGGCATGGTTTCAGTGTGGTCCCTAGACTTCATATGTTGGAAACTTAATCCACATAGTCATATGCTAATGATCTTTGAAGGTAGAGATTTTGAGAGATGATTAGGATTAGATGAAGTCAGAAGGCTGGGGCCTCCATCAATGCATTAGTGATTTAAGAAGAAGGAGGAGTAGAAGGAAGAAAAGGAGAAAGAGGTGGAGGAGTAAAAGGAGGAGGAGGAGGAGGAGGAGGAGGAAAAGGAAGAGGAGGAGGAGGAGGAGGAGGAGGAATGACCTTAGCTAACTATCTCCACCTGTGATGCCCTGAGCTGACCACAGGACTCTGGAGAAGTCCCTCACCAGATGTGGGCCTTTCAGATCTCAAGAACCACAACTCAGTCCATGGTCCTCTGTTACAGCAACAGAAAACCTATGCAAACAACTTACTTTGCTTGGTGTTATGGATAACGGTGTTGTAAACCTAGATGCAACATGGAAAGCCTGTGGGTTCCATGCTAACAAGCTGTGTGGGCATTCCCCACATTTCTCCAGGCTGTCAGAGGGCTTAGATCAAGCATTCTCACACATTGCCTAAGCAAGCTCTCTCAGCCATATTTGCTCCAGGCTTTTATCAACTGCCAGCAAATAAAGCAGCTGTAAGTTCCAAACCTAACAGGTCTACACTCTGTCTGCCAGTTCTGATCACCTGGGAGAAGAGCTATTGGGTTGGGGTCAGGTGTTCCCCCTGCTGCCGCCCCCCCCCCCGCAAACAGGTAGTTGGTGAAAGCTCAGGATTTCATTAAAGTGAGGGGTGGGGGGGGGGAATTTATATCCAAAGTGCTCACCATAAGCGCTTCAGTCTAGCAGAACCTGGCTTCGCAGGCCTACATTGCTTCCAGCAGCCAGTGTCATTTGAGATGCCATGTGGATTCCAAGGATAGGGTAGCTCTGCTCTGGCGTCTCTACTGCTTGCAACACATGGGAGTGCTAGATTGGGTCTAATGTCTGTGCTCTATTCTAAGTGGGCTTCACTGTGAGATCGTAGCATTCAGTTTGTTTTACTTGGCTTTACAAAACTAGGGATGTAATTCGCTTGTTCTTTGTCTCTCTCTGTCTCACTGTCTCTCTCTGTCTGTCTCTCTGTCTCCCCTCACCCTCCAGCTCTTTATGATATTTAAAGTCAACTCTTTTATGCTGCGAAGTTTTTAAGGGTGTAGTGGGGCTTAGTTTGGCATATAGTTCCTTTTTTTCCTCCAACTAATGAGTAGTAAGACTCCTATTCAGATTTAATCTGTCTTGGAGTGATAGTCCCATTTTGTCTTTTAAGTTTTATTAGCTTTTCTTTGGATAGTTTTAAGAGTTTTCCTAGTGTTGGGATTTCATTACACGAATCATAGAACTTTCAGAGCTGGGAAGCCCTGCAAGACTTCTAATTTTTTCCTAAATTTACTTTTTTTTTTAAGAAGTGAAGAAAGTAAGGTCAGTATGTTAAGACATTTGCTTTGATTTTTATAGCTAGTGATGGACTTGAGAACAAGCAAATCCAGTTCCTTAAGCCTTACCCCAAAAATCCTTACCCCAATCCTTACCCAGGATGGGGGTAGAATGTTTGCCTGGCATGTATATACAGGACCCAGGATTCCATCCCCAGGATCTCTCTCTGTGTCTCTCTGTATGTCTCTGTGTCTCTCTGTATGTCTCTGTCTCTCTCTCTCTCTCTACACACACACACACACACACACACACACACACACACACACATTGTAGCTGTCAAGTATTTTTACCCTGAGAGATACCACTTCCCTTGAGAACCACCACACCACATTTGATGCAAATATAATATCTGCATATCTGTCAACTTGTATGAGAAAAATAGAGTCAAAGGGATTTCTTCACTCAGGCCTCAAGGATGGTCAACAGCCACATCAGTCAATTGTGTTAAGTCCCACTGTAGAGCCGCTGTTCCTCATGACAAGGTCCCAGGAAAACCTTCCCATAGGGGGCAAGCTGGTGAACATAGTGACAATATTGGTAAATCAGATTTGGCAGTAGATATTGAGGAGTTCAATCTCCAGTACTACCAAAAAAAGAGAAGTTGGATCTTTTATCACTTTTTGTTTGGAAAGGCAGTTTTTATCACAGAATTTCAGTTCCCTCCCACTTATTGGAGTTGTTTCCTCCTTTTAATTCTGTCTAAGCCAAAATGGAAAGACAGCTCATTTCCCTGGATTTCTCCAAGCACCAGATCCTGCGATGAAGTAATGATGTGGAAGTAGGTGTTTGCTGAGAATTCGGCCAGGCTCAGGGATAACTTAAAATTTCATACCAAACATCACCTCTCTGTCCCTGAATTTCAGAAGCCATTCCCACAGCAACCAATAGCTTCCCTCTCCTCTGCCTGCGTCTCTCCCTCAGCCCTTCTTAGCTGACATCTGCAGAACTTCTTTCCTCCATTGTAGCTCAAATTCTTTCCTATGTTGCTTTGCCCAGAAATTCACCTCTTTTTCTCACCTGGGCCTATTCAGGCCACACTTAGGTAGTTTCATCTCCTACAGAAAGCCATCCTTTTTCATCCAAAGATGACTTTCCCATTTAAGAGCTTCATTTATTTTTATTTTGCTAATCCTGGTGCTTAAACTCAGGGCTGGGCACTGCCCCCAAGCCTCTCTGTGCTCAAGGCTAGCACTCTACCACTTGAACCACAGAGCCACTTCTGCCTTTTTTTGTATGTTTACACGGTACTGAGGAATCAAACCTGGGGCTTCATGCATGCTAGGCAAGCACTCTACCACTAAGCCACATTCCCAGCCCTAAGAGCTTCCATTTTTAAAGAACATTTCTTTCTACCAGGTGAGCACACACATAATTAGATTCATAAGCAAAAAGACCATACTTTATTATGCTTGTAATTTGCACTTCCCATTCACTGAGGCACTAGCACTAAACTCATTCTTTGTTGTCGTTTTTGTTTTATATGCGTTTATATGAGTTTCCCAAGTAAAGGTGAATTCTTTTTTTCCCCAACTCAATCAATTTTTTTAAACTTTGGTAATGCAAAAACCTTTTAATTTTTATGTAGCCAAATCTGATAGTGTTTGTTCTTTGGGCTATCTTTAGTCAACTGTAACCTTTCTTGTTTTCTTCTCAACTCCATATATATAAGTATATATATATACATATATATGTATATATATAAGTATATATGTGTATATATATGTATATATACATATACATGTATATACATGTATATACATATACATATATATACATATATATACATATACATGTATATACATATATATACTTATATATGTATGTATACATATATATGTATATATACATGTATATATGTATATGTATATATACATACATATATGTATATATTTATATATATACATATATATGTGTGTGTGCATACATAAGTTTATACATATGTATATACATACATATACACATATGTGTGTATATATACATATACATACATATATCTTTTGTTGTTGTTGGCTGTGGAGCTTAAATTTGAAATGACATCCAAGTAAAAAGTTTTCATAGAAAAATAATGTTTGAAACATAAAGTTCTTGGAAGTTTAAGTGGAAGCTAAGATCTGTATCTACAACCAAGCAACTATTTAACAAATTTAAAAAGAAATATGTAAAACCTTTTGAGAAAAATGAAAACACTACTAAAGGCACATTTATTAGCTGTCAGCTACTGGAACAAAATACTTAAGGCAATCAATTTAAAAAGAGGAAAGATTATGGTTTTGGAAGTTTCTTTCCATGGTTAGTTGGCCCTATTGATTTCAGGTTGTAGTGAGGCCACAGATTATGGCAGAGATTGTATGGTGGAACATAGCTGCTCACCTCATGGCTAGAACACATACAGGAGAGAGAAACAAAGGCCTACAGTCATCTTCAAGAGCATGCCTCAATAACTAGACAATCCCACTAGCTTCTAGATCCAATTTTTTTTTTTACCACTTCCCAATTGTTCCATGGTATGAATTAAGCCTTCAACAAATGGACCTTTGGGAGACATTTTAGCTTCAAATTATAGCCACAAACACAGTTTTTATAGATAAAAAGCAGTTCTTGCCTAGAAAGATTCAAATTTAAAAATATGTCGATTTTCTCTAAGTTAAATTGCAAGTTTATTGTGATCTTAATAAAATATTACCAGATTTTTTTCCCCCTGAAAATTGGCAAGTTGATGATAAAGTTCATCTAAAAGCAAGCAGACAAAAGTAATTAGGAAGTCTCTGGGAAATACGCCTGGTTAGGGAACGGGGCTAGCAGTTGCAGGTAGCAGGGTATATTTTGAGGGTCCGATAATTAAATATGTGGTTTCAGCATATAAATAGAGACACGGAGCAGAATAGAAACTCCAGAAATAGACTCAATTTTATAAGAAAATGTAATGTATGAGGAAACAAATCAGTAGGGAAAAGATGATTTGGGATAGTTGGATAGCCAGATGGAAAAGATGAAATGTGATCCATTTCTCACATCACACATGAGGTTAAACTTGAGTTATTTTGGAGAGCTAAATGGCCTAAGAAAGAGGAAAGGAGAAAGAAAGGGGTGAGGAAAAGGGAGGGAAAGGAGGAGAGGGGGAAGGGAAAAGAAGGGAAGGGGAAGAGTAGAGATGAGAGGGGAGGAGGGGGGAAGAGATGAAAGGAAGGGAAATAGGAAAGGGAAGAGGGGAAAGGGAGAAGAGAGGACAGAGAGCCTATGGGTATTAGCAACATCAGTTAACTCTTCCATCACATTGGAATAGGAAAAAGTTTTAAACTGATTCAAAATCCAAAAGCTCCAAGAAAAAGATGGATAGCAATACCTACATAAAGCCCCACAACCAACCAAAAAATTAAAAAAATAAACTTCTGAAGAGTAAAAGCACACCCAAGGCCAGTAAACCCAAATGACAAGCTGAAAAATATTTAAACAACTTTTTAAATCACAGACAACAGATTAATATTCCTAATATACAAAGAACTTCTAAAAATAGGGAATAAAAGGAGCCAAGAACCTACAGAAAAATGAGCAAGAGATAAATACCTACTGGCATGGAAAAGGAAATACAAACAACTCTTAATCATATGAAAAGATAGTTCACAGTAAGAGATACCCAAGGGAATAGGATGTTGTGGTATCATTTTAAATGCTCGACTATGGGTAAGATTAGGGAAGATCACTGGTGGGTCTCTGACATTATATAATTTCTATAAGAAGCACATACCTCTCATACTTCAACTGTCCTATTGCAAGGATCTTTTGCCAAGACATGTTGGCAAAAATACAAGACATATGCACAAAGTGTTTGATTGCCCAGTAACTGGCAATTGACTAAGTAAACTATGGTGCATTGACACAATTGAAATCTTAAAATGAATTAATATACACATTTGCATGAATGTATATATGTGTGTGTGTGTGTGTGTGTGTGTGTGTGTGTGTGTAGATCTTCCTAAGATGTACATATTCTTAGTTTCAACCATTCTCTTTCTAGGAACTTATACAAATGATTTAAAATATATTAAAATTTAACTCTCTTTTTGTTCATGTTACTGTGATGTATATTATGTTAATGTTTCATTACTACTGTTAATAATATTGATCTACTCAAAATGATGTAAATGTTCAGCTTCAGGGGGCTGATGGATATAGTAAAGTGTATGTACTAAGCACAAACTAAGTGGAGAGAGTCTTCTCTAAGATGACATCCCTAACTCTTTCCACATTCTACATCTTCTTGCTTCTGAGGAATTTACATATGGAAGTTTCTTCTCTAGACTACATAAATTCCTGGATGCATGCATGCATTGCTCATCTCTGTGTTATTTTTTTCCATTGTATGCCTATCTATGACCTTATTACCTATCCTATACCTTGCACATTCTGTGCCCAAAATGGCAAATAGGTTTTATTGCCACCATTAGTCCTAATCATTTCCTAATGGCTTCCTGGAGCAGTGCTGAGAAGGATTATGTGACTGAGTGTTAAGTTCAGTCAGGAAAGTGCCACAGTCGGTTCTCTCTGTCACACACTCAGGAAGGGAGAACAGAGCTGTGCAAATCCTGTTTTGCCCACTAGCCACACGAACCCTGAGTACCAACCATGCTAATAATGCCTTGAGAAGTTCTGTAATCCCTATTCCTGTTTCTCAGAAGGCATCCTTACAAGTAACTGGTGGTCAGTACACAGTACCAAGGTATTTAAGAAACAATATAATTCTTCCAAAGGAAAGATGTTAGCTGGGGAAGCCTGAGCCAGTTTCCTAGAACTTGAAAGAACTTGATTAAAAAAAATAAGAGTTAAAATATAAATAAGAACAATTCCAAGGAGGGAAACTGAACAAACACATTCAGAGAGGTTGTATTAGGGTGAAGTGGCCACCTTGAAGTCCCCTTCTTAAGGGAACCCCACATTTCTTTAGTTATCTCTCCCTTTCTTAGGCAGCCACATACATTGAGAAATCTCCCAGCTCTAAGCCCTCGTGGGTCTAAAGACAATGCCATTCATACTGTCAGTGATGCGTTTGGGATTAGCAGGTATAGTGGCTCTGGGCAATGAGATGGGAGGTGTTTTCCTGGAGGGTTTCTTAGAAAAAGTTTCATAGTCTGAGAGAAAACCACAGGAAAGACAGCGCCCCTACCTCTTCAAGACACTGCCATGTTAGATACAATGCTCAGAACTACTGGAGCCAGCTAGTCTGAGGTTGAATTCAATGCTAAGACTGGCAAGACAGAAAGGCAGAGCTCCTAGATGACACCTGAGAGAAGCAACATCCCCTTAGCCCATTGCAGCAGTCAGTTTTCCATTACTATAACAAAGTACCTGAAACAGGGTACTTATAAAGAAAAGTTTAATGAAGCTCACAGTTGGATCTTGGCTATGTGAACAGGCAGCCCCATCCATTCAGCTGCCTCTGGTAAAGGCCTCCTTGGCTGGGTCACATGATGGCAGATGGCATCCGAGTGGCAGCAAATGTGTGAGGGAAGGATCACACTGCAAGACAGTAAGCCAGGGAGTGAGGAGGGGCCAGTCTTGTCATTTCCCCTAGACCCCACCTCTTAAAGCAACCACCACCCCATAACACTGCTATCCTGGGGACCAAGCTCTTCCAACACATGAACCCTGAGAGACAGACATTCAAATCACAGCACCCAATTGATTCCTGGAGCACTGGTGAGGATAACCTTTCCTTCCTGTTGAAGTTAGTTGAGTTTGTGATCACAGAAGCTGCAAGCATTGCAACAGAGCCATTAGCCATCCAGGTTGGCTAAATACAGAAGGGATCAGAAGAGAGTTACAGGGAGGGGACAGGCTTCATGAACCCTTGCACACCAGGTCAAAGAACCTGCAAATCACAGGGAGCCACTGAGAGTTTTGATAAGCAATGGGGGGCAGAATCTCCGAACAGATGGAATAAATATTGGTGTAAATGCACGGTGCAGCTAGTGAAGGACCTGATTGGATTCAAGCTTCTCTCTCTTGAGTAAAATATGCATCTTGTAGCAGCATCAACAGACTGGGAAGAGTATGGGAAGGCTGTGGGTGTGCGTGATGATCAAGTTCCCGGGCACTGGTCTCAGTGGTCACACTCGTACACAAATGCTGCCCTTGGCTGCTGTCTCGCCAGCCTCATGTGTGAAACCAAACAGTTGGTTCTCCGCTTTCTTTGGCAATGGCAAAGCCCCAGTTGGAGCCCTGTGTTTGTGCTAAACTCCAGGCGGCACAGTTCTGATTTATAACTTTCTAAATTATTACAAATGTGATTTCTTTCCATTGTAGAAAAATTGGAAAATACATATAACAAAAGAAAATGGAAACACATTTGAACCTATCTTTCAAAGAGAAACCACAGATAACTTTTTGTTGAAACCATTCCAGGCATGTGCCCTCTCTCTCTCTCTCTCTCTCTCTCTCTGCCTAGGTGGTCAACCAAAATCCTATTGTATGTATTGTTGCATAAATAATAATGCATCTATTGTTTCATGAACCTTGTTTCACTCAGTAATGTATTGTGAATGATTTTTCATGTCAATCTTTTTTTGTGACAGTACTTCCAAAGGCTCCTGGAATTTCACTCTTAGGAAGTAGGATTCACTCACACAGCACGGAGCCTGTGACTGCATATTTATATCATTTCCCATGCTTGCTCTTATCCACATGATGTTACAATCGACATTCCTGTGTATGCGCATGTGCACATTGTTTGTATGTTTATCCAGGTATCACCTCAGAAGTGAGATGATAATCTGGGGAGAAAAATTGCCAAGCAGAGATAGAATAACAATACTTAAACATTCAAATTTGATCTCATATAAATAGATACAAGTGGATGACAATTTGCTTCCACTCTCCTTAAGTCTCTCATCTATTTTTCCCCAAATTTACCTATGCATTCCGAAATATGCCCAATCTGTTTTATGTAATCCATGCATGCATATATCTCCGTATACACACTTATACTTGTTTAAATAATTTATGTTTATAATTTTTAATAATCTAGAAATTTATTGAAATGAATAGCTGTAATTTTCTATCATTTAGGACCTAAATTATAAATACCCAGTTGGGTTGAGCCGACTAGCTACTCATGTGGGCACAACATGGGGGTTCTAGACCAGAGCATATCATTATGTCCCATTGTTGCTCTCATCTTCCTCCGGAGGTTGGCTGAAATTATGCTCTCAAAGCCAGTTTACTGCCAGCAGGGACAGCATGGAGGCATAAAGCCCACTGAGTCATTCGCAAGATATGAGAGTGACTTCTTTGTCCTGGCGACTAGAAGAAGTTTCTTTCAGGAACATCTGAGACTGAACCCTGTGTAGGATTGTATGTGCGGCCTCCCAGCCACCCTGCCCCCACCCCACCCCCATACACAATCTCCTGGGACTCCCACAGAGAGGCAAAAACATGCACCACAAGCCAGTAGCTTTATAAAGCTCTCTGTGACTCCCTCATTTCTATGACTAGATCCATGTGGTACAGTTGTACCCTTAGACATAGCAGAGCCCCCATTTTGATCTCCTCCACCAGAAGGTTTGAGTCAGAGGGACTTCACCTTGCTTCTTCGGGAAGCTGCGTGCATCAGGATTAAGACCTTCAAGGATTGTTCAGATCATGGCACCAAATGGCCATCCCTTATGGTGTTTTGAGGATACTATTGTTATGCCAGCAGGTCCTGCCAACAGCCCAGGGAGGCAGGTGCACTAGTTATCTCTGGTCCTCAGGGATCAGGCTTAGAGAATCAGGCTTAGAGAGGGGAAGTGCCTCATTAGGAGTCTTGGAGCTGGTTAGCCACAGAGCCAGGCCTGCCCCTAAACCTCAAGTTAGGAAAAGGGTTTGGCTACTATGTGAGGTTTCTTTCGGCCAGAGCCATGTTGTTAAGTCCAACTGAGATATTCAGCCTCACATTCTCTCTTTTGAAGAGAGGAGAAATTTATGAAGCCCAGGAGAGGAGCTCACCAGGAATGTAGGATCAATTTCCCTCTAGATCAGGCTCCAAAGATCAAAGATTCTGGCATGAAGAGTTTTCGGTCCACTTCAGGACTTGTTCAAACCTTCGCCCTGAGAGTGTATGTTCAGAGCACACCACCCTGCTGGTATCTTCCAGAGCACCCCTCTGCTGGTGTGCACGTCTTGGGCTACAGGTTTTCATGGAGGGGCTATTTTCAGAAGGTGAGAGCAAGTGTGTACATGTGCACATGTGTATGCATGCGTGCATGCGTGTGTGTGTGTGTGTGTGTGTGTGTGTGTGTGTGTGCTGAACTTGAAGCTATGGGCTAGACCCTTCAGGGAGATGGCAAGAGAAGGGAGATGGGTCATGGATGGAGAGCTGCCATTTAGACTTTGGCCCCAGTCACTGAAGAACTTAAAGACAAGCTGATCTATATGCAGCAGACACTATTAGAATCTCCTCTTTTGAGGCCAGGGTCTGGATAGAAGAAACCTGGCATTGCACAGCCAACAAGCAGAGTATCTAGGGGTTAAACTCTTATGCACTATGCCTATTTTCCCCTTAGCACTTCTCAAACACACATGTGACATAATCATTCTTGTTGAAATCTGTAACTGCAGTGAAAGTCCATCACCCCCAGGAGAATTGCTAATATTAGGAAATTGGCAAAAGGAGATTGGAAACCACACTCTAACATGTTGCTTAGAATATTCTCTGCATTGCAAAATTATCATAGTTTATCCCTTGCTTCCAATCACCAAATCATCCCTTTTCTGAAAAGCAGTCTGGGTATTATCTGCAGCAATTAGACCTTTGTCTCAATGGCATTTGCTCATCCCTAGAAATTTCACTCAGTATTCTTACTGGGCCTTCTGTAACAAAAACTGCTTGTACTACCACTGCTTTTGCTACACCTAGGGGCTTACAGCATCTTGAAGACAAAGATGTCATTTCACCCAAGTCCTGTTCTCCCTACTCTACCGTCAGTGATCTTTGTTAGTTGTGGCCTTGGCACGGTCCCTGAGCCTCTTTGTGTACAAAGCCAGCACTCTACCACTTGAGCCACAGCACCACTTCTAGTTTTTGAGTGGTTAATTGGAGTTAAGAGTCTCACGGGGACTTTTCTGTCTGGGATGGCTTCAAATCATGAGATCTCAGCCTCCTAAGTAGCTAGGATTACAGGCATGAGCGAATAGCACCCAGATGGCAAATGATACTTTTTAAAAGTAAAAAAAAAAATCAAAGATGAAATGAAGGCTAACTATCCCAGATATTCTCATCCACAAGAAAGGAAATTAGCAACATGGAAAATCATAGGTAATTTAAAGCTGCTGCCAAAGGCAAGTGACTTCAAACATCTTGCACTTTGATTGTATTGTGAAGCTCTATTTAAAACCTTCAAGGTATACTTGTTGCTATGGTATATCATGAGTGCACGCATGTGTGCATGTGCACACACACATGCACACACAGTGTCCAAGATACACTGTTTGACCTCTATGGTAGTTCATCTTGCAACCTATGAAATGGCACTGCCAAGGTACAGAATAATATGAGTGAAAATTGGGGGTTCATTTCCAAAGTAACGGTGGACAAAGCTTTATAAGAAACTAAGACAGAGTGTCAGAGTTAAGCCAAAGCAATTTTCTGGACTCAAGATGGACAATGCCAAGAACCGAACCAAACACAAATCAGAGTGAATGTCAAGGCAGTGAGAGGTAGAGAATGGCTGCTAGAGGACTGGCATGACAGCCCGCATCATCCCACTGGCTTGAGATTCCCTGGCATCAGGCTCCTTTATGGAGCCAAGCACATGCCTTCCTGATTATTCCATGCACTGTCTTAAAGGTATCATCCACTGCCTGCTAAGGCTTGAACCAATCCTTTGTGGGCCAAACCCACATCGTCAGAGTCATTTCGTACAATGACAAGACCGGCATTCAAGTCACTGGGTGTCAAAATGTATGAATTATATTTGAACACTTCTGATCATTCATTTAAAAGCACTCACTGAGCATTACCACATGCAAGGGCTGTCCCAGGCTCTGAAGATCTGAAGGGAAGGAAATAAGGCATAGTCCCTGCTCTCAGAGAGGCAGAGCTTCAGTTGGACCAAGGCACAGGACCTTACATGATGGCAGCCTGAAAGTTCAGGGGTAGGGGGCAGCACACACAAAAAATGCAAGTAGCAATGGTACCATATACTGTGCTTGATGCATTGGCACACAGACTTACTAAAAGAGAGTATACTTAGGAGAAGAATCCAAAGGTGTAACTTCTCTGAAGATCTCAAGTACAGCTTCTCAAAAGGAATACCAGGAACGGAGGGAGGAAGGAGGAACAAATGCAATCACTGCATTCAACTTACACCATGTGAAAAGTGAACTATATAACTTGTAGGTAGGGATGGGAAGGGGAAATGGGGAAGAAGGAAGGAAGGGGTGACATTGTCCAAGAAGCATTGTACTCATAACCTACTTTTAGAATTGTACCCCTTTGTACAACTACTTAACAGTAACAACAAATCCGAGAGCCTAGTAGATTTTATCAGGAACTGGTAGGAACTTAGAGTGTTTAAAAGCAAGGGGAGAAAGGGAACTTGGGGCCAGGTGGGGAGAGATTGAGGACTCAAGGTGAAGACTGACAAGGCTAGGCTGACTATAGACCTTGTCTCTAAGATAATGGGATGCACTAAAATGTTCTAGGCAGAAAACAAAGACTGCTTTCTTCTTTTTTTGTTTTGTTTTTAAGACACAGTCTTACTATGTTGCCTAGAATTCATGATCCTCCTAACTGGGCTTCTCAAATACTTATATTACAGGCATGAACTATCATGCTTGGTTCAGAGTGGCAATTTAGAACAATAGCTTGGAGAATGGATTGGGGGGGGGATTTAGGGGTAAAGGTGGAGGTGAGAGGCCAGACCTCTGAAAATAAATGATTTCCAAATAATGAAGATTTCCTCCTGTTGCTTCTTTTATGACTATTACTTATTCATAAGGGTTGACTAAGTATCTACAAAGTGTCGGATCGTGAATCAGGCACTGGAGGAAGAAACGCCAGGGCATAACCGTGCCATGAGGGTTACAGCTGCCTTGTGGGGCTCTATACTTCGTTTGTTAAAGGGCGTTGGTCATGAGAACATCAGCACACAGCACTCCTCCACGAAAGCCACTCTCAAACCTCCCTCTTAGTTTTGGATTCCATAAGAAGGCAGAACTCTCTTAATCCAATTACAGATCTCTCTGAGGCTTCGAATGCCAGACTAGCCATGCAGAAACCTCCTGGCCAGGGAGCATGTCCCATTCCCATTCCTCAAGCTCGGTGGGCTGTGGGTGGGGCCCTTGCTCCTCCCAGGCCATCTCCATGGGCGGCTGGCCATCCTCTGAAAAATGCACAGGTTGCCAAACTGTCAGCAAAAGCTTTAATGAATGGTTCTAATTACATTCAAGTAGCAGAGCCCACTGCCATTTTAATCAAATCTGAGCCTGGCAAGCTCTTTGGCAGGAAGACAAGAGAAAGCCTCATGAAAAATCCTGCCAAAACACTAATCACCTTTTATCCGAAATTTGCCTGATAGAGGCCTGGATGTAAAATGCTTAGGGGAAAAGGGGGGGAAAACCCAACAACAACAACAACATTGTTTGGATATTTTAAGGAGCTTATTTTGGGGATTGCCATAAATTATTCCATGTGGGTAGGGGAGAAAATTCCAAATCAGGAGTTGCTGGGTGACTTCCCTTGAGGAACACAGGCCTCATGGAGGCAGCAAGGCCCCCACAGAGCCTGGGACCCAAGTCTATCTTCTATAGCTCCAGAGGCATGACCTCCTGCCCTTTCTGAGACCTTGTCAGATAGGAGATGTAAAAGATGTCCAGCTCTGCTCAGTTTCCTTGCTCTATCCCAGACCTGACAACTGCCAACCTGAACCCTGGTGATAATTAATAGATATTTTTTGAAGATGGTTTCCATAAGAACTACTATGATTTTCAACCATCTCGAAGCAAGGGGATTCTTCTCCTGAATTATTCAGAGCAAGGGCAATAGGAAAACTAAAACCAGACAACTAGTCACTAAAATAGAAAGGAAGGGTTGGGGGACAAACTAGGTTCCTCTCCTCTAGGGCCGAATAAGAGGACTCACATTGCAGCAAGTGGGAATTAACTTACAAACAAACAAGCAAACAACTTGCTTACTATGAGGAGAGATAGTAGTGGGGGAACAGAGGTAAGGAGTAAATCTTCATGTACTGACTGCAACCTTGGAACATTCAACCCAGCACTGAAGGCTATTTGCCTGCAGGTCAGGTAACAAGATGAAAGGTGTCTATCATTTGATTTGCTTACCTCAAACATCCCAGCCAGTACTTACTCAGCTTCCTGGCTGGAATTTTTAACCTTAGATTCTATTTTCTATATGTTTTATAGCCATCTCCTGATTCCTACCATGGGGAGTCTCAGGTAATCTGAAAGTGTTTGGCACATGAATTGGGAAGTTCTGTTTTAAAATCCACTCACTGCCACTGACTGACTAGTTATATCACCTGAACCCCAGCTTTCCAATTTTTGTCACTTATAAAATGAGGATTAAAATAGATGCCCTGTGCTAGACTACAGAGAACTTTCAAAGCTGAAATGATTTCAGATACATTTAAAAAAATCTGGCAAACAGGAAAACACTTTACTAATATTTTTGCTATTAAATATTTAGCATAAGTGTAGCTGAAAGATCCTGAATATCTGAGGATGGTCTCGAGTGTCACGTATTACAGGCCTCATGAATCTGAGCTTTTGTTTCTTCTTTGTGATAGGTGGGGATAGTACTGCCTCACAGGGTGGTTGAGAGAGTGGAATAAGACAGTGCGACCACTATGATAAATAAAATAATAGAGAAAAATGATTGCAACAAATCATACCTCTTCTAGGGCCTAAATAATACTTGTTGGATTCTGGAGATACATCAGGAATTGAAAGATTGATCCAAGGCTGTACTTTAATTTAGAGATAACAGCTATCTCACTGGACACACCTTCCAACCAAAAAATAGTTTCAGATTGGTAGACAACCAGGTAGGAGACTTCTAGTATTACCCCCTTCCAGGAGTGAAAGCTCATCCTAAATTATAAAATACAATTCCTTTGGGGCTGAGGTGCAAGGGCATTCAGTAGGTTCACTGTGAATAGATCAACAAAATGTTTTACTTCTCAGATAGGAAATCATCTAAAGACCATAGAGTAAACATCAAATTTTGCATTGAAAAATATGTGGATTAAGAATGATTTTAATGTACTGTGTGAAGTTATTTCTTTTTTCTTTTGTTTTTCCTCCCTTTTGAGTATCCCCTGTTGTTACTGTATTTGATTTTGGTACCCTGTGTCTTGTTCATGTTTATTTCATTTGGGGAAAGGAAGGGAAGCAACAAAATGGCGAGACAAAGGACAAAGGGTGAAACAATGCAACAGCAATACTCACAAGACAATATGTTAGAAATAAACTTTACAACTTGGGGGAGGGGGAGTTGGGATGGTAACAATGTTCAACAAGCAATGTACTCATTACCTTATGTATGTAACTGTAACCCCTCTGTACCTCACCTTCACAATAAAATTAAATTTAAAAATGTCTAAAATACGCAAGGAGGGACTCATAAAAAGTAATGAATCTTAAAAAAAATAACCCCTGGGGTTATACAGAAGAGTGAAGAAACCCTTACCCTACCATGTTAATATAGTTTCTATTTGGCTAACTCAAATGACAAGGGGACATGTGTTAAGATTCAAGTTGAATTGGTGTCCCTTCTCCAGAAATTTGGGCCTACTGAGGTAATGGAGAGGAAATGGCCAGGCCTGACTTCCACATCCCCCTGCTGTAGTCCTAATCATTTCCTATGCATAAAATACAGATGCCTATCGTTCTCCAGTGGTGGAAAGGTCATCTGAGTGTACAGAAGGTACATGCTGGCCTATGTGACCTCAGAGAGGATTGGTTCAGTGACATTTCAGGCTAATTCTTATAGGATGAAGTACGAATAGAGAACAGCCAGGAACCACAGGTCAAGAAAATGTAAGATACCAGTTCCTCTTCCTTCACAAGAGCCCAGCGATGAACCCAAGGGGGGTGTTTTATGGGGTTAAAGAGAGCAGATAGATGCTTTCCTCTCCTCTCCTCCCTTCCCTTGCCTTCCTCTCCTCTTGGAACATCATACATGAAATCCATACAATAATTGGGAATAAGAGACATTACTGTGCAATCTCAGACCATGAAGGATGAGAAGACAGATGTACTCTATCAGTGGGGGGCACTTTCACAGCGTGGAATCCTTTCATATTCCATCTCTTTTCTTCTTTACACTAGGGCTGAGTGGCAAGGAGACTTTTGCTTTTATCAACTCATTTCATTGATGAGGAAAAAGTGGCGAGAATTCTCAAAGTCCAGAGACCCTTAGCATCCCTGCAAAGCAGGCCAAAGAGGGGCTGATTCTGCCACTCCCTTCCTCACCCATCCTGTACACAGCTGTGTGAACAGCTCTTGTGGGTCTGATAACCAGTGTGGTTCTACCCAGAGCTCGAACAAACAAAACCTGGAACAGGTCGGGCAAAGGACACAGAGGAAATTGGGGTTCTACTAGGTACCAGCAGTCAGTGCTCATAAATGCTACTTCCCCTTAAAGAATCCCTGTATATCCCTCATTGCAAAATATCCCCATCTATTCTCCCCGCCCGCCACCATGTTACAGGGCTAGAGTAAGCATTCATGGCAAGATCATTTTAAACATGTGAGCCAGTGGTGCCTAGTTCACAAGTCTCTTAACTGAACACTCAGTATGAACCAAGCAATCATTGGAATAATTCTGAGGCCCTGTACTATTATAGTCTCTTTATTCCAACAAGGGTCACCAAAGCCCAGTAAAATCAGACTGAATGTCCCATTATAAATGAATGAGAGAGTTGGATGACACTCCCCGGATGGCTGACTCTATAGACTAATGTATGCTCTTTCTTTACCATACACCAAGCCTGCTTTCAGAAACTCCCCATTTTATTTTACGTAAACCAATCTCTTTAGCCATCACAATAGCCCTGGCAGCCAGGAAACTCCATCCTGCTGCAGAGGGGCAGCAAAACGATTCGTATGAGTTTTCACCACTCCAGGGTAGGTGTCAGTTCTGATCTCTTGCGAGTGAGGTGCTTCCAATCACAACACATCTCTCTGATAGTCGGGGTAAAAAACAAGCTCTTCCTAAAGTGCTCTGGAGATAATTGAGAGAACAAAGGGCAAGTGGTTTGATTTTCTTTGGAAGGAAGGTTCTTGAGAAACTTCACATTTGATTATTATTACTGCATTTTCTGTGAGGAGTGGCAGTATGGGGGAGATGCCAAATATCAATCAGCCGAACAACTCAGTCATCCAATTAGCATCTTTAGAAGTGAGGGAGACAAGATGATTCCTTCTTTGGCTCTCTCCAAACACATACCCCAGTCTTAAAAGACTGGCTTAAGAGCATTCTAAGGAACGGGAACCATTCACTGGATTCCTGCCAGAGAAATGGTAATGCTAAATCTCTGGGAGATGGTCAACATAGACACGGCCACAGTAACAATTCTGAAGAAACTAGCAACTTCTACTTCCTCTCCCCAGGAACAGCCTGTGGGTGCTGTTAATTTCTACAGAAAAACCTAATGTTTTTGTCAATGGATTTTTTGTAAAACATACAAAAATTGGCTTTTTTTGGTCAAAGCATAAGTCATCACTCACCACAGGTGTTTAAAAAGCCGGTAACTTTCCCCTTTCTTTCTTCCTTTCTTTTCTCTTTTCTTTTCTTTCTCCCTTTCTCTCTCCTTCTCTCCTTCCTTCTTTTCATTCTCTTCCTTCCTTCCTTCCTTCCTTCCTTCCATTCTCTTCCTTCCATTCTCTTCCTTCCATTCTCTTCCTTCCATTCTCTTCCTTCCTTCCTTCCTTCCTTTCTCTTCCTTCCATTCTCTTCCTTCCTTTCTTCTTTCTTTCTTTCTTCCTTTCTTTCTTCAAGAGCTCCAAATTCCAGGCTTTATTTTTTTTACTTTTACTATTTTTTTAACTGACAAGCCACATTTTCCCTTTACTTTTTCTTTTTGTTATTATCTTTAAGCGGTTGCACAAAGGGGTCTCAATTCAACATGTCAGTTTATGAGCACAATGCATCTTGACTGCTGTTACCTCTTTCATTGTTCTCCATCTCCCCCAACTCCACCCATCCTGTCCATTTTTCTAGTTCCATTTTCACATATGTGCATTGAATATTATGAAAGCCAATAATTTTCACCTTGAGTAGGGTGAAGTAACCTAGAGACACAGAACATGTAATACCAATAGGGTCATCTTAGTGCCTGTATCCTGCCTTTGACACGTACTTGCTCTGTGATTTGGGCAAAATACGTTCTTTGGCTTTTGAGCCTCATTTCCCTTATCTTTAAAATGAGGATAGAATAAACCAGTTGGGTTGTGGTAAGTACCAGTTGGGCAAGTGCTAGATCCAGACACTGGTGTGAAGCTCAGGGGATGGGGCAGAGTAGCAGATAACAAGAGAAGCAAGGCTGTTCCTCTGCTGGGGCCACCACAGCTGTTCAATGCACTGCTTGTGAGGATAGCATGCTTGCACTGATTGTGTTCTTTCTTAGTGATTGGAATTTGGCCCTTTCTTTTTCCTTTCCAATTTTTCCTTAGAAAAGAATCTGCTGTTCCTGGCTGATTGATTAATTTTATAGAAATTGTTTTCTTTTTCATGCTCAGTGAATTTATTTTTGAGTGTTGCTAAAGTTATAGTTTATAGGTGATCTTATTTGGTTATGGCCTTATGATTATATGGTTTGTGTGCTATCTTAGATTACTATTTGGATTACTACAGCTTGAATGAATCTTCTGTTAAGCTGGGCACCAGTGGCTCATACCTGCAATCCTAGATGAAATGTGAGGATCATGGTTGGAAGCTAGCCTGGGCTGGAAAATTCATGAGATTCTTATCTCCAATTCACCACCCAAAAGCTGTAAGGGGAGCTGTGGTTCAAGTAGTAGGGTGCTAGCTTTGAATGGAAAAGTTTAGGGACAGAGCTCAGTCTATCCCAGACAATTTCTTAAGAGGTCAAAGAATTGTAAAGAGATAAAAGGTCTTCTGAGAACAATCCCTAAAGAAAATATCCTCATTATTGAGAACACAAGGGACACCTTGCATGGTAAAGCTGCTGTAAGCATCTAGAGACAATGGGCCCTCCAGGAAGAACATGGTAGCTGTGGTCTCTGGAGAGATTTGATAGATGGGCATGCTCTGGAAGCCCAGACCCACAGGTGCTATTGGAAATATGAGGCCAAAGAGATGACCCCGGAGCATGAGATACACATTCATCTGTGCTGGCTGCCTCCAGAATGTCTGTCCCAAAGACCCCTCAAAAAGCTGGAACTGCCAGGCACTGGTGGCTCATGCCTGTAATCCTAGCTACTCGGGAGGCTGAGATCTGAGGATCATGGTTCGAAGCCAGACCAGGCAGGAAAGTCAGAGACTCTTATCTCCAATAAACCACCAGAAACCTGGAAGTGGTGCTGTGGCTCAAGTGGTACAGTGCTAGCCTTGAGCTGAAGAGCTTAGGGACAGTGCCCAGGCCCAGAGTTCAAGCTCCACAACCGACAAAAAAAAAAAAAAAGAAGGAACTGGGCACTTACATACACAAACTTCATAGACCCACTTGTCTTGTGGGCTTTTCTTTGGGGCCCAAATAAATAGATGTTTGTGCTTCTGAGGATGTGGACAGCTTCATTTGGAGATTCTAGCACAACTCCAGGAGCTTCTATGATACATTTTCATGTCACCTCAGTTCAAGTTTTATCACGAGAGTCAAAATGTTGGAACACAAAACACACAGATGAAGATCAGACTCCCAATTCCTATATATGTAGTAACAAAAATACTTCCAATGACTCTTTTTGATAGATGGATAAACATCCTCACAATGTAAAAATTTTTTTTTCTTAAGTGAGGAAAATGTTTCCTTGAACCTCAGCACCCAAGATAATTTTTTAAATCAAACCCATTTTCTTCTTTTCTGTAGACTATATTACAGGTGAAGGTGGGTTCCAACCAATGAGTCCAGCATCCTTTCTCAGAGCTGAAGGAAAGGGGCTTTGGAAGTGGGAATCTTTTGAGGTCCTTGATCTTAATATTTGGAGAACCTGGAACCAGGAACCAAGGTCCTCTGACTCCTAACCTAGTGCTCCTTCCACCTCTTGATCAATTTACAACCTGGAGCAGGAAATTTGACTATCCTTCTAATCTCCTCCCAACTTGTGCAGCTACAAAAATAGATGCAATCTGGAAGCCCAGCCATGCCAAATATTGTGGCAGACTTCCCAGCTCTCTCTCCTCCTCCCCCAGGCGATGGGAAGTTGAAGCTCCATAACACTCTTGCTAGAAATGTGACAATTATTTCTCTTTTATTCTTCCTTATGTCTAAATCTCTCTGTTCAACCAAGTTCAAAGGTACTCAGAACCCTCAAAGCACCTGAAATGGCAAGAGCAGATAAGCAATCCAATAAGCGAAGCCCCTGTTTTAGATTTTTTTTGTGTGCATACTTATATTGAACAAAAGATTCAAACCAATGAAGAAGAAATGCACAAAGGTGTCAAGGAAAACTTAATACACATGAGGCCTTTAGAGTGAGGTGAGATGCTAAGAGAGGCATGAAGGAAGAAAAGTTGGGCTTGTTGAAAGATCAGTTCTAATGGTGAACCCATGAGAGAAGTATCGTAGAAACAAAAGACAAGAATATTTGAACATAGATAGAAGTTGAATTCAAGAAACTGTTTTTCTTCATGCTGATACTTGGCAGAATACTGGAAAGAGTACATGGCGACATATGTGCAAGGATGCTCATTGCAGCATCATTTGTAATAGAAAAAAATGGAAAGAATGTGAATCTCCTTCCACAGGAGACTGCTGAGAATAAATTATGGTGCACCCGCACTATGGAATGCCATGGAGCTGTTTAGAAACACAGGGTTAAGCTGTACGTTCTGACATGGAATGGTGTCCAACGTACATTAAGATACTAGGTGACAAAAATAAGTTATGTTACTATGTGATATGATCCCATTTGGTATATCAAGAAATATAGACATATATATTTGTATTTGCACAGGAAATTTCTAGAATATGCCAGAAAATTAGTTGCTGGGAAATGTTGGTAGGAAGAGAGGAGAATAAGATTTGTATGCCCTTCCTCCCTCTGATATGAAGATTTCACCATGGGAATACTGTATTGCTTCTATTCATTTTAAAAACACAAAATCATCCAGAATCTTTTTCATAAATTTGGATTGATCATAAATACCTATATCATAAAAAATAATGGATATGGGAGAAATACCCAAGATAATATTTTTAATCAAACCCATTTTCTTCTTTCCTGTAGACTTCAGCTCTTGAATGAAAAGGACTAGGACATGGTTCAAATGGTATAGCACGTGCCTTTTAAGCAAGAGGCCCTGAGTTCAATCCTCTATATGCACACACACACACACACACACACACACACACAGAAGGAAGGAGGGAGGGAGGCTAGTAAGGAAGAAAAGAAGGAAGAGAGAAAACACCTGTAGAACTATATATTGTAAAGTTGAATTTTGTTGTTTGTAAGTCTGAAAATAAATTGGAAAGAAACACCTTGACATTTTGCGATCCCAATATCTCCAAAAGCAATACATAATAAATACATAGATAAATGAATAACAGCTTTTACAAGCTTGCATTTGTGAAGGTAAAAACCTACTGGCTTAACATATCACCCTGTTATCATCTGCCTGCCTCTCCAGTCCATCTCCAGTCATTAGTGTTCCTTCTCATTTCACATTCCCAGTCCTATATATACTAGGTGTGCTTTGCCCTTGTGCCTCTGTGTGTGTGTGTGTGTGTCTGTGTGTGTGTGTGTGTGGCCATACAGAGGATTGAACTCAGGGCCTCGTGCTTAAAAGGCACGTGCTGTACCATTTGAACCATGTCCTAGTCCTTTTCCCTTTAGGTTTTTTTTTTTTCAGATAGGGTTTCACGTTTTTCTCCAGACAAGTCTTGGACCACAATGCTCTTACCTTCACCTCCTGAGTAGCTAAGTTACAGGCCTGTATCATCATGATTGGCCTACTCCTATGCCATTGTACCAACTGTTAACCAGTAATGACTTCACTTAACCACCGTCCTGCACCAATCAGGAGCACCCAGCTCACCCATCCACTTCTTGGGGATGCTTTCTTTGACTTTCTCCCTAAGCCATCTCTGTATGTTTCTGTTACCACTCTCATGATACTGGGTTGTAAAAGATGGCTTTTTTATCCCATTAAGTAGAGTTTCAGAAGGATAGATGCTGGGACTTACTGAGTCCCCCTAACCCATTACAGTTTGGAGTGTATAATTCAATATATAATTATTATTTGTAGACTTTAAACAATGTTTAGTTGCCTTTAGCACAATGTCCTTGAGATGCAATTATGTTGTTCCCTACGGCAGGATTTCCTTCTTTTGTCAGT
Organism: Dipodomys ordii; assembly: GCF_000151885.1. Taxonomy (NCBI): domain Eukaryota; kingdom Metazoa; phylum Chordata; class Mammalia; order Rodentia; family Heteromyidae; genus Dipodomys; species Dipodomys ordii. The sequence goes on along the minus strand of NW_012267283.1, from coordinate 9,901,857 downwards.
CCGAATAATATTTCACTGTGGGATGTGTTCATGTGCATGTTGCTTGTGTATGTGATTTTTTTAAGTCCATTTTTGGACATTTCTGTTGTTTTTACATTTCTGGCCATTGTGAACCCTCCTATAATGAACTAGGGGATGTTAATACCACTTTGAGATCCTGATTTCAATTCTTTTGGATACATACCCAGAAACAGGATTGCTGGATCATATGGTAGTTCTATTTTTAATTTTCAAAGGAACCTCCACAGTGCTTTTCATGGTAGCTACACCACTTTACATTCCCACCAACAGTACGTAGGGGTTCCAATTTTAAATGAGTAATGTATCTTTTCTGATTAGGCAAAATAAATCACTAATTACATGCTTGAAGACGAGGGCATTACTCAAAAAATAATTTCCCTAGCCACGTAATCAGCTCTCCTTTTCCAGCATTTTGCTTAGTACTGGGGAATAATTTCATCTATTAAGAGGATGCAGCCAGCAGTAATCCATTTTATAGTGTGTTTTGCAAGATACCTCCCATTTCTCTTATTGTTCAAGTTTCTTCTAGGTTTCAGATAGTGGTGTTATAAAGCTTGTAACATGTCTTTATTGTACAGTATACAATTCTGGATTCTCCCCAGTACTTTGATAAGAAGACCAAAGCATATTAGACTTCAGCTAGATCTCATCCCATCCCACCCAAAAGCAAGGAGAGAAATACCAGCAGGAGACAGAGTGGTTTGAAGACCTGTGATACATTTTTATATGAATCTCAGCCTACTGCCATTGAAAAACCCATGCGTCTTGCTCAAATACTGAGGAACCCAAAGGGACCAAAGAAAACAGTTTCCCATTCTTGTGTTTTGGATACACCAAAGCTGATCTCACTCCTTGGCTCCTGTGATGAAATAAGTCAAAGATATCAAGCCATTTTGGGCTGGGATTTTTGGCAGGGGCTGGGATGGATCCTGATGAGACTCAAGTGAGTTAGGTTTTTAAGGAGAGCTGCACGCTTTCCTGTCACATTTGCTTGAGTCAAGACAGGACTGGCTGGAGCTGGAGATTGAGCCAGTCCACTGGAGGTCTGGGTAGAATGTGACTAATGACAGGGCAAAGGCTGAGGGTTTGGGAATTTGGCCTAGGGACAACACCATACAAGTAACATCTTTGAAGAAGAGGAAGTGTGTGTTGTTGTCTCTCTAATCCTCAGTTTCTTTATCTGTTAAAGGGAAAGGACTTAAACTAGTGATTCCTAAGGCTCCCTTCTGACTGCTGCTTGCATGAAAGGCCGTGATTGGAACAAGGCTAGGCAGGAGCAGAGGAAGCTGTACCTTAGGCTGGCAAGCTCCCCAGGTTAGCCAGGAGCAGTGGTTCATATCTGTAGTTAGTTAAGATAACTGCTCAGAAGGCACAGATCATGGGGACCCAATAAAAAGCTGAGTGTGTTGATATGCACCTGTCATTCTAGCTTTGCAGGAAGCTCAAGTAAGAAGATTGTTATCCAGGCCAGCTCAGGGAAAAAGTAAGAACTTATTAATAAATTAACTAAAGCAAAATGGGCTAGAGGCATGACTCAAGCAGAAGAGTGCCTGCCTGGCAAATCCAAACTCAAGTTCAAATCCAAATATTACCTCTCCCCCAGGCTAACATAATATCTGCTTTAAAGGGAACAAAACACAAGGCTATCCATGAGGCCCCAATGTTGCAGGCAGTAATCCCAGGGGCAGAACTGTCACTTCTCAGCTCAGGTGCTCAGGCTCATGCTGAATAATGCTTGTCACAATCCTCCTAGTTCCTTTGAAGCCACCCTTTTCTTCCCTCCCCTGCATCTAATGTGTACTTCATTAGAAAGTGGCATTACAAATATGGTGAGAATACAGATATTAGTGGGTAAATCCCTAGATCTGTGTCTCAGTCCTAACTGCCATGCACTGCAAAATCTTGGGTAAATTATTGGGGCTGTTTCCACCCCAGTGTTTTTCAACTGTAAAATGGAAATTATATCACCTGCCACCCAGAACAACTCCCTGATTCAAATCACTATATCTCTGTGCTCTTTAAATTCAAACACTAGACAAACTTAAGCCATTAGCCACATCAAATTATTTTGGGAAGTTGTTGGGGTCTAAATGATGCATAAATAAAACCAGAGCTGGAGAGAAAAGCTACTCTTTACCCTGTGCAGACTCGCTGTCTCCTTTCTGTCATCTGGCGATTCCCCACAGCCCTCCCTCTAGCCTTCCGGGCTTGGCTGTAGGGCCAGCCAACTACTAACAGGATGGCTCACTGCTCAAACCAGACAGTCCCTAGGGCTGGAGGCTTGTGCCTGTGAGCCTATCAGCTGGCATGCTGACAGACAAGGAATCTGACCAGTGAATGTCTGATCAGGATGGTACCAATTCTCAAGTATGGCAATTCAGTCTAGCAAGTCCAAAAAAGTAGCAGGAAAATACTCAAGGCCAGAGTCTAGTAGACTACAAACCTTGGAACTTCAAGGGTCTAAGGGTGTTGGGAAAAGTGGAGGCTCAGGGGAAAAACAGGCAGACAGATAGACCAAGAAAAACCGTACCTGACAGCTTTCTTTGTGCAGAAGGCAACAATGGGAGAAACACAAACCTTACCTAAGAAGCTTAGCTCTGCCATTTACTTATTATATATCCTTGGGTGGGTCAGGTTAACTTCTCTTGGTTTCCTCATAGTACATGGAACTGTCATGAAATTCTAATAGCCTATATTTCCTGGGAGTATTTTCAGTACCAGTCACTCTTGCACATTCTCTGCTAGTGTAAAATATGCCACCTACTTCTCAGAATTTTTGAGACAACTTGATCAAGTACCCCATAGACTAATAGGCACTTGACCAGGACTAACTACCTTCCTATCCCCTTCCCATCTGTCCCATGAAATCCAGTGCAACCTATATCTTTGTCCTTTGTGAGTCCCAGCTCATGTCTCAACTCTGTAGTCTGGGGCATATCACCTAATCATTTTGAGCTCAAGGTTTGTTTGTCTCTTTTTTTTCGTAAGTAAAATAATGAGCAATGACTTCATACAGTTAAAAGAATGCATTGAAAAGATAAGTCATTTGCTGCAAGAGATAGTATATATGCATTCTTGGTATCAGTGGTGATTATTTACAATCCTACATTTGTGGCATATTATTCACTTCATGGAGCAGTTTCACATCTGCTAACTCATTGGATTTGTAGTGTGTGTGGGGGACAGAATGAGAATTGTTGCTCCTCTTTGACAAATAAATGAAGGTTTAGTATAGTAGAGTGACAAAACAAGGCTAAGAAATTGAGATTAAGAAACAGAGATAAAACTTCATCCCAAATCTTCCTCCTTTAAGACCAAAGGTTGTTTTGCTTCTTTTCATCTATGAAACTGCTAAGAGTCAAGGCCTGGGAAGAATTTCATCAGTCTCAAGAGAATGCAAACTACAGACCCTAAATGAACCCAGAGCTTCTGCAGTAATTAAACATGGAGTGAAAGTTTCAGTCAACTGAGGCACCAGAGGGTAATGTAAGATACTTTAAGTCCATTGATGAGTGAAAGAAAAGGGGCAGAAGCTCTGAGTGGAAGCAGATCCCAACCTGAACTTGAAATCCTCAAACTTCTATATAGAGATGCTATGAATATTTTCTTGGAGGAAAAAGTCTGTATCTTTTACCAGGTTCCCAGTCATATTTCTGCCCCACACAAGGGAAATCATGTCACTCTGTCTTCCACCCCTGGGGCCTCCAAGTTCCTCAAGTTCTACCCTTTGCAAGTGATTTTTTTAGAGAGCATGCCCATGGCCCAAAATGGGCCATCAGCTTCTAGCTACCTTCCTGGTGTCATCCTTATTTTCTTCTTTTCTTCTGGTCTCTATTTTTTTTTTCAATTTTCTTTTGTGAATAAAGTACTTTTATGACCACTCAAAACAACAAACTACTTTTTTTTTCAAGTTCTAAGTCCATTATTTAACCCCAGAAACAAAAGTTAATATCATCAGGGTTTCCCACTTAGTCTGCCTGGCAAACACGATTTAGATGTGCTGTTTCTAATGAAAACCAAAACAGAACGAATAATTAAATTAAAAACAACAGCATCAATTTAGTGATTTACCAATTAGCAATTCACTCCAATATGTATTGAATAAATGCTGAGCTCACAGCTTAATTGGCCTCTCTGTAGCACTGGACATGGCTAGCTACTGTCTTCCGCCCACACTGTCACTCCCTTGGTGCTGATGATACACATTTCCCTGGCTTTCTGTCTCATACCTTTTCCCCTCCTGTTCCCACACTTGCCACCCAGCTGTTGGCTCTGCTTACAGACCCCTAGTTTCTGAATTTCTAGTCCCCTAATGATTTATTTTGGCTTCATTTGAGGATGATTCTGAAATCTCTAACTATAGTCTAGAAATGGAACTGCGGTTATCATATAGTAGTTCTATTTTAATTTGTCAAAGGAACTTCCACCGTGCTTTTCATGGTAGCTACACCATTTTATATTTCTACTCATAGTATGTAGGAGTTCCAGTTTCTCCATGTCCTTGCCAGCACTGTTCATTTTTGGTTTTGGACAATAGCCATCCTAACTTTGGTGAGGTTCACTGTGATTTTGATTTGCATTTAACTAGTTGTTAGTGTTGTTCAGTATACTTTTTTTAATATACTTTGACATATGCATATCTTCTTTAGGAAAATGTCTTTTCCTATTCTTTCACTGTAAGACTGTGTTTCTCTTTGCTGATGAGGTATGTTTCTTTTAGTCAACAAATGGTTGAGTCTTATTTTTCAGTTTAACCCACCAGTTTCTATCTTTCATTATAGAATTGACAGCATTACTATTAAAAGGTACCTGGTAATTCCTGTGATTTTGATGTTTGTATAGTGTTTTCTTCTTTCCTAATCCTCATTTGCTTATTTACTCACCTACTCAGATTCTTCCTGTATTTTTATGGTTGAATTTGTTTTTTCTCTTCTGAGTAAAGAATTCACTTAAGTATCTTCCATAATGCTGGTTTAATAGGAATTCTTTTAGTCTTTGTTTATTGTTCCTCCTTGAATCATAAAAAGATAGTTTTGCTGAACACAATAATTCAGGTTAACTTTTATTATCTTTCAGGGCTTGGAGTATATCATTTCACATCCAGATTGCCTTTTGACCAGCTTGTCCCAGAATCTGCTGTTCTGATGGGTTTGTGTTTATAGATAACTTGTTACTTCCTGCTGGCAGCTTTTCACATTCTTTCTTTGTGCTGTGTATTTTGTATTTTAACTGTAACAGGCCTTTAGGAGGTTCTTTTTTTATCTTATCTGTTTGGTTTGGTGTCTTGAAGTGTTCCTTTTTCTAGACTGGGATTTTTTTGGGAGAGAGGAGGGCTATTGTTTTATTGAATGTTAACTATACCTTTAGCTTCACCTTTTCTCCTTCTTTTATACTCATAATTTGTAGGTTTGGTCTTTTAATAATATCTTTGTGGGCCTGTGTGTTCCATTTGTGCTTTCTTAGTGTTGTGGGTTTTTTTATTTTCTGAGTGTTCTAATTTCTCTACTTTTCCCAACCCTGTTATCCTATCTTCACCTTGTTTAACCACTCTAATAGTAAGGATTTTAACTGATTTTCCTTTGTACTGGTGCTCAAACTCAGGAACTCTCCCTTGCTAGGCAGCTACTCTAGACCTTGAGTTCTATTTCTAGTATCTGATACTTTCATTATTTTCTTGATAGGAACTTGTTTGTTTGTTTTATCCCTTTGGCCAGCCTTGGACCATGTTTCTTAAAGTCATACCCCCTCATTGCTGGGACCATATGTGTATGCCTAGGTAATTGATTGAGTTGGGTTTTGCTACTCTTTTTGCCTGAGCTAACCTTGAAACATGATTATAAGTAGGGCTCGATTGAGGTTTTTGAGTTATCAAACTTTACATTTCCAGAATGTTATTTTGATCTTTTCAAGATTTCTATATCTTTATTGAATCTTCTTTCATTTCTTGCATCATTTTCCTTGTTTCATTTAGCTATTTATTTGCATTCTCGTTGAATTTGTTCAGATATTTATACATATCCTCTTAAACATCATTGGTTTTTTTCATTACTTATTTTGAATTATTTGGATTTTTGTTTGCTTCTTTTATTTTTGTGCTGGTCCTGTAACATCTTTGCCTAGAGCCAATACTTTACCACTAGAACTATAGTTTCACTTGAAGCTTTTGTGGTAGTTAACTGGTGAAGAATCTCACAGACTTTCTTGCTTGGGCTGGCTTTGAACTGTGATCCTCAGATCTCAGACTTCTGAGATGCTGGGATTACAAATGTGAGCCACCAGCACCTGGCTCATATGCTTACTTTTTGTCCAAATTCTTTATTATAGATTTTTCTTTTGTTTTTGTTTTGGTGGTGTTTGCATATGTTTTTTGTTGTTGCTGATATTAAATTCAGGCCTTTATGCATTCTAGCACCCAATTTGAGCCAAACTTCCAGCCAGCAATTTGGTGGATTTTTTGGAGATGGAGTCTTGTGGAATTGTCTTCCTGGTCTGATTTCAAACCACATTTTCTAGATCTTAGCTTCCTGAGTAGCTACAATTACAGATGTGAGCTGCCAGTGCCTAGCTAGAATTATGGACTTTTGGAGAAGTTCTGTGCTGCTTTATCATATAACTTGTGTCTCCACTTGAGATTTGTGCATCTGAGGCCAACTATTTGGTTTGATGTTTTAATCTCCTGTGTCCTTCCCACTGAAATATTCACAAAATTTAGTAAGCTGGGTAGCAACTGGATTACAGTACCTTTTCTCACCATTGGACTTGGGGTATTGCACAGTAGCCAAACATTTGCCCATGTTGCTCAAGACTCGTGGTCTAGCTCCCTACTCTATTCAGGGTAAATATTAACTGCAGGAACAATCATAATTGATATCCAACTCCAGTATGAAAATACAGTAATTCCTAATTAAGAACACTAACCATTACTTCTGCTCTATGATCTTTAGAGGAGTTAAGAAACAAAGATACACCTTGTGAACTAGGAAGATATTAATTAATAAGGATAGTAATATGAAGCAAAAGGACTAATGGATACTACAAGATGTATGGTGTGATTAAAATGGAAGGGAAGATGGTTGGTAAATAGAAAGGGTAGTGGGGAAAATGAGATGAAGAAAATAGAAAACATCCAGTTAAAGTTATGGTGAGAAAAAAAAAGGAGGAAAAGAATAAAAACAAGCGATCTGATCATCTCACAGCCCACAAAAAAAAAAAATCCCCATAAAATGATAAAAACAAAAAACAAAGAATTTTGGAGCAGAAACTACAGAGAATGAATCTAATTTTGGACCAAAAGAAAATAGAAATGGGAGAGGATGATATGGAAGGAGGAGAAAAAGTTGAAAAGTAAATAATTAAAGGTTAATGTTGTGGTTTATGTTTGTAAAAAAAAATGAAGGGATAAATAGGATAACAAAAAAACCCCAAACCAAAAACAAACAAATACAAACACACAAGAGAAAACAAAAGCATAATGAAAAAGCAAACCAAACACCCTACTCACCCCCCTAGACAAACATAAAAAATAGTTAATGAGTTCTTTATTGTTGGGGAAGAGAGTGGATAACTTTCCTCTCTAGAGCAGTTGTTTTAAAGTCTAAACAAGCTAAGTCACCAAGAGCTGTCTGGTTTGGTTTTGGCATTTAGTTCTGCATCTGAGTTGCAACTCAGTGCCTATAAGACACTGAAAGGTCAAAAAAGTTAAAGTTAAAGTTCTATTTGCAAGTTCCCATGCTAGCATTCAGAGGTTGAGCCCCTAACCTCCCAGATTCTGGTTTCACTCCCCACTCAACCTGTGGAGTCTTCTGAGTTGTATAACCATCAACCAATTCACAAACTACTTTTCTCTGCATTTGTTCAGTTCTCTAGTCAGTGACAGATTGTTAGTCTTTGAATTTGCTGACAGTTTCTGCATCATAATACTTAGGTCCCTACTGAGAGTTCCAAGACATACCTGGGGCTAGTGGCCATGCTGTGTTGGTTACTAGCACTTTATCTTTTGATTTAAAGAGGTTGGTTCATAGGCCTTATTGGTTAGAAGGTTCCCCACCAGGGTAGAGCCAGCCAGTCTGGACCAGGGCATCCGAGTTGCTGTGTCTGCATACATCACTCCTTCCCAGATGCCTTGACTTGTCTGTGGATGCTGGTGTAAACAGATTTACTGTCTTGGAAGTTCTGATTCTGTTAGCCCATTTATAGATAGTTTAGTGTGTGAATAGTTGTTCAATTTGGTGTGTCTATGGGGAAAAATGCTGGGAAATGTCACTCAACTGCCATCTTTCTCCCACACAAACATTTTTCCTCCTCCTCTTCCTCTTCTTCTTCTTCCTCCTCCTCCCCCTTGGTCTCCCCCTCCTCCTCATCTTCTCCTCCTCTTCCTCGTCCTCTTCTTCTTTTCTTCCTTCCCCTCCCCCTCCTTCTTTTATTCCTCCTCCTCCTCTTCCTTTTCTCCTCCTCCTCTTCTCTTCTTCTTCTTCTTCCTCCTTCTCCCCTCCTCCCCCTCCTTCTCTTCTTATTCTTCCTCCTCTTCCTCTTTCTCTTCCTTTTCCTTCCCTCTTCCTCCTCCTCCTCCTGCTCCAGGTCACCAGTGTGGTTCCCTAATTTGCTAATTTTATTTTCTATTTCCCCAAATCCAAATACCATGGAAAAAATTTTGAAAATGATTTTGTTGAATCTATAGAATGCTTTAAGTAGTATGAACTTAGAACAATACTATAGTTTTCCAATTCATGAATGTGGAATGATATTCCATTTACTTGCATCTTATTTCATTTCTTTCATTAATGTATATACTTCTCAATGTACACATCTTTCACCTCCTTACTTAAGTTTGTCCCTGATTTAGCATCCCTTTTGATGCTATTATTAATGGGACTGTTTTCTCAAGAGTTTATTATCTGTGTATAGAAATGTAACTGATTTTGTATGTTGCTTTTGTACCCAACAATTTTTTTTCCAAGTTCATTTGTTTAAACTGATTCACTTTGGATGTACTGGGCTTGGTTTTATTCCTTAGGGAATGCCTTTGATGGATATTTTTTAATTTCAATTGTTCTCATTTTCAGTCATGATTGACTGCTAGTCCAGAGACTATGCACCCCACTGAGTGCATGGCTCAGTTTGGTGTCTTGGCTGGCACACAGGAAATAATGAAAAATCAGTCCTAGTGGTCCATGGCAGATGATGCCATATCACAGCATCCAAAGACAAGGCCATTTATCTGCATCTTTTCTAGGAAGAGACCTTTGGCAGAGTCCATCAAGAAAAAGGCAGGCCTGCCAATTATATTTCTTTTTGGTGGAGGCCCCTCTTTAGCTCTTTACTCTTGGTTATACAGTCATGTATAAAGAGGAAGATATTTCGTAAAAGACTGAAGTCTAACACATTGAAGAGAAAATGAAGGCTTGTCTTTCTACCAGGAAGCCCCTGATTCTCCTGTGTAGCACCTCCTTCAAAACTCATAGATCTTGAGTTGTATCTCTCCTTTTTGGCACTTCCAACATACACTCTGCTACAGTTTGACCATGTCCCCAAAAGTTTCATGTGATGATAACTTAATCCCTTATGCAACAGTGTTGAGAGGCATGATCTTCTTTAAGAGATGATTAAGTCATGAAAGTTCTGCCTCATGATGGATTAATGTCATCAACACAGAAGTAGGTGAGTTATTGTGATAAAAGGATAAACTAGGCTCTCTTCCCTTTTTCTCATCTGTGTGATGTTGTTTGTGCTAAGATGCAATATGGAAGACTTCGTGAAATTTGATCCCTTAATCTGGACATCTCAGCCTCCAGAGCCATAGGTTTAATATATCTCCATTATAAATGACCTAAGTTGTGGCATTCTATCATAGGAACAATGGACTACAACCCTACCTTAATATCACATTGGTCTGCTTTGTTTCCAAGGGCTGTGGCTTCCCTGTAGGCCAGGACTGAGTCTGGCATGTCCTGTGCCCTTCCCCCCCCCCACCTCCTTTTGCCCCAGTAACTTGCTGTCACAAAACACTCTTCAGATTTTGGTTGGATCAGGATCACCCAAGGTCCAACCTTTGAAGGCAGCTTGTCATTGGAATTAGAGACAAGATTTCTCTTCCAAGTAAACTTGAGTTTCTACCTTTTACTCCGAGATCTTTCAAAGTAAGTCTTTAGTAGAAGGAAAAGAAGAAAACTCTGTAAGACTGCTGGGGAAGAGGTCTGAGTTCAAGTCATCTCTGTCATTGCTAATTGAATGAACCATTTCATGTCTTCCAAAAACATTTCAACTACTGCACTATATGCTAAGAATTCAATGAAATGGTGCCTGCCTTCACAAAACCAAACAGCAACAGCAACCCCCCCAAAAAAAAACATGAAGAAAGATTATAACACATATCTGACCTATCCATAATATTACTATTCATAAACTGGCCTTAGCATAAGATGCCCTGCCTGCACATCCATTAGTCTATAGAAGTTCAAATTTATTAACAACAAATGGAGTCTTTCAAGAGTATCAAAGTCAGGACCAATGCTGGCATCTAGAATGCCAGGCCAGAATTTGTGGTAAAAACCAAATGCTGTCTCTAGGTCAATAGAAAGTTCATTATATCCTACAGTGGTCATTTTAGCCTAGAAGTAACAATGAAAGACTACATACAGATGGAATTGGTGTGAAGTATACTGGGATTTAGATGTAAAAATAGTGTTACATCTCTTTTGTTCACAATGCTGGCAACATATTGATCTTACATTTCCTTATCTATGGCTAAAGCCCCTTTCAGAATCTCAAAATACTTTTATTCTGTGTGTGTGTGTGTGTGTGTGTGTGTGTGTGTGTGTGTGTGTCTGTGCGTGAATAGAGCTTTGTTGCCTTATCATATAAAACATGGATTCTTCATTTTTCTGCTGTTTGAGGTATCATCTATCTATATCTACCTACATAAATAGATAAAGATAAAAATATAGGAGTTCAATATATCTCTTGATTGAAGTTAGGGAGAATTCATATATGAGTCTAAGAAATATCCTTGGTGCCAAGAACTTAGGAGATGTATCCATGTGGTGCTTTTCTGGGACTCTTTAATTCAATGAGCCCAGAGTCCAGAAGACAATATAAGTGGGAAGAGAAATGAAAACAAAGGTCACAATGACAGACTACACCTTGTGTTTCTCCCGCAAATGCCACTGTACCATCAGATGTGTGTCAGGTCTGCCCAGCATCTTGGACAGCCTAGATTAAGAGAATGGGGGGAGGGGCAGGAGCCAGGGACAGGTCTACACTCTGTTAGTCAGCCCCCAGCTGGATTATCACTCCTCCATTTACAAATCCTGGCTTTATGGAAAACAGATAACTTTAAGTCAGATAGGAAGAGAGACTGGATAGCTGTGTGACAGAGATGAAGAAACTTGGGGCTCTAGCTGGTAGAAGAGGAAGTTGTTGAGCTGCCTCTAAATATCTGAAAGGTTGTATTTGGAAATGAAATCAATCATGTGCTAAAACTGAAGCCAATGGTTAGAGAATAGGAAGTTAATTTTGGCCCAGTGTTAAAATATACCCTTTGTAACAGCCGGAGCTGACTCTCAAAGGAAGAGATTGACTTGTGAAGGAACTAACTCCCTTGCCTCTCCTACACCAAAATGGTCTATCGAAAGACAAACCATGAAGAGCTTTGTCTGAGAGAGGGCAGCTTGGTGGGGAAGGGGTGGTTTGAACCTGATGGAATCCGATGATCTTCTCAATTGCACGAAATTTTGATGCCGAAAGACAGTCCAGAACTTAATTCCAAAGAGCTGCATTGTACCTTACCTGCCTCTTAGTACCCAGAACTCTTATTTTTCTCTCCTCCAGTGCTAGTGGGAAGCAGGACTCCCTGAGAGCAGGTAAGTGAGCCCAGGATGTACCCAGCCTTCTCAGCATGATTGGCAATTAGCTGGACTGCAGCCTGCCAGGACTTACAAGCTCTCAGCAGGTTGGGCCACTCTGCTAGTGCTTATTTAAACCCAGGGAGGGAGGCAGCCACAGGTAGCAGCAGGCTTCATTCTGAACCCATGCTAACCAAACGTTAACATTTGCATTTTAAAACTGGAGAAGGAGAAAGAGCAATGAAAACTCCACTCAATTAAAGTTGTTTGCAAATGCAAATATGCCTGACACAGAAAAGAAAGGAACTCCTGAGCAGCCACCCCTCCCTACTGACCTCCCTGCCCAGACAGAAAAGAGGAGTGGATTCCCGTGCCAGAAGGAGGCCAAAGGGCTAGAAGGGGGCGGGTAATGGAGGATGAGGAGGGACAGCAAGATAATTTTGTTCTATACCATGAAACCTGTAATTTCACTCTGACATGAAAATTAGCTCTGGAGCTAATTAGCTTTCTAATACCATTTGCTGCCGTAGACAAGATAAAAGTTTATGAATTTATGAACCTAGCTGAATAAAAGAAACTCACTACAAGCTGGAAAGAGGGGATGAACTGAGCGAAATCACAGGGCCCATTCCAGAGATGAAACCTTTGTGTCCTGAAGAGGGGCCAGACACAAGGCTGGATGCACTTGGTATTGAACCTCTACAGGGCCTTCCATTGCCCCAGCTGAACCACATGGCCTATCTAGGTGCTTTTTGCTCAAGGTTGTCAATCCACCACTTGAGCCACCACTCCACATGTTCCTTTTCACTAGTTAACTGGAGATAGAAGTCTCATGGACCTTTCTGCCCAGGCTGTCTTTGAATCTAAATCCTCAGATCTGTCCCACTTTGCCCAAGAACCAGCCTTCTGTGACTTAGGGACATTTATGAATGTGACTGGGAGTCTAGATTAGAGGTGGTATGGTTCCTTCATCCAATATTTTACCCTCACCTCTCTCAGGATAACTCTACCCCTTTCTCCCTCCCCTTCCAGGGTAATCTCAATACAGTCCACTTAGGTTTAGAGCTTTCTAGAAGCTTCTGGAACACAACTTGGCCTCAGGTGAGCTCCTGTTTGTTTTTATTTTCTTCAAAATAGATCATAGCTCCTGCGTACTAATTGTGTGCTATGTGTGAAGCACTGCATGTGCATTATGTCATTTAATCTCTAAGAGAAACTAATAGTACAATTCAAACTAACAGGCTGGATGGTGTCCTATAGATTTTTTGGTCAAGGCTGTAACACTTGAGCCACAACTTCACTTCTGTATTTTTGGTAGTTAATTGGAGATAAGAGTCGCATGGACTTTCCTCTCAAGCTGTCTTTGAACTGTGATCCTCAGAACTCAGCCTCCTGAGTAGCTAGGATTACAGGTATGAGTCACTAGTACCCAGGAGATGTTAGATTTATTTTTTTTTTTGTATTCCTGGTCCACAGATAAGAAAATCAAGACTTGAAAAGATTTATTGATCTGCCTAAGGTTGCAATAATTTATACAGCCAGAATTTTGAATCCAGATCTATTGTTCAAGCCCCAGCTCTAGATTCAGACCATCACCACCTAGAACTTGAATGGAGCGACAAAACTCATTGCTGTCTGAGGAGACTACCAGGCTACTGAGCCCTGCCTAGTTTACAGCGCATATTGGGCCTTTCCCTACCCTCTCTCCTGTTCTAGAACCCCTCACCAATCCCACCAGCTTTGATTTGCTCATTGACTTAGATGCACAACTGCCCACCAAGTTCTCAGATCTGTTATGTCCTACACAGAGGCTCACTGTGGCCTCCTTAGCCTTTCCAGCCTAATTGGACATTTTGACATATGTTCCCTAGAATCTAATTCTGCCCCTTCACAGCATTGCCCAGAGTGTGTGGTCGCCTGAACCCCAGATAGGACACTTAGAGAATACCAGTCTTCATTTATCTGGGAAAGTCTCTAGTAGGTAGAACTTCTACAAACTGTAAGAGGCCTGTCACTAATAGCGATAAATTTAAAACAAAATACCTGTGTCAAGTTACCACCATCTTCCCAAATATTATTATGAATTAGAAAGCCTTAAATGATTACAATCACTGGCTATGATACATTTGTTTTGGAAATGTACCTTTAAAAATAAGTTCAACGGGCTGGGAAGGTGGCTCAGTGGTAGAGTGCTTGCCTTGCATGCATGCGGCCCTGTGTTTGATACCTCAGCACCACATAAGCAGAAAAGGGGGAAGTGGCTCAAGTGGTAGAGTGCTAGCCTTGAGCTAAAGAGCTGAGGGACAGCGCCCAGGCCGAGTTCAGGCCCCACGACTGACAAAATAATAATAATAATAACAATAATAAGTTCAACAGTGCATCGAATAATGCTCTCTGATACTAAAATGGCTTATCCTTTTCAGGGAATGTAAACATCAAATAGCTTTTAAAGCACCCTCTTCCAGGTTGGAGGTTGACTGTAGCTATTACTTGGCTACTTCAATAAAAGGGTCTGTGATATCCAGGAATAGTACTGTAAGGAATAGTTAGCATCTTTAGAATAGGATTCATGAATATTGCTCATCACAGCTGATAGAACTGAACCAACAGTACAGCCGAGGGACCCATACAGGTTGACAGGTTGGAAAAGCCAGACATGGTGGTGTCTGGTCAGCATCTTACAGTCCTGCCATGACCAGGATGGGACCCTAGAGGGCCTGGAAGGATACCCTGATGAGTCACCGGCTCATGTGGCCCTGCCATTCAGTTTCTTCATACCCAATAGAGCACTTTAAAAAGCAGCCTGAATGATTATAATAGGGGAGCATCAAGTTTTGAGGCTTTCCTGCCTTATTTAAGAATCCACCACCACGCTCTGTTTTCTGTGACCTCAGTCTTATCATGGGGCTTCCCCCACATTCTGTTAGTGATGTCTGTCATTTAAAACCTGGGCCACATGCAAAAGACAGTCCCAGTTCTCCAGGCAGCCTCTTTTTAAAAAAAAATGTTTACTTTGAAAACTTCACAGTTGTGTTAAACGCTATCATTCTTTCCTTTCTTACAACTTAAAAGCAGGTCCCACCCAAAGTAGACTTGCTACCTTGTTCTTCTGAGTCCTATATTCATTTCTCCACAGGTTACCCACCCGCTTCCTTGTTTCTTCTGTGGATGTTCGACTCAGCTGACATGTCTTTGCCCTTTCTGTCAGCCTATTGTTCAAGAAAGGGCTCCTTTGGCTCTGCTGTTTCCAGAAATAGGGTGGAAAGGGTGGGGGAGTATGGGGTGTTTAGGCTAGCTTTAGAAAACTGAATGCAAATGGCACTGATACGTTGTATGATCAAACAGCACCCCCTGAGTCTCTACTGCTGGCAAGTTATGAGTTGGAGAAGGTGGTCCTGTCATTGTAAAGGGAAGGACCTCTGTAAACCATATAGAACTAGCCACAGACTGAGTCTTCTGTCAATGTCTCCTTTCATCTAGTCATCTGTGAGCAACTGAATTTTTCTTCCCCTGCTGGACCCAGTGTCTGCCCTCTCTCTTCTTATCCTACTCCAGGCAAACATGTCCCCAGGATGCTGGCTTCAGTTCCATAGAAAGCAGACAGCTTCCTCTGCACTGAAGCACTGAGTTTACTGGCAAGTGGGTGAGTACAACCTCTCAAATAATTTTGCAACACGCTCCCATGGCGAGGCTGATTTTTCTTGGTCCCTGAGGAAACAGCACCTGGTCAGTGACAAACCCACACTAGCCTCACCACCACTGCCTTACCATTTTGCAGATGGTACCGAGAGGCTTAGGGTTTGAGTTATCATGGGCCTACGTTTGAATCTTGCCACCAGCTCTTAACTCCCATTTCCATCTTGGGCAAGTCTCTGAGCTTTTGTCAGCCTCTTTTTTCTCATCTGTAAAATAGAGACAATGACACCCCACAAGGAAACTCAATAGATGGTCAGCACTTGGATGAGGAGTCTCTTACAGAAATGCAGGAGACTGGTTTAAGTAGCATGTGGGTCATGGCTGGTTTTTATTGAAATTGTTCATAGTAACAATTAGTGATTCCTAGTAACATCTATAAACAAGATCAAAGTTTTCTGGGACCAAGGTACCATTTGGAGGCCTGGGAGAAGCACCACAGAGTCCCTTTAAGTGGCCTACTTTTCCTCTAGGGCCTTATCCAAGATAAATCCCATTTCTCATATCATGCTCCATATCTCTAGAAAATTGAATTAATACAAATAAAACCCTTGGAATAACTCCAAATAGAACCACTCACCCTTCCCCAAATAAGCCCCTCCCATCCCTCTTCTGGGTGTATACTGATGAGTCCCCCTACCAGGACAGCCCATCCCCCTGCATCTCTGACCAGTATGTACCCCCCACCCTGAGTCACTTTCTTTGCCCTGCTACAATCTCCTGAGGACAAGTCAGAGTAGATTTCAAGAGCAGGTATGTGTGGGGGTGGAAAGGTGTTATCGTTTTAATGCTTGACACAAGAAGAAATAATCAGGAAGAAAAAAGATGAATTATGGAAGTCAGGGAATAATGGCCTTGGAGTATCACTCCCAAGTTCAGATGGGAGTTACCAGGAGGGGAAAATTCAGCCTCATATAAGAAACCATCCAGGAAAGATGGAACAAATATTCTCCTTGGGCTTCCAATATACAATGTTGTATAAGCCCATGATTAAAATGGATGAATAATAAGAAGCTAGATGTGTGTGTGCAATGAAGATTAAGGTTCTATCACTGTGGCACCATTGTCAATTGGGCCAATAGTGGAATTTCATTTAACAGCAGAGACATTTAACCTGTGCTAGCTGTCTCCTCCTCTGGGCCATTTCTGTTGTATTTAACATTCCTTTATCCCAACAGGGTCTCGTGTGCAGTCTTTGAACTCTCAGAAGGTTCCTCAGGTACAGAGCTAAGTCTGGTCATGCCTATCTTCTTGGTTTCTAGCCTGTGCTCAGTCACAGAAAAGCAAGAAGATAAAACAGGATCATAGCTACTTGGACCACTTGTAAGATCAGCCCGTAGATCCACCCTTGACTAAGGAATGCCCCAAGACTCCTCAAAAAGACCCCGAGAACATACAAAGTGCTGATAAAATTATACTCACCCCCATTTTGTGGTTATTCTAATGGCTGCACCACATCCTGACAACCAATAAGGCAGAACTCATAGAGACATGCACATGGCACTGCACTTGGATGTTCTTAAGTGAAATTTCTGGAGAAACCCCTAATTAAGACTTCATGTGTATTTACTACACATATCATTAATAGCATTCTAACATAATGCTTTTTGGGAATGGGCATTGTGCAATTGAAAAATCACTATATAACCATAACCAACCACTCAAAACTGTTCATCACAAAGGGTCCTTGTCTGCTGACCATCCTCTCCAATCTTGCCTTCAACCTAAATCAGCCTTAAATTGCTCCGAGCACAATTCCTTGTTCAGAACTCTGGTTCACAACTCTTGTTCAGAACCCACTCCCACGCTGCAGAATATACTTACGCTTTAATAAGTCTGCTTGCTCTTCTAGTAATTTGCATATTTCACTCAATTCTTTGTCCAAGACACCAGGAACTTGCAACAACCCTCAAATGAGACCTACTTTGTGTCTGAGTATTGGTCTGTGCTTCCTCATACTCTTCCTCATCTGGTGTTCAGGTTCAAGTCTGACTCGGAGTCCAGTATCTTTCCTAGGCAAGGCAACCACCAAGCAAACTGAGAGATCTTGGTATATAGCTGCTGATGGGAACATGCCCACATACCAGTCCCTTCTTTCTTTACCTGTCTTAACAGTGGCAAAAACACCTCCTCATTCTACTTAACCTGTCTACTGGCACTGGACTCTATCTTGGCTTTATACTTAAGAAGGCACAAAGTCTAGGTATATTATTATAAGCCAATACACAACCCAGCCAACTGCAACCTTATCTCTAGGAGACCAGATCTCCCCTCTTTTACATCAGATCCTCCTGACATCATCTTGCCCCTTGCCCATTTTCCCTTGTTCCAGTACAAATATAACTTTGTATAGAAAAAAAAAACCAAAGAGTAATGATTTTACTGTTTTTTTTGTCCACAACATAAATGTTTTCCCTGTGTTTTTGTCTAGTCTTTAATGACTACACAATAGTCTATTGGTTGTTGTACTCAAAATCACTTAGCCAGCTCTCTGTTTTTAGTTATTTCTAAACTGATACAAAAACTATATTAGAATTGGACACTTTGGTGGACATTAGTTTTCTAAATTTACCATATTATCTAATTATAAGGTTTAAAAAAGATTGTTTATTTTCTTTTTAAACATATTTCATTGTTATTATAGAGGTGATATACAGAGAGGTTACAGTTATGCCAGGTGCCGGTGGTTCATATCTGTAATCCTAGCTACTCAGGAGGCTGAGATCTGAGGATCACGGTTCAAAGCCAGTCCAGGCAGGAAAGTCCGTGAGACTCTTATCTCCAATAAACGGCGCTGTGGCTCAAGTGGTAGAGCACTCGCCTTGAGCTGAAGAGCTCAAGGACAGCGCCCAAGCCCAGAGTTCAAGCCCCACGACTAACCAAAAAAAAAAAAAAGAGAGGTTACAGTTACATGAGTCAGATAATGAGTACAATTCTTTTTGAGCCATGTCTCTCCTTCCCTCCCCCTCTTCCAGTTTTTCCTTCCCATCTCCACCCACAAGATATCCAGTTCATTTCCCACATAGTGTCTAGTTTTGTTCACCCTTTGTTCTACCTTTTCTGTACCTCCTTACCCTCCCAAAGACAAATAGACTAGCAAACAAGACAAATGGAGAAAGACAACAAAAACAGCAACAATAGCAACAAAAAGATCCAATTTCCTTTTCTTGGAGTCCATTTCATAAAACCTTATTTTATATGATCATGTGCACATAGCTATTGAGCCGTTGTGATCTACTCCTATATATAACCTCCTTTGGCTTCACTGTGTGAATGTCTAGAGACTTGCATAATTTTTCATGTCCCAGAGTATTTTTTAAAATCATTCATTGTGTGTACCTATCGATTTATAGGTGCATTTTATTCACCACAAATGAGGGAAACCATGCAACTTATGTTTCTTTGGATCTGGCTTACTTCACTTAATATAATTTTTCCCAAGTCTTTCCTTATGAATGGTACAATATCATTCTTTCGGATGGAGGAGTGGAATTCCATTGTGTATATATCCCACATTTTCTTAACCCATTCATCCACTGAGGAGAATCTGGGTTGTTTCCGTATCTTGGCTATGTAAACAATGCTGCAATGAGCAGGTTTTTAAAAAATGGAATCTGTTTTAAGGATTCTCAATATATAATGCCATAGATAAGAAATCCAGTTTTATCACAATGTTCCTTATATTGGGTATTACAATTAACTTTTTTTTTTTTTTACTAATTTACAATGTGTAAAATGTAACTTGATTAAAAACTATTTTGTCACCAGGCTCCAAGTGGCTCACACCTATAATGCTAGCTGTGCAGGAAGCTGAAATCTGAGGATCAGGGTTTGAAGCCAACCCGAGCAGGAATGTCCATGATGCTCTTATCACCAATAAACTATTCAGAAAAAGCCAGAAGTGGCACTGTGGCTCATTTTCCTTGAACAAAAGAAGCTCAGGATCAGAGGCCAGGCCCGCAGCTCAAGCCTAGGACCTGCAAAAAAAACCAAAGAAACAAACAAAAAGCCCACACCTATTTTGTCCATGTTTAATTACTAGTGATGTTGGAAGGTTTTCCTTATGCTTGTTATTAATTACATTTCCTCTTTTTGTATTTTGACAATGCTAGAATTTCTGCTGGGGGAGAGCATGGGTCCCGTTCTTATATTTATAACCTGTTCTCCTTCATCCTGTCTTTGTAAGCTATTCCTTTATCTATGATACCAATTGGTCCCATATTTGTTTATCATTTTACCAACGTCTATACACTTGTGTAGGCATTAATCATTATGGATTAAGAGAATGGCAGTATTAAGAGAATGGTGCCAGTACAAACTCTGGCATTTGGGGGAGTTGTTGTTATTGATATTTTATAATTTCTTTGTCTTGCTTTTTGTGGCATTAAGTTTTCTCTGTTGTTCTTGGGAGCCTATCTTTTCTCATCTATAGAAAGAGTAATGCACCATCCACTCATCTCGCTGTTCTGAATGGACATTTTGGTTCTTCTAAAAGAGGACAACCTGCTTTCCCCAGGAAAGGGCCAGGAAGCTGAGGTCATGTGGTCTCTTCACGACTTCTCAGCTGGGCTTCTGTACCATGAAAGAGCACAGAAAATGACAATAAATAGATGAGCATAGCTATATTTAATACAGCTTCCTTTATGGACAGTAAAACTTAATTAAAAAATTTTATGTAAAATCTGAGTAAGACAAAGGGTGAACAAACACAGCAGCGCTACTCACTAGACAATATGTGGAAAATGGACTATGCAACTTGTGGGTGAGGACAGGAGGGAAAAAATGGAAGAGAGTGAGGGAAGGAGTAACACAGTTCAAAAAGAATAGTCCTCATTACTCAACTTATGTAACTGTAACCCCTCTGTACATCACCTCTACAATAAAAATAATATATATATTTAAAAATATCTATGCTTTCTAATTTAAAATTCTATACAACTATGTACCTACATTATACAGACTGAAAATTATGACATATTAATCATGTAAGTTTCTAAGTTTTATGTTTATTTTTGTCATATAATTACATGTAAATCCATAAATCTTATATGATTTTCATGTATCACAAAATATTGTTCTTTTGTCAAATCCATTCTTTGTTCAGAGGCTGCACAAAAACCAGCAGCAGAATTTACATCATGGGCTCTGTTGTGCCAAATGATTCTCTATGCCCTAGCCAACATAAACTCTCAAGGGATGGTCAATTCTAGGTCTTCTATTCTGTTCCATTGGCCTCAGGCCTATTTTTGTGCCAGTACCCAGCTGTTTTCATTACTATGGCTTTGTAATAGAGTTTGAAGTTTGGCATTGTTATTCCTCCAACACTGTTTTTCCTGCTAAGGATTGCTTTTGCTATTCAGGGACTTTTATTATTCCATGTAAATTTTTGGATTGCTTTCTCTATTATTGAAGAACGTTGTTGGGATTTTGATGGATAGCACAGTGAATTTATAAATTGCTTTGGACAATATTGTCATTTTCACAATGTTAATGTTTCCATATCCTTAAATCTTCTTCAATTTCCTTTTTCAAATTTTTAAAGTTTTCTCTATAGAGGTCCTTCACACCTTTGGTTAAGTTAATTCCTAGCTTGTTTTTCTTTCTGAGGTTATAAAAATGGGGTTGTTTTACTGATTTCATTCTCAATCTCCTCATTAGTGGCATATAGAAAAGCTACTGATTTTTGTGGGTTGATTTTATACCTTGATAATTTGCCAAAGTTTTGGGTCAGCTCTAGAAGGCTGGGGGAGGAGTCTATAGTGACCTTCATGTACAGGATCATGCCGTCTGCAAAAAGATATATTTTTATTTCTTCCTTCCCTATTTGGATTCCCTTTATATTTTTTCTTGCCTTATTGCTCTTGCTAGAAATTCTAGTACTATATTGAAGAAGAATGGAGAGAGTAGACGTTCTTGTCTCATTCCTGATTTTATATAAAATGAGTTTTTTCACTATTAAGTATGGTGCTGGCTGAAGGTTTGTCATATGAAGCCTTCATTATATTGAGGGGAATGTTCTATTATTATTCTTAGCTTCTCCAGAGCTTTTTTAAAATCATAAAGAGGAGTTGGGTCTTGTCAAAAGCTTTATCTGCATCTATTGAAATGATCATGTTCTTCTTGACTACTTCTATTGATACGTTATATCACATTTTCTGATTTACATATATTGAACCATCTTTGCATCCCTGAAAATGGGATGCAAAACATAGGGATCCAGAAACATAGGCTGGAAGAAATACAGCCCCATCAACAAATGGTCCTGGGAAAACTGGACATCCACATGCAGAAAACTGAAACTAGATCCTTATATTTCACCTTGCATCAGCATCGATTCAATATGGATCAAAGACCTCAGTATAAAACTGAAAACCATGAAACTATTAAGGGAAGGGATAGGAGAAAAACCAAGACTCCCAGGCACAGGTCAAAACTGTCGAGGTAAGTATCTAGAAACAAAACAAATCCAAGAAAGACTTAATAAATGAGATTATATCAAACTTAAAAGTTTCTGCACAGCAAATGGTATAGCTAACAAGATATAAAGAATCCCCACAGGATGGGAGAAAGTTGGGGTTTTTTTGCCAGCTATACATCAGACAAGGGCCTAAAATCCAAAATATACTTAGAGCTCCAAATATTAAACCCTTGAAAAATAAACCCTCAAAGGAACAACTCAATTAATAAATCAGCTAGAGACTCTCAGAAGAAGAAGAAAGAATAGCCAGTAAACACATGAAGAAACGTTGTACATCTCTAGCCATAAAGAAAATGCAAATAAATACAACAGAGATTCTATCTCACCCTATTTAGAATGGCCATTACCAAGAAAACTAGCACTAACAAATGCTGGCAAGGATGAGGCCAAAAGGGAACTGTATTATATACTATTGGGACTGAAAGCTTGTTCAACTATTCTGGAAAACAGTGTGGAGATTCCTTTAAAAATATAAACATAGAACTACCCTATGACACAGCAATTCTACTTCTGGGAATTTACCCAACAGAGCACAAACAAAGCAAGAGTAAAGCTACCAGTACAACCATGTTCATTGCAGCACTATTTACCATAGCCAAGATATGGAATCACCCAGATGTTCCTCAGTGGGGATCAAGAAAATGTGGCATGTATACACAATAGGAGTCACTCAACCACCAGAAAGAATGATATTGTACCATTCATAGGGAAACAGAAATATCTGGAAAAAATACATTAAGTGAAGTAAGTCAGACTCAGAGAAATGAAGGTTGCACGGTTTCCTTCCTTTGTGATAGCAAGAATGTGCCTATAAATCTATAAGTAGACATTTTGGGTGGTATGCAAGCAGTTACAAATGAATTAAATGAAGTGTAATAGACTCTATGTAGAGCCCAAATAGTGTAATTATTTGGAAAGACTAAGTCAAAGCCCAATGAAATAAGAAACAGGAAATAGAGACCCACAAAGTGGTGGGGCCAATGAAAGAGAGGTAGATGAATGAAGGGGGAAAGGGGAGAAAACTCAGTCAAGAATTCACTGTATATACCATAAAGTTAAGAAAAATAAGGGAAGGTATGAGTCAAAGGAGGGTGAAAATGGGGCTAGGAATGTGGCTCAGTGGTAGAGCGCTTGCCTTGAATGCATGAGGTCCTGGGTTTGATTCCTCAGCACCACATAAACAGAAAAAGCCAGAAGTGGTGCTGTGGCTCAAGTGGTAGCCTTGAGCTGAAGAGCTGAGGGACAGTAGCTAGGTCCAGAGTTGAGAACCACAACCGGAAAAAAAAAAAGGAGGATGAAAATGTTGAAGGGATGACATAGATTCAAGACACACTGAAGGCACAAACTGCTTTGTTAAATGGCAAAAAAAAATCAAAACATACCCTAAAAAATTAGGAAAAGGAGGGAAGGAGTAGGTTAGGAGAGGTAGGTGAGAATGTTGAAATGATCAAGATGCATGATTACATAAACTGCTTTGTTGAGTGGCAACTCCTTTGTACAATTACTTAAAGATTATAAAAATATTCCAAAAAAAGGATGGTCAAAATCAGTTCCAGGGATGGGAAATAAGAATGTCTCTGTTTTTTCATTGTGAAAACAGGAGACAAAGAAGGTGACATCATATACACAAGGCCATAGAGCCAGGAAAGGTAGAGCTGGGATTCCCATTAGTTCTGCCTGACTCCAGACCTCACCCCATCGATGTCCATATCCTGGACACTATCCACTCCAACTGACTCTTGGATATCTGAATTCCCCAAACCTGTATATCAGGCCTCCTTCTTCAAATTGTTCCACACTGTTCCCACAGGAGGCCATGAACAGATATGATCCTCATTAACAGATCAAGAAACCTAGTCTCTCTGCCTCTTACACAGCCCCTGGTCCTCCAAACACAAAGTCACTTATTTGTAAGACAAGCACCACAAATGCCAACCCATTCATGGAGATGGTCAGGGTCTAAATCCATCTGCCAGCCCTCAATTGCCCAAACATCTCTAATTACATCTTTCTTTATGTCAGCTTTTGAAGGGATCATTAGTCTAGGGGGGTAAGACCAGTGCCAGGGATAGTACTAAAACTGTCACCTTGGATAACAGGAAAATCTACTGCAATAGGAGTCTTCATGACCCAGTAAAAAAAGAACATGATTGTGAAAACAACAAACAGAGTTCAAGAGCTGCTTTTGTCCCTCATGATCTGTCTTCTCTGCGGACTAGTTTCTCAGTTAAAGATGAGTATAATTAGCTTCAAACAAGGAAATGTATGTAAATAAGCATTGTAAACTACAGATGCTAGTTACTGATGCTATTATAAGACCTGTACAATCCCTCCTGCTCTAACTTAAATCAAGAATTCTTCAGCCTTTTTTAAATGTGATGCTTGTCATCTACCGAAACTCTTAAGACAATGTTTTCAGGAGATGTTTTTTTCTCTCCAAGTCTTTCTCTCCTGCATGAATGGGAACAGAATTCATTATAAATTCCCCAGGCACAGCACAAATCTCAAGTGCATGTGACAAATGATAGGGTGCTACTGTGAGGGCTTGTGTGGGGGCTGGTGGCATACGCAGGGGAACAAGTTGCATCTTTCCAGGCAGTGACATCAACAGACTCTGGATAGCACCAAGGCCAACACCTCCACAGAGTACCTCACAAGGACCACACATCGCCTGATAGGTCTCTGAAACCCCCAGATAGATACTTGATCCAGCCTTTATGAGAGCTCAGTCACCCAGATAAGAGTCTTCTTCTTGGATCTTTTTCGTAGATTCTCATCAGAGCTCATGAAGAAATAATGATCTGGAATTACCAAGTCTAATCTATTCATTTTACTTATGTGGAAACTGAGGTTCATCCTATAAAGGTGGTTTACCCAGGGCTAGCCTTGATCTCAACATTAGAAGACCTTGGTATACACTCCTTTACTGCAATCAAGGAGGTTTGTGGATCAACTTGTGATCAACCAGCTTGATGAGATGCTTCTTATTGAAAGCTGTTCAAACTTGATCAGCTATTAATGATAACTAGCCTTTTAGTATCAATTTAGAATCCATCAGTCATTTTCACAATCTACTGCTTACAATGACCACAGAGACAGGGAAGGTGTTGAGTGATCCATCTGCATTTTGTCAAAGAAGAAAAGAAGGCTCGGGAAAAACCAAGAAATGCTCTAGTTGACACTGTTAGAAAGGGACGGTTCGGGTGTAAATTCACATCTCCTTGCTCCAAATGATTGTGCCCATCAATAAATTCTGATCAAGTAATGAAATAGTTAAAAGCTGTCCTGTTAAAGGTTACATGTGAAAGTACATTTGAGCTCCAAACTGTTTAGCCATTGGTTCTCTGCATTAGCAAAATGAGGAATGACATCAGTGATCTATTGGTTGAAGGCTAAAACCACCCCCAATGTAACAGCTGAGAGCAGCAAACATTTATGTATACCTGCAAAGAGGTTCAGTATCAGGAACATGGAGCAGCTGAGCTGAGAAATTCTTCTTACAGTCTGGTCAGCCCATCAGTGCTGTACTCACAGCAAGATCTGACTGGAGTTGGGGTGCTCATCCAGACTTACTGGTTACTGCCCATGAGGGGACTCCCTCTGTCCCCCTAGGGTTTTCTTCATAGTCTGTCTGAATGTCTTCCTAATATAGTAGCTGGTTCCTTTCCATCCAACAGTTCTAAGAGAGGCAGAGAGTACAACACAGGATGAAACCCAGTCTTTTTGTGACCTAATGTGAAGAGGATATGACTCAAATGAAAGGGCACTTGCCTAGCAAGCATGAAGCCCCGCATTAACCCCCTAAAGAAACACAACAATCTCCCAAAAGTCCACAAGCAGAGATGCATGCCTATAATCCCAGGTACTTGAGTGGCAGAGATAGGAGGATATTGGTTTGAGGCTAGCCCAGGTACCATTCTTTCCCCTCTAGACATACACAGAATTAGCCAGATCCAGTCTCAAAGAACAAACCAGGTATGGGAATGTATACTTATAATCCCAACTACATAGGAGGCAGAGGTAGAAGGATCATGATCTGAGGACAGACCTAAATAATAACAAAAAATAACCTGAAGCATAAAGGGCTAGAGTCATGACTCTAATGGTAGAACGTTTGTCTACTGAGTGTAAGACCCTGAGTTCAAACCCCATTACCACCTAGTAGCACAGGATAAAAGAAAAAAACCAGAGTGGCATTGATCACTTCAGCAATATTCTATCCAGTAGAAACATGCTACTGAGTCCAGCATACAACCAAATGGAGACATTACTTAAAGACATGAACACCAGGAGGGAGGATTGTGGAGGGCATTTTGGGAACGCTATCACATGAACCCTGAGGAGTCTTGCTGACTGCCAGCCATTGTATGAAAATTTACAGCTTTGCCTATTTGCGACTTGAAAAATCACAATGTCATGTGATTCCACTGAATATGTGGTCTCTGAAAGGCTCTCTGATAGTCAGCGCCTCATGTCAATGAAGATGTACTGCATCGATCACAACAGCATATGCTTTCTGCTCTAGTTGGATCTGAGGTGATCCCCCCTACCTATAGGCCCAGGAGTTAAATAAAGGCTTGGACCTCAGCTTGATATTATTTGGTGGTCATGGAGCATTTGAGAGATGGAGCCTACTGGGACTTCAGGACATTGTGAGTGGGGCTGTCCTTGAAGTGGATTGTGGAACTCTGCTCTCTTCTAGTTTTTAATGTATCCAGGCCATGAGGAGAACAGTTTTGTTCCAATCACATGTTCCCAGCTATGAAGAACCTCACCAAAAGCAAGTCCTCTGACTGTAGATCAACTGAAATCACAAAGCAGAAGAAACCATCCCTCTTTATAAGTTGATTATCTCAGGTATTTTCTGCAGTTATAGAAAGCTGACTAATGCATGGTCTTTGAAAAAAATTGATGTGTAATTTAAGGTTATTTATTAAGTCTTTAGACAATGCTTGGTGAAAAATGAATTCATGCTTCTCCCTCTCCTGATCTCTCTAGAATTTATTACCTAGATTTTCAGAGGGTGTAGAACTCATAAACTCAATAATTGCACAATCCAAATGAAAGATACAGTTAACTGGAAAACACCAAGTGTCTTTTCTCTGGCAGCACATTCCTGCCATAAAACCAGTTGATTGTTAAAATGAACCTAGATTCTAACAAGCAGATTATGATTTTGCCTATAGTAGGCTATTACCACACTTAGCAGAACTGGTGCAAGGAACTGGAAGGAATCTTGTTAAAAGCTTATTTATTATTTTAGTCTCTCCACTTACGGCAAACGGGACTTCAGGATATTAGCAGACCACATCTTTACTGATCTGCATGGTTACTGGTCTTACTACAAATACTACTTCGTGATGCATCTTGGAGAAGTATTCTCCTACACAGTTATTGAGAAACTGCCACTACTGAGTATGTGGATATGAGGCAGAAAATAGTTGCTTCTACTTCCCAGACTGGGCTTTGTAAAAACATAGATCCTCAAGACTTATTCTAGATATATCCAGAAAATATGGCCCAATAGGACCAAGAATCTATATTTTTTATAGCCATACAGCTATACATACACACATATAGATAGACAGACAATATCTTATGAAAGCATACATATTTAACTATATTTTTGTGGTACTAGAGTATGAACTAGGCAGGTACTATACCACTGAGGCCACAACCCCCATATCTTTTTTTTTTGAATTAGTCATGGGGCTTGAACCTAGGGCCTGGGTACTGTCCCTGAACTCTTTTGCTTAAGGCTCTACCACTTTGTGCCACAGCACCACTTCTGGTTTTCTAGTGGTTAACTGGAGATAAGAGTCTTACAGACTTTCCTGCCTGAGCTGACTTTGAACCATGATCCTTAGATCTCAGTCTCCTGAGTAGCTAGGATTACAGGCATGAGCCATGGGTGCGTGGCTGCTCCCAGCTCTTTTTACTTTGTGTTTTTGTTGCTGTTGTTGCTTTGTTTTGTGTCAGTCCTGTGGCTTGAACTCAAGGCCTGGGTGTTGTTCCTGAGCTCTTGTGCTCAAGGCTAGCAATCTACCACTTGAGCCACAGCTCTACTTTTGGCTTTTTATTGATTAATTGGAGATGAGTCCAATGGACTTTCCTGCCTGGGGCTAGCTTTTCAGTGGCAATTCTCAAATCTCAGCCTTCTGAGTGAGCCACTGGCATCCTGCTTACTCAGTCATTTTTCAAGTAGAGTCTAATACTTTTTTTCAGTTTTTGCTGGGGCTGGCCTCAGACCGTGATCCTCCTACCCCGTTGTTACAGAAGTGCACCATCTCATCTGGCTTGTTGAAATACAAGTTTTTTGTTGTTGTTTGCTTGTTTGTCTATGCTGGTCTTGAGTTATAGTCTTCCCGAGCTCTACCTCACAAAATAACTGAGTTAGAGGCTTGTGCCACAGCTTTATATTTAAGTTTTCTTCTGCCTTATCTCTGATTCATATCACAACCTACAACAATGATACCAGCTCACCACTTCACAGAAATTAGTCTTGCTGACATCATCATGAGAGCCTGATTGCCAAGTTCATGCTTTATATGACTCTCCCTTTGTGGCATGATACTGCTGACCACACTTGCTTCTTGAAACTCCCCTCCCTTGGCCTTTGATAACATCCCTTGCTTATGCTGCTTTCACCTTGTCTGCTCCCTTACTGATCCTGTTCCTTTCCCACCTGACAAGCAATGGTGTGGCTCTGGACTGGCTGGAGATACCACTTCTCACTCTGCAAGGCATCATGGGTAAATCTCTTCTCATTCATTGAGCTAATGTCTGCCGTTGATGTGAAACCATGTATATCAGACCTCATTACCTCGGGACCAGTGGCACTCATGAAGACAATCAAAGACCCAGTGATGTAGCCCATCTTGGAAGGTAGTTATTAAACTGTGGTCCACCATATGGGTTTGTTACTGGATCTTAATCAAATCTTGGACCAATTTAAAATCCAAGCTACACAGCGAACTTCCTGAGGGCAAGAGCTAGGTTTCGTTTCCTAGGACACTTTGCTAAGAATATCATCTAGCAGAAGGTCTTATTAAAAGTTGACTTGTGCCTTGTTCCTTACCATCCAGGCCCATCAGGAAGAAACAGAGGCCATGCTTCCTTCCAAGGAAACGAGCCAGACTTTTGTTTTTGAGAAGTCGCCAAGTGAGAGTGGGCTTTTTGCAAAGAAGAGTGCTAAACAGTGTTGGTACATTTAAAATTTTGAGCTTGAGAAAGAAGATTCTATTTCTTGAAGGCCAGATGGAAAGGAAGGGCAAGAAAGAGCATAAAGGTGACATGAGTTAGGTATTCTGTGTGTGCATATTCCTTTCATGTATATGATATATACACACAACATGTTCATTTCCACAAAATGCAAACACACACATATATACATGTATGTATATATATATACATATATTTTATATATATATATATATATATATATTATAACCAGTGCCTACTTCACATGATTATTGTAAGCTAATGGAAATAAAACATTGAGCACTATTCCTTCTACATAGTAAGGGCACATTAATAGTAACTTCTTTCCAATGTCTCTAAACTCCCACTTGCTTAGGCAAATGAAAAATATTTCCATGTGAGTCAAATCCAAGCTTGTCCTCAGGTCAGAGAATAGCTGCACTCCTGAAAATATGTGTATCATTTCCTATATCTATACTTGCTTGCTTCTGAGGATAAAATCTTTAACTTTCATAAGATTCCCAAGGGAATCCTTATCCCTAAAAGTGCCTAGAATGCCAAAGTATCATCTGCTGATAAATATTTTGGCAACCATTATCATCTTCTCTGGCTGCAGAATATACCACTATCCTATATGAGTAACCAAAATCCATATCCATACCAGTCACTTAGAGATGCTACTTTATTAGAAAAAGGGTGGACTCATTCACACACACACACACACACACACACACTCAAATATTGGTGCAATGGCTGTAGTTTGTGTTACTTTCTACCCAACACTGGTCTAAGCTTAGGGCCTAGAGAAACACAAGCCCTATGATATTTTGAAAGGTAGCAAGCCCAAATGGTGATAAAAGTATAAAATAACCATCAAAGTTGAAAAAAAGGAAAGATTTAAAATCTGCTACTGTCAACAACAAATGTTTCCCACACACACAGCCTAAGGAAAAGAGAGGAAGTGGGGAAAAGAAAAGTAGCAGAGAATATTTTCTCTTTAACTGATCAAAAGCTAAGGAAGACTAATCTCCTGGCCTCTACATTATTCTTGCTTTCCTTTTAGTTTAGGCTTTTCCCCTTCTCTTTGGACCTAAGTCTACCTTCATGTACTAGACTTTCTTTTTTGGCTCAGTTTGAACTTCTTGGGCTTTTAGAATGTCTAGATTTGGATGGCCCTCATTCCAAAGACACAGCATACAAATTAGGTCTTGTGTTGAGAGGCCCTATTTATACCATCTAATTTTTAGTAATTTCTTCCTTATTTTGCTAACTACTGCTCTAATATTTTCCCTCAAGTCTTTAATTTCATCTTCTGGGCCCTTACCTTGGGTTTCCACTGAGAAGTTTAGAAAGCATCACTTTTCTTTAGATGTTTGAAGACTATCGTGAAATCCTTAAGTTCAAGATTTCAGTATCTTCAGCTATGCCTCCTCTGATCTTGCTTCCATTCCCTTCCCTATAGCAGCTCACAGCACTGTCCCTAGTTTGGACAGGAAAGAAGGAAGAGGACAATGCCATGGTTTGGCCTTTGCATTTTCTCCCCGCTTTCATGCTTGGTATGTTTTCCAATGCCTTCAGCAGCAGAGTACCCAGTCCATTGACCCGATCACCAGAGAGCTTGCAGCAAGACACTCATGCAGAGAAACAGATGGGGAAACTATTCTATTGAGTCTCAAACTAGCGCTAAGCACCCACCATCCGTGCCCTGCAGGCCCCTCCCACCCTTTATCTGAGTCTGTGAGCTAAGGACTATCATTTCTACCTACAGTGAGGAAACAGACTCACTGAAGTAGATAAGAAACTTCTTGGTACGTTTAAAAACTTGTCATATTTTTTTAATCAATGTCCATTGGAAAATGTGATGTGGGTGAAAATGGTGGTAAGCTCTTTCAATGACACTCAATTGTTTCCAATATATCCTTACAATCATTATTCCAATTACCTACTAATGAGAGTAAGCTACTTGTCTAAGGTCACACAGCCACAGGATAGTAAAGCGCGGATTTGAACTCCACTCTCAACTTTATATCCAATGCCATTTTTGTGGGCTCCTGTGCCTACAAAAGAGCTTAACATTCTTCATCTTCTCAATCTAATTTGCAAAGATATTCTGGGGGTGCTTAATGCTGCTTCTGACTAACCTGTTTGTCAGGGCCAAAATGACATTAGCACTTAGGATGCTAGGATGAGATGAATTCTTCTTACAAATAGCCAAGAACTTTTCGACAAGTTGTAAACATCATTTACATCCATCTTGGAGAGCTGCCGAGTTTGTGGTCAATGTGCCAGGGAATATATGAGAAAAACAGGCGGCCTTAATCTCTGTGGCATGTGGGAGGAAATAAAGACCACCTTGACTGATGGTTGACTTGATATGTCTGGAGAGGATTAAATCTGGCTGGAACAGAAATGACTGGGGAGCCAAAGTAAAGAGAAGTCAACGAGGTATGGCCTTCCAGATTTAAACTTCTAATCTCCAAGGACCAGAGTGACTTTGTAGGGAATTCAAGAAGAACACAATTCACCCAACATATAATAGGATCCTAAAATC
The DNA here is from genome assembly GCF_000151885.1 of Dipodomys ordii. Lineage (NCBI taxonomy): Eukaryota > Metazoa > Chordata > Mammalia > Rodentia > Heteromyidae > Dipodomys > Dipodomys ordii. The sequence goes on along the minus strand of NW_012267283.1, from coordinate 9,870,074 downwards.
TTAAGAATGTTTTCCTGCAGCCAGAAAAAAAAGGAAAGAGGGGTAACTGGTGCCCACTGTGGGGTGACTGGAATCTCAGGCAGAAGGCACCTTCTGCTTTGATAACAGCACTACAGAGGTATTACAGGATTGATGACATTTGCAAGTGTTGACACCTATCCAAACTCATCCTCTAAACGGAGAGCTTAATAGATAAAAGGTAAATGGCTAAACATATCCATGCATTCACCCAGATGGGAAAGTCAAGCACAGAAATGAATGGGGTTTAATCTCTGTAGTTTCTACCTTAAGTACTGCAGATGGAGTTTGGGGGGTGGTATCTGTGCTGCTCCCCAACTATTTTCTCCCCTTCTGGGGAAGGGATTTGTCTTTTGATAATAAACTATTTTTTAGCCATTGCAAAACATCCAACATAAACTTTCAGATGAACCTCCCAAAGTGCATTTCAAACATGAAGGAAACAAGAAATCCCAAAGTCAAAGGTGAGAGTTTTATCTCCCCACGGACTCCCTACCCCACACCCTACCCCACAATGTCTGAGGAGGCCAATTCACTCAACAGTCTCGTATTCTGGATCCATTTCCATTTTCTACCGTAAGAGATGAAGATGTAACATGTCAATGTTGATGTATCAGAGAGATGATGAATTCCAGGCTAAAACACGGCGACATCTGCTTGGAAACGAGCTGGAAGAAATTAAGATGCTTACTGTGATTATTTTTCTCCAGAGAAAATTTATAGTATCTTTGGTCTCAAGGGCAGGAATTCCAGACAGATTAGCTTTTCATCTCCTAGGTAACTCTCTGAACTGCATAGCTATAGAAATTCATTGCTTTAATGCTGGGTGTCCTTATTAGGGAAATATCTTAAATTCTATGCCAGCAAAGACACTCATTGACTACTAAGCAAGAGTCATGAAAATATTTATGACATGGGTACAAACAGGTGCTTCAATGAGAACAAAAGCTGAGGTTATTCATGACTTGGATTAAACAGGAAAAATTATTTACACCTAGCCTAGTACATTCCATGTTTTTAGTATGTATGTATGTATGTACACTAAATCCATCCATAAATTAGTCAACAAAATAGCATCCAGTCCCTACTGTACCCCTTTGTTCAGAACTAAGACACAACAATGAATACAATGTGATCTCTGCCAAGTTCAAGATTCGCCTTTATTTACTGCTCTTGAATGTCTTCGCAATTGTATAGGCATGAGCATTCCATTTCACAGCTGGGGAATATGATGCCCCCTAAGGTCATGCGAATACTAGGAAACACCAAGGTCAAGATTAACACCCAACTTGACTTTCTTAAGTCCAGTGTTCTGTGTACTGCCTTATATGCTACTATAGTACTTAGAAGGCCTAGAGGAGGCTTGGGAGACCCAAGGTCAACCACCCACAGTGTCTAAAGGACATCACAGCTGGCCTTTTTTGCCAGTCTTACAACCAATCTTAGCATCGCCTTTGCTTTCTGTTTTCATTTGTAAGGTAAATGTTCAGCACCATGCACATACAGCTTCAGTGTCCATTTCTACTAGGTGGTACTTTGTAGAATTACTGAAAAACTCATTGAAAAAACCTCTTTTTTAATTGTGTTTTGAAATGCTCCAATAAGGAAAGCGTTTGGGCCTTTTGGAAACAGCTTCTCTCAGAACTTTAGCAACAGGAGTTGTAAAATGTTCCCAAAAATATTGCTTGGCATGAAAATCTCTTTCAATGCAAATGAGCCATTGATAAAAAAGAATTTGTTAAGAGAGACAGGAGTAAGAGTTGTAGCTCAGGAGCTTCTTGGTTGTCAAGGGAGCAAAACGGCTAGGGAAGCCTGGGATTGGAGAGTGAATCCCCGAGGGTGGGGTGAGGGGTTGAGGTGCAGAGGTCATTTGCGGTCCAAGGAGAACTAAGAGGACATTTTACACCCATGCAAGGTACAATTAATTTGATTTTCTCTTATGCTGGCTTGAATCGATTTGCAATGTTGAAACCACCACAATGAGATGGAAATAATTTTTTGGGGGGGTCACAAATCTGAGAATTCCCTTTTCCATCAGTTGCGTTTCCTTCTGCTTCTCAGACCTTCCATTTCTTCATCTCCAGAATGAAGACAGCAGTCTTTCTATCTCATAGGTTAAAAATATGATGATGGATTTGAAAGCACTTATTAACTTGTAAGATACATGCAGCCAGCTCCTCCCTCTTTTTTTGTCTTTTTATTGTTATTACAAAGGTAAGGCACAGAAGGGTTATAGTTTCACAAGTCAGGTAAAGAGTACATGTCTTTAGTGGACAATGTCACCCCTTTCCTCTCTCTGTTTTCCCCTCCCATAGTTCATTTTCAACATGTTATCTAATGAGTACCACTGCTGCATTTGTTTACCCTTGGTCCCTCCATTTCTGTGCCTCCTCTTACCATCCCACAAAGACAGATAAAAAAGTAAACAAGAGGGGGCTGGGAAGGTGGCTCAGTGGTAGACACGGACATTGAGCCCTTGTATTCCTCTCCTAAGAGTATCCTCCTTCAGCTCCCACCTTTTTATTTAAGAACATATTTAGATTCAAATCCAGTGTTGAACTTCTCTCTAGCATAGTCTAAATTAGTTTAGCTGCCACAGCTCTGGTCACATTTACTCTGCCTTTCCTAAAAAATGAGATCCAGGAGATATGTGGTTTCCTGTCTCATTTAGAATGGATTCCAAAGTCTTCAGTGTGATCTACAGGGCCCTAAACTGACCACTACTTCTCAGCTTTATTTCCCTTCCTCCCATCCTTCCCATCACTCCATTCCAGTCAGACCCCCTCAATCTCCTTCCTGTTTCTAAGTAACCTGTGTGTGGAACATTTCTACCCCATAGAGTCACAAGTTTTCCTTCAAGTAATCAAAGAATTCACTCAGAAAGACCTTTTATTGTTTCTATTGCTTATGTTTTTTTACACTTGTTTTATATTATATTCTATATTGAACATAACTTTTTTTTCAGATAGGCTCTTGCTATATAGCCCAGATTGGCCTCAAACTTGTGATCCTTCTTTCTCAACTTCCCAAGTAGTGGGATTACAGATGTGTGCCACCCATGCCTGGCTAAATATATTTTATCTGAAATGTTTGGAATCAGAACTGTTTCAGATTTGGGATTATTTTTTCAGATATTGGAATATTTGTATATACCTAATGAGATATGTGGAGGCAAAACTCAAGTCCAAACAAAATTAGCTTGTTTTATAATCACTTATACACATGCTTAGCACTGAGTGTGTTTTTCATAATTTATATTTTGTTAAAAAACAAGAAATGATTCTTATTTTATAGTGAGGAAACTGGGTCTCACAGGAATTCATCAGTTTGTACAGAGAGAAAACAGAGAAAGTGAAGTTTAAGCCATCTTCTGAACAATGCTACCACTTAATGCTTTTCAGCCAACTAGCCTGTTCCAACACTGCTACAGGTTTTGGTAAATTAGGCCTCTGAGTTTGATTTTTGCTATGTCCATAGATACCATAGGATTTCTAGAGCTGATAAGCAAAGACCCTGAGCCTGGATCATTTCAGGGGCCTCTAGGACCTTCAGTGTCTGACATCCAAGAGGCCCTGAGAGGCCTCCCTGGTGCTCAGCTGCAGCTCACCTCCTGAAAGAAGGCTCCAGCCCATTGACCCAGCCTGAGCTGGAATCATGGGACTCACCCACAGAAAAGGTGAACTTTAGCTTGATTAATGATTATGAAACTCTTTAAGTTTCAGTTCCTAGGGACTATCTTTTTCTCTAAGCTATTTCTCATGAAGTCTCCAAGCTATGAAGGCTGGTCATCAGGAAAGTGTTTCTAAACACCCTCTTCAAGGAGGATCTTTTGGGCTAGTGACAATATCCTGGCTCTAAGACACAGCAAGTCCTTGCCCCGAGTGTTTGTCCCACACATCTAAGGAAGGGGAGAATTTCCAAGCAGGTAAATGAAGGCACTTAGGTCCTGCCTGGTGAGAGGCTTGCCATTGTCCCTTCTACAATACCTGGGTCCTGGTGCACCATTAACCAAAGATGCAGTAGGTGAAAATCCTCACTTACCAATATAATGTGACCCAATATGAATATTGGTTCTCTGGATCTCCAAAACTCTCTCTCATTATGCTCTGTACAGGCAAAATTATTCTTCTCTCCACAGCATGCTGGGAGAGAAAGCTGTTTTACCACGGATTGTTTCTTTGACATTCATGCTCCAACAAGGATACTCTCTTCTGGGCCTAATTTGACTTCTTTATGTGCCAAGAGGAAACTTTCACTCTGAAAGGCAAGCACACAGATATCTGAAGAGGTCTTTAGGAGGCACTTTATAATTTCCTAGAATGTTTGCAGAATAATGTGTATTGATTAGCTGTCTCTTTCAAAATGCTTAAAGTTCTTCTACCCTTTGATTTTTTAAAGGGAATTAACAGCAAAGAAGACAATTAAGGGGGAAAAAAGACTACAACCACTTACCCTTGTTGTCTAACTTCAAGAAGTGTGGCCCATGAAATGTGGCTGAGCCCACTCAAGGGCAGGCAAAGTCAAATGTTCATTCCTGATGAACTTGGAACTGGGGGAGGGGAGGGGTAAAAGTGAGAGAGGTGGCAGGGAGTCTTGAGACTGGCAAAATTTGACCCTGACACTGGCATTCACAGCATAGCCAGACAGTGACTCCTACAGGCTACAGTTGAGGTCAAGGACACATGCCCTTCAGCTGCCCAGCTCAAGGGAAGTGGAGAGGAGAGCATACCACAGACTTCATCTGCCCCACCTAGCATGCAAAAATTGTGGCATGCCTAGGCTGAAGTTCCGGTTGAAACACAGATTCTACTTGCAATCAATGACTTGGCACAGAAGCAACTAAAAAAATAATAAACCTGTGACAATGACACAACATGACAATAACACAAGCTCATCTGAGTTTTAGTTTTTCTACAGGCCCTGTATATAGGATTTTTTTTTTGAAACCAAGACCTTACCTCGTCTTTTCAAGAGCCTGATAGTTTGAATACAGAAGACTCATAAGTCCAGCTGTACATCACAGTACATAGGTGGGAGTCTGTGCTGGTTTAGAAAGAACATTGAATTTAGAGAGGGAACACCCAGGCTGCATTCCTGGCTTCTGCTAAGGTAAATACTAGAAAATTCAAAGGACCAGTCTCAGAAAGTAGGCATTATCAACTCCCTATCACAGATGAGGAGAGTAGCCACCCAGTTGTTAAGAGAAAGAATCAAGACAATGTAATGGATTTTAGCCCATGTAACTAAGTCATTGTCTCACCACCATGGGTTTCTGAGGTTTCTTGAGGCAGGGGGGGAGAAGGTAGCTCAGGAGTGGCCTTCTCTGGCGGGAGAAGCCTGGAAAGGGGTGTGAGCAGAGTGGGAAGAGGATGGATGGAAACTACTGTCTATCCACTTCCTGACACCACAGAGCAGAGATTCACCCTCACTGTGTCTAAGGAGAGAATCCAAGGGCCAGTTCTGAGGTCTCTGAGGACCTCTGCAAACACATATACCTCCCAAATGGAATAAGAATTGCAGCATCCCTTCAAGGGATGGAAAGATCCTAGAGCCCATGCCTTTCCAGTGAACACCTTTGACAGTTAATGCCTGTGGGTCCATGAATTCATTAATGCACGAAAACTTTCACATTAAACATTCTCTATACAGCCCAGTATCAAGTGTGGGAAGATAAAATGCAGCAGCTCCTGAAACCATTTTTTTTCTCCCAAGGTGCCCTTTGAGGAAGTTAAAAAAAAAAGTGACGGAAGTTAAACAGAACCTTTCTCATAGTCTTCTTTCCAGCTTTCCCATAGTCCTTGGGTGATCCACCCAACTAGGGCCCCAAGCCTCTCTCTACTCTTCTTCTAGGTCTCAGTGGAAGACTTACCTCCTCCAGAAAGACCCTCTTGGTTACCTCCACAGCATCAGTGAGTCTTTCTACTCTTCCAACCCAAGACCTCCAGAACCATCAGTCCACAAGTTTGCAATGGTTCAAGTCAGTATTGAGAGTAGATTACAGAGACTGTGGCTATGTCATTCATGCTGAGTTCACAGACCCTGGGTCAGTGCCTGGCATATGTTATCTGGTTCTGAGTAACTATGTGTTCACTGAATCACTCTGTTCATTGGTGTCTTCTTCCTCTTTTCAGTGATTCAACACCATAAGGAGGACCTCGTCACCAAACACTCACTGACAACCCACAACATGTGGCATTGTGTTAGGTGACCAGAGCCCTACTTGTGGAGTGAGCTGACACTGAAGTCTCTGTGTCATGCTGCAAACAACCCTGCAATGACTTTGCTTCAGGGGACTTTGTTTCAAACCTCAGTTTCCTTTTCTGCAAAATAGGAATACATTCATTGTGTATGCCTCACAGTTATTCTGAAGAATGTATGTGGGAAGTGAAGGAGTAGAGTTTATAGGCCGCCATACATTGTACAACAAATCAAGCCACAAATCATGCCATGAAATGATGATTTTTATTATTGCAGAAAAGTGTATCTAAAATAAAAATTCAATATTTTATTTTTATTTATTTTTGGGGTCTAGTTGTGGGGCCTGGACTCTGGGCCTGGGCGCTGTCCCTCAGCTCTTCAGCTCAAAGCTAGTGCTCTACCACTGGAGCCACAGCACCACTTCCAGCTTTTTTTTTCTGCTTATGTGGTGCTGAGGAATCGAACCCAGGGCCTCATGCATGCAAGGCAAGCGCTCTACCACTGAGCCGCCTTCCCAGCCCATCAACATTTTAATCATTGCAAGTGTGCAGTCTCATGCCACTGAGCATATTCACATTATTAGGCAAACCATCACTGCTATCACCAGAAGTTTTTCAGAATAAGAGGTGAGAAACTTTTCTTAATGTCTTTTTTTTTTTTTTTTTGGTGGTGGTCATAAGGCTTGAACTCAAGGTCTGGGTGCTGTCCCTGAGCTTTTTGGCTAGCACTCTATCCATTTGAGCCACAACACCACTTCTAGTTTTCTGGTGGTTTATTGGAGATAAGAGCCTCATGGACTTTCCTGTTCGGGATGGCTTTGAACCATGATCCTCAGATCGCAGCTTCTTGAGTAACTAGGATTACAGGTGTGAACCACCAACACCCGGACTTAATCTGTCTTTCTTGTAACCTCCCTTGTGACTGTCCTTAGCCCTTCCTCTTCTCTAAGTCCCTTTATAGGTCTGTAGTCTAAGAGCTCCCCAGGACCTTACCACTTAATTTGTATTTGGGAAAACTGAGAAGCAGACAGTGAAAACGGAACCACCCCAAATCATCAGAGCTAGGACTAGAACTCAGATACTTGGTGTCCTTTCCACAGACTCACCTCCTGCAGGCTTTTTCCTTTGTCTGAGTCCTTTTCCCATACTCTTGATGGTTCTTCCTGTCCCTATGAAAATCATGACTTCTTACTTCCTCCCTTCCTCCCTTCAACCCCCACCCCACATTGTCCCTCCCACATTTCCCTCATCCATCCTCCCTCCCAGACTGCAGATACAGAAAGGCACCAGCTCAATTGTTTCTTAAACAGGAATTTAGTTGTACATATAGTTGTTAGGGGCCCAGAAATACTTTTGCATATGCTAGCCAACCCCTTAAAATAACACTTCCCCAATTTCCCATTCATAGCTCTTTTTAATGAGACACTTTGTTCCTAAGTACCTTCTCTTACTCTCACTGCAAAAATTAAAATAAGAATCTTTTCCCAAGAGAAGAGAATTTTAGGATCAGTGTTACCTGGGGAGAAAAGAGTCTGGCAGATCAAATCAAACTCTACTCAGCTGGAAGTGAGCAGGGAGAGAAGACCAATGAACAGGAAGAGCATATACTCCATGGTCAGCTGCAGAAATCCTACTTACCAAACACTTTCTAGAGTAACACTGTGCTTGGCCCTGAGCCAAACACTTGTATAATCAAGTTCTTATAATTTTAGAATTGGTGGTAGGGGAGGGTGGAGAATCCTGGGTTTAATAGTATCTGTCCCAACTTATAGCCACTGGGACCTCAACTGTCACCTTTTTTGGGAATAGTGTGCTCAAAGATCAAGATAAGATTATATTGAACTATGGTGGTCCCTCATTCAAGGAGTTTGGCATCTCTATAAGAAGAGGAAGTAGTCACAGACACAAGGAGAAGACTCTCTAATGACAAAAGCTGAGGCTGGAGTGATAGATCAACAAGCCAAGGAGTGCTAGCCTTGACAGCAATCACAAGAAGCCAGGAAGAGACAAGAAAGGATTCTTCCTTACAGCCTTTAGAAGGAGCATGGATCTGTGGACACCTTGATTTTAAATTTCTAGAGTTCAAAACAATGAGAACGGGATTTCTCTCATTTATAAACTACTAGTTGATACTAATTTGTTAGAGTAATTTGTTAGCAGAAAAAAATGGAGGAGTTGTGAAAAACTAAACATAGAGTTTCTCTATGATCCAGCCATCCCACCACTGGGCATTTACCCAAATGATCACAAACAAGGTCACACTAAAGCTACCTGCACAACTATATTCATTGCAGCATTATTTGCCATAGCTATGATATGGAACCAACCCAGATGCCCCTCAGTAGAGGAGTGAACAAGAAAATCTATGCTTCCATGAGAAAGAATTCATAAGGAAATGGAAAGACTTCAAAAAAATCACATTTAGTGATTCAAAGAAATATAGGCTACATGGTTTCCCTAACTTGTAATAATTAGTATATGCCTAGGATAGTCCTATAGCTCAATAACTATGTACATATGACCATATGAAATGATGTTAATCAAAATGAAATCCAAGATATGGAAACAGGAGGGTTTTTTGGTTGTTGTTATTTTTTAATGTACTCTATGAAGTTATTTATTTTTCTTTAATTTCTTCCTATGGTTTATCCCCTATAGTCACTAATTTTGATTCTGGTACTCTGTGTCTTGTATATATGTTTACCTGATTTGGGGAAGGGAAGAAGAATAACAAAATGGTGAAACAAAGGACAAAGGGTGAACCAATGCAACAGATTAGATACTCACAAGACACTAAGTTAGAAGTGAACTTTACAACTTGAAGGGGAGTTGGGAGGGAGGAGAAGTAGGAGAAAAATGGGGGAGGGTAACAATGTTCGACAAGAAATATACTCATTACCTTACTTATATAACTGCAACCCCTCTGTACATCACCTTTACAACAAAATAAAATTAATTAAAAATAGAGGTGTTAAATCCCCCAAACATAGTGTTGGGGGAGTGTTTTGATCAATGAACACACTTATGCTGGTAGCTTTAGCGTGACCTTGTTTGTGATTATTTGGGTAAATGCCCAGAAGTGAGATTGCTGGATCATAGGGGTGCTCTATGTTTAATCTTTTGCATCTCCTCCATTTTTTTCTGCTAGGATTACTCTCACAAAATGGTATCAACTAGTAGTGTTTAAAAGCTTTGATCTATACAGTAAAAACAGTGTATAGGCCTTGAGTTTAAACCACAGTATCAGCACCTACATGTTCACATACACTCACATACACACTCACACACTGTTATTACTAATAACATAGAAAGACTTTCAGAGTATTATCCAATCCCACATTCTCATTTAGCAAATAGGAACACTAGGAACTAATTAAGAGGAAGAATTCTTTACTCATTGTTCATTAAATAATGTCTGCTTGGGGTGGAGGGGTAGAGGGAGAAAATGAAGGAGGGAGATAACACCCTGTTCAAGAAGAAATGTACTCATTACCTTATTTATGTAACTGCAACCCCTTTGTTATATCACCTTTATAATAATTTATTTTTTAAAAATATAGCCTTACACCATCTTAAGTTCTGGTATCTGAACTGTTTTGGTATAAATACCTACATTAAGGTTCTCCCCCACCCAAATCAACTGCTGCCATTCGAACCATCACTTATAACAGGAATTAAGATGTGCTCATAGAAGACTGTAGGTGCCTTGCCCATCAATGTAAGATGTCAGCTCTTTGTAAAAAACTATAGAATGTCGAATCTGAGCTGTTGACCTTGAGACACCACAGGTCTGAGTTGCTCTACTCATCAAAAGCAATTTCCTGGGGTTCCCTGGGGAGTAAATCACTCCTTGAGGATTTCCAAGATTTATTTATTTTTTTAAAATAAAGCTTCAAAGCTTTCAAACGTTCTTATTCTAGAGGACAAAGAGCAAGTGATGTGGTTTAGTGTGACCATTCATTCATTTCCTTACCTATTTAACAATTATTTATTAAGGGTCCACTTACACTCAGAAAGGCGATTGTTTAGCAGTGGCAAAATTATGAACTTGATGCCCACAACACCTGGGTTTGCATCCTAACTCCACTGCTTACTTTGGGTAGGTAACTAAACCTTCAGATGCCTCATTTATAAAATGAGAAATGGAGAAAACAGTAGTATTTGGAGAAAACAGCAGCATTTCACTCACAAATGGAGAAAATAATGGTGCGTCCCTGACAAGGTCATCATGATTATTCAATGAGCTAACAGTAAGTCCTGAGTAAGCTTCTGCATGAACCCAAGTTTCATGAACGTATGTTGTACCACTGGCTCTTAGAGTAGTGCCTACCAATAGTCAGCACTCACTATTAAATTGGTAAGTGAATTTTGATTGGAGAAAGCCATCAGAAACGTGTCCAACTAAGATAGAATTAGCTGATTTTTCTCTCTACTTCTAATGCATACACGTTGGGCAATATAGAAATGAACATTGAAAAAATATGCATCTGAGCTCAAAGGAAAGATAATTCCCAAGACACAACAAAATCAAATAAACAAGTCAAAGGCAGAGGCCTAAGAATACGATACATTAAAGGGGAAACAAAGGAGGAGGCAACAATGTTTGATAAAAAATGTACTCATTACCTTGCCCATGTAACTGTAACCCCTCTGTACGGTGTTTTCACATAAAAAATTAAAAAAAAGAATATGATACATTAAAAGTGGTAATAATTGCTAATTTTTGTACTGGTGGTGGTGGTATGATGGTGGTGGTAGTGGTGGTGATGATGATGATGGTGATCATGATGGCCTGAGGAAGATGAATCTTAAGAAGTACAAAACAGCTTACGGTGAGACTTCTATGTCTAGACTAACTTCTTGGGTCGTCATTCTTCCCTTAGTACTTTTGCATATGGTGTCCACCCATACACAGATAGACTGTGATCTCTCTGAAGGTGGTGCTTATCCAATTAATATGTCTTCATCTTAACTGTCAAGTTCAAGCTTTCACCCAGTTCCTGCTTCACCATTTGTCTTATTCATTGCTGTAAATAAGCTTAAACTGAGGAATTCATAAAGAATACAAGTTTACGTGACACTGTTGGAAAATAAATGTACTAATTATCTGACTTATGTAACTGCCAGCCCCTCTGTACACCACCTTTACCATAAAAAAAGAAACAAGTTTATTTGGCTTATGTTTCTGGAGGCTAGGATGTCTAAGAGCAAGGCACTGACATCTGATCAGTGTTTGGTCAGGGACTAGTTACTGCATCTTGACAATGGTAGAGGGCCTGATATGGCAAGGCAGAGCAAGTGTACGAGCCCCAAACCACTAATGCTCTTGTGGCCTCACTCCCATGACTCAACTAAACCTAAGTAACTTCCGAAGTCTCACCTCAAAATCCAAATTTGGTAAATAAGCTCTCAACACATGAACTTTGGAGGGGACACGAGGCTTATAGCTGCTATTATTACATAACCTACTAATCATTTCTGAGGAAAAGATGTAACATTTCACAGGTCTGCTAGAAGAGTAGAACAATTCAGGTTTCTTACTATAACTTAACGCTAGTTCTAGCAGCTTGGGATTTCAGTCTCCAAGAAATGATAAAACATCACTGGAATAAATGAGAATATAATCCCAAGTAATCCGGCTTTCAATAGTCATCAACATATAATTTGGACCCACTGAAGCCGACACAGGTAGTACACTGGAGTAGAAAGTCTAAAAATATTCTTAACTAGAGTAAACCAATCCAAAGCGAGTATTTTAATTCCTTACATGTACAAAGTTGGTAGATGAACCACCAACTAATATTCTAAAATTGAAAGTTTTACATAGTACAGTAATGCTGACTTTATTATTTAAAAATTTAAAAAAATTAAAAGTACCTCCCTCAAAAGCTGTCCTCTTCTAAAAACAATCATCTTAGAAAATTCCAAATAAAAAAAGTGAAGACTACAGTAAAAAAAAAATGGAGTGGTATGATGCAATTAGTAGGCATAATATATCTTTCTTTTTTATATAGAAAGGGAGACAGATAGCACTGTTTACTGCTAGAAGATCAGTTTTCTTCAGAAATTACTATATAAATATTGTACAAAGTGTTAGAGCTTCTCCTTTCCACAGGTGTTCATGTCTCAGTCCTGCTCTGAATCTCTCATTGGAAACACCCTCCATTTCCTTGCTTTTGATCTCTTATACATGCACCCTCATGTTGTGGCTAAGCCCCAAAAGACTACTTTCTCATGGACTATCAGGGATTCCTGGGAGGGAAAGTGTCTATTAGGAAACCTCAGGTCCTGTCCCCATCAACAGGGACACAGTCAGGCTTGCAGGGTTTGCTTCAGGGTCGGGTATATCCATATGACATGATCACCCTGGGTAAGTCACTCAAGGTCTGAACCTGTCTCTTCATCTAAACAACAGGGATGAGCGTAAAAGTGCCCTACGTGTAGTGTAGTTGTGAGGAGAGATGAGTGGACACACACTAAGTACAAGGAACAATGCTTGACCCATGGTAAGTGCCAGGAGGCGGATAAGAATGGTTATTATGCCAGCACCTGAGCCCTGTGACCTCTCCACTTCTGGCTTGTGACAATCAAATTTCTTCTGTAAATTGTGGTGGTGAAAATTTGGGAGGAGACTTGAGGAAGAATTTCATGAAGACAGTGACATTCAAGTTAAAACCCCAAATCTTTTTCTCCCTATGTGACTAATGTACAGAAAATTAGGAAATTAAGGAATTGCATCATCCCCTTGAAATTCCTTACAGGATACTCAGAGTTCCCTCAACTTTCTCCTTTTATTTTTTTTGTGCCAGTCCTGGGACTTGAACTCAGGGCTTAGGCTCTGTCCTTAAGCTTTTTTTGCTCAAAGCTAGTGCTCTACCACTGCAGTTATAGTTCCACTTCTGTCTTTTTTGGTATTCAATTGGAGAGGAGAGGCTCATGGATTTTCCTGCCCAAGATGGCTGTGAACCATGATTCTCAGATCTCAGCTCCTAAATGGCTAGGATTACAGGTATGAGTCACTGGCATCAGGCCTCTCTTTTGAAAAAGTAGTGTGTGTTGTATATACTACTAACCTTCCCATACATGCATCCTTCATCTCCTTCCCCATTTCTTAAACCATTTCAATAAAACGTTTTACTCCCATACTTACATTTAAAGTACTTTGACCATATTCTCCTTCCTTCACCCTCTTGGTTAGTCATCTACCCTCCCACTGGTACCCATTCCCCATCAGAACCTGTTATACATTCCTGCTATTATTTTCTTAAGTGCATATTCACTCTATACATTATCAGACAGATATGTTTAAGCTCCCTCCTTCTCTTCTTTATGTCACATCTTCCCAACCATGGGGCTTTCTCCTTCCCAAATTTTCTCTTCTAAGCTTTCTGAACCCAAAGGCACACCATGTGCCAGCTGCAGTAACACCAGGGCTTAGTGGAGCAGAATAACACATTCAAACTTTTTCCTCGAGCTTTCTATTCCTAAAAATATAATTAACTTCAGAGAAGCCACACATGAGACTTTAGCGAAGCAAATATAAAAGCAAATTGGTTTATGGAACTAAAGTTGTTTTATCTTTATGCCCTTTCTGTCTGTGCCACACATTAATTTTTTAAAATATTTTAAAAGAAAAATTATGGGATACTATCAAAAGCATTGGAATTGATAAAGATTATCAGTACTGTTATCAGTACTGTTATGCAGGTTATCAGTACTGTTCTCTACACAAAGGCAATAAGCTGAGGGGTAAGAGCTGAACTACAGTATGTCATTCACAAAGCCACAAACCATGGCACAGGTAACATTTTATCAGAATGGACCTATTTTTCTAATTCTTCCACACTGGTACCATACAGGCTTCCAGTGGTTATCTGCATGGAGGTAGAATATATACATGCATAAACACACACACACACATACATATATGGGAATGGAACACTGACTTTTTTATTTCAGAGAAAAGTATTCCAATTTTGGAAATGTATTGGATTTAAACTGTGCATATCAGTGTGAAATCGGGGTTTTTAATATAAATAAAAATGAATATTGATATGTTAATAGATATACTTCCTAGTTTTTTTGAAGTCTGTGATGAACTCATAGCAATGGATACTTAGCATGATATTTGTAAACTATCATTCGCTACTGAAAGGAACCAGATTCCATTGGAAAAATGCGAGGATTCCAGGGATGAGACAATGAAAGTAGATGATAAACTAGGATCCTCTTTTTTTTTTTCTTTATTTTCCGGTCATGGGGCTTGAACTCTGGGCCTGGGCGCTGTCCCTCAGCTCTTCAGCTCAAGGTTAGCACTCTACCACTTGAGCCACAGCGCCACTTCCGGCTTTTTTCTTTTTGCTTATGTGGTGCTGAGGAATTGAACCCAGGGCCTCAGGCATGCAAGGCAAGCGCTCTACCACTGAGCCACCTTCCCAGCCCTCTAGGATCCTCTTGTAAGAAAGCAAAATGTGCTTTAAAAAATCTTTAGTACACCTCAGAAGCACACAAGGCTACCTTGAAAGGATTCCATCCTTCTGCCTACCACTGGTCGTCCATATGCACAAATGCATCATTGACCAAATCAGGGGAAATTTGAGCATCAAATAATAAGTAAAGACCATAATAGACTATGCTTCCTGGAATAAACTTAGAATCAAGACATGCATATCAATGTAAATGTATTTTTAAATGAAACACAAGAAAGAGTTATATTATAAAATAAGTATCAGCTAAGAAATACAGAAATTTGGTAAGTGTATAGTAATAAAGGAGGAAAAAAATCATCAACAGATGCTGAAATTAATGGATGAAAGTCTGATGGTAAAAATGGTATTTACATAATCTCAAATAATTGCCCCATAACATACTTACTGTTAAGTCTTAAGCGTTTCTAATTGTTAACTTAGAGTGCATAAAATTTGTAGACACTATCTGAGTTAGGTGACAGAACTTGATATCTTAGTAATGGAATAAATCAACCTTATTTAACTCCTGAAAGAACTCACTGAGACTACAAAGTCATTTCTATGGCACATCTTGAATCAATTTATTAGGAAATATTATACTAATCCAAGGTGGAAAAATGTTCTACAAAGTAATGGGATTATGCTCTTCCAAATTATCAATGTGAAAAAGGCAAGGAAATAGTATGTTTACTATTGGACCAGCCCAATTATTAAGTGCAGTACATGATCCTAGATTTTCAAATTGACCTGTAAAAAATTATAAATTCTAAAGATTGAAATAACTTAAAGAAGGTTTTCTGGTGACAGTAGAAATAAGTTATATATCAATTGCAAAAAGATTACTCTGTACATACTTAGAGATTAAGTAGTATTTTTTCTAAACAATCTCTGAGTCAATGGAGTTGAAACTAATGTAAGTCAGAATATATGTTGAATTTCATGATAATTCAGCAGTTTGTGAAAAATTGGGAGAATGCAAGTTAAAAACAGGTTGAGACAAAAAAGAAGTCTAAAAGTTTATGCTAAAAAATGCAGCCCTACTCAGCTACTTGGGAGAGAGAAATAAGAATAGCTGATCAAGCTTTGCTTGGACAAAAAAAATCTGTAAAGTATCTCAATCTATGATCCAAGTTTGTAAAATATCTCAACGTATAATATATTTGAGTGTGGATATATGCGTGTCATATCAGCTATGTAGGAAATATAAATAGGAGGGTGGCAGTCCAGGCCAGATAGGACATATAGGTGAGATTTACCTCAAAAATAACCAAAACAATTAAAAGGGCTTGGAATATGACTCAAGAGGTAGAATGCCTGCCTGAAAAACACAAGATCTTGAGTTCAAACCCCAGTACCTTACACACACACACTACACACACACAGACAAACACACACACACAAATTATAATAAAACGACCTAATCATTTACTGCAAGAATTTAAGAAAAAGAACAGTTAATAAGAAATAGGAAACAAAAAAGAAAGCAGAAACATTAGTTAAATAAAAAACAAATATACAATAAAAAGAATTGACCAAACCAACAGCAAACCAAAGGTCAATTTAAAAAAATGACTGATAAGATGATAAGCCCTAAGCAAGATTCATGAAGAAAACAAGAGAAATGAACCAATTTTCAATATCCAGAAGGAAAAAGAAGGCACCATTACAGAGCCTAGAGAATGCAGCTAGGAAGAAGATACTATGAAGAGTTTGATCCAATATATCCAAACTTAGATGAAGTAGATAAAGCTTTGTGGTATATCTTCCTAAACTAGATCTAAAAAAGTGTAAAATGTCAATATTTTGTTTATGTTAACTGAATTTGCTTTTAAAACCCCACTGAGAAAGTGTCAGGCCCAAATTGCTTCAGAGATGAACTAATAACACTTTTAAAATCATTTTGGTGAGGCCAGTATAAATCTGATTGACTCACTCTGAAAGCGATGAAGTAAATGCCACATATATGACTCAATTATTTCATAAAGATTTCTTGTGCATCTGTTTTCTCCATATTTGTATTAGCATCAGTTCGTTGTACAGGAGGTTTTTCTTGATACCTATACCAAACACACCTCTCCATCATTCTCCTTCCTTCTTTTCCCACTTCCCAAACAATCTCAACAAGTCTCACTGTTCCACTTTTATACACTTCATACATTTTAATACATAACCATTCCCACCCTTCTTCACCCTCGCCTTTGGCTCTCCCCTCTCATATAAATACTCACTCTCAGAAAAGGACTTGTTTTAAATTTGTTACTCGTTGTTTTTATTGTATGCTAATTGTTCCAAGGGTTCCAAGGATTTTCATCCTGGCATTTGACACATGTATAAACTATACTTTAGTCAGAATGACTCCCTGCTGACTGCTTATTCTCACTCTCCCCACACCCTGTGCTCCTCTATTCAACAGCTGTCATTTTGCCATCTTCAGAATTCTCTATATTATTCCAGACACAACACAGTGTACTACAGGATGACCCTCCCATCTTGCATATTGCCCTAATTATGAGATAGGTTTTTTTAAAATAAAAATTGATTGGAACCTTCTTGTTGGCAACTTCTATCCATTGGTGCTACTTCTACCTTGAATATGTATCATCTGAATAAAATTTAAATTTGAATACACTTTAATATAGTTTAAAAAGTAAGTTTTCTACTGAACTCTGGTGGCTCACACCTGTAATCCTGTCTATTCAGAGGCTGAGATTTGAAGATTGCAGTTCAAATCTATTTTGGGAAAGGAGAGTCCATGAAACTCTTATAAGAAATGACTCAAAAAGTGCCAGAAAGGGAGCTGTGGCTCAAGTGGCAAAGCACTAGCCTTGAAAAATAAACCTTCAGGGACAGCACCCAGACCCTGAGTTTAAGCCTCAGGACTGGCACCAAAAAAAAAGGTACATTATCTGACTTTTGGAGGAAGAGAGACACATAAGATGTAAAAGAGTACACAGATAACCTTACTTTGTCTTCAAATTTTAGATTGTCAAAGTGTGGCTGAAAACAGGAAAGCAACTCCATTAGTAATAGTCCCACAAAAAATAAAATACCTAGGAATTAACTTAACCAAAGAAGTGAAGGACCTCTATGATGAAAACTTTAAAAACCTGGAAAAGGAAATCAAAACTGAACTTAGGAAGTGAAAAAACCTCCCATACTCCTGGATTGGAAGGATCAACATCATGAAAATGGCAATATTTCCCAAGGCTATCTACAAATTCAATGCAATCCCTATCAATATTCCAGGCTCATTCTTCAAGGAAATAGAAGAGGAATCTAAAAATTCATATGGAACAATAAAAAACCCCGAATAGCAAAAATGATCCTCTACAGAAAGAACAGTGCTGGAGGAATATCAATACCAAATTTCAAACTCTACTACAAAGCCATAGTAATCAAAACAGCTTGGTACTGGCACAAGAACAGAC